>NW_011494832.1:4965523-5010309 GCF_000754665.1 Bison bison bison | reverse complement strand
TGTTGGCAATTTGATCTCTGGTTCCTCTGCCTTTTCTAAACCAGCTTGAACATCTGGAAGTTCACGGTTCACGTATTACTGAAGCCTGGCTTGGAGAATTTTGAGCATGACTTTACTAGTGTGTGAGATGAGTGCAATTGTGTGGTAGTTGAGCATTCTTTGGCGTTGCGTTCACTGGTGCATCTTAAAATCCTTCTTTTTTAATGCATTTCTTTTCAGTTTCAGTGTTGAGATACAATGTGCAAAACTTTTTTTTTGGAATATTACATTTTCCTTTATAAAAATTATGACAGCTCAGCTAAAAAGGTGCTGAACAACTATAGTTTTCCTACCCTAGAGTATGTGGTCACAGAGCCATGGAAATAGGGAACTTTGCTTTTTCAGATATTTGTTTTATTTCTCAAACCTATAATTCAGAAGACATTAAAGTTCATAACAGATTATCATTCAGGAAACTCTTTTCCTAAATTAAGAGAATAATTATATTTTCATGTTCTGTGCCACCAAATAAAATAAACAGACTACACTCACAAAATTCTACAATTTCAGTTCATTGCTAATACCAAAACCTTTCTTTTTGGGAATTCATCTGTACTTTGTTTCACAGGTTAACCTCTAAAATTTTATTCTTTAAATTTAAATGTTATTTTTACACTGAAAGTTTTTGTAAATTAAAGATTGAATAAATGTTTCTTCCACATATTTTTGTCGTAAGTATTAAATATAATATATTCACCATTTGTTTAAATGACTTAATACCAGTTAAATGACTGTAATGAACTTAACCTCTCATAATTTGTGACATGACAAAAGTTTAAATTGAAATTTCAGTGGCACATTGGTTCTTTGTTTTGAATTCTGGCTTTACTGTGGTAATTCATACTGTTATTAAACTCCAGAAGTTTGCCTTCATGGGTCCATATTTTTTAAGGGCAAAATTCATGTATGCTCTCAACTTGTACACTATACACCTTTTCTCCTGAAAATGGAAAGTACATTACCAAAACTTAGTGTGTGTGTCCTAGGTCACTTTAGTCATGTCCGACTCTGCGACCCCATGGACTGTAGCCCACCAGGCTCCTCTGTCCATGAGATTCTTCAGTCAAGAATACTGGAGTAGGTTACCATGCCCTCCTCCAAGGGATATTCCCAAGCCAGGCATCAAACCTGCATCTCTTATGTCTCCTGAGTTGGCAGGTGGATTCTGTACCACTAGCACCACCTGCGAAGCCCCAAAATTAGTAGTATAAATAATAAATCAGATTGATAAAAATCTTAATTGCCTGGAAATAAAACTATATATTCCTAATGGCCTAATTTAAGTGAAGAATCTCAACTTTGAAGAGACTGAAACCCAACTTTTAGATACTCTTCAATAATTTGTTAATATTTATATACTCCTATGACGTCCATGAAATAGAAGTAAGCTTTCAGGAAATGAAGCAAAAAATATGTCTTGCTCTCTAGGTGCTTACAGTTTAGCAAAAGCCAGATGATAGAAGAAACCAAAATGAATAAATTGTGCTTCATGGTTTATAAAAATTCTGATCCATAAAAAATAGTATTGGAAAAAAATTAGAAAACACTTTTCATGACTATCCCAAATATCCTAGAGTTTTTAAAAAGTGTCTGTAATATTTCAGTTCAGTTCAGTTCAGTTCAGTCGCTCAGTCGTGTCCGACTGTTTGCGACCCCATGAATTGTAGCACGCCAGGCCTCCCTGTCCATCACCAACTCCCGGAGTTCACTCACACTCACGTCCATCAAGTCGGTGATGCCATCCAGCCATCTCATCCTCTGTCGTCCCCTTCTCCTCCTGCCCCCAATCCCTCCCAGCATCAGGGTCTTTTCCAATGAGTTCTTCGCATGAGGTGGCCATAGTACTGGAGTTTCAGCTTTAGCATCATACCTTCCAAAGAAATCCCAGGGCTGATCTCCTTCAGAATGGACTGGTTGGATCTCCTTGCAGTCCAAGGGACTCTCAAGAGTCTTCTCCAACACCACAGCTCAAAAGCATCAGTTCTTTGGCACTCAGCTTTCTTCACAGTCCAACTGTCACATCCATACATGACCACTGGAAAAACCATAGCCTTGACTAGACGGACCTTTGTTGGCAAAGTAATGTCTCTGTTTTTCAATATGCTATCTAGGTTGCAATATTTGGGATGTTATTTATTTTCTGTCTATGTGCTAAAAATAATAATGTTTCTGTTTTCTTCAAAATGTCATGGCAAAGACAATTCCTGCTTAAATGAAATTTCATATTATAATGCACACAGGAAGAACAAGATGGCACAGGAGTAGGTGGACATGGAGTACATCTCTCTCCATGGTTACATCAGGAGTACACCTTCAGACACAGAAGTACATGCAAAACACCAGCTGAGAGTGGACAGAAGGACCTGACCAGTGCTAAATATATATAGAACCACACAAAACTCAGTAGGACAAAGAAACAAGGGGAAAAACAGGAGTGTTACTAGGATTGGACCTGCCCTTGGCAGGTGGGGGAACTGAAGCAGGGGTCTGATCCCTACATCGGGGCAATTGTCTGAGTCAGAGGAGAAACGTTTAAGGCTGAGAGTGAAACTGCTGATCTGTGGAAGCCTAAATGAAAAGAGAATCAGACAGTCCTTGCCTCAGCCATACATACCCCGGACAGGAACACAGGTCCCCTGGAAGGAGCAGCAGCTGAGAGCGGAAGTTTAAGCATTGTGGAGCAATCCCAGGGCGAGGGCTGCTGTTGACTGCGGAGAGACTGATCGAGGGGATGTGAGGGAGGAGATCGTGGTGGGAAATGCCTGTGAAGGAAAGCCTGCAGCCATGGAAGCAAGGCAATACTGCTGAGTCAGACATAAGGGGTGGAGCCATCACCATAGCCTTCCTCTCCCCACATGCCTGCATCGGCAGCTGAACAATACAGAGGCTGGCCCATCAAACGCACAACAGCCGACTACAGAGCAGGACCCCAATCCAGGGTGCCCTTTTAAGTGAATGGGCGAAGCTACGAGAAGGACTGGCCAAAGAGGCCTTCTGATCGCCAGCTACAAGAGACTCGAAAAAAGACTCTAGTATCTGATAGGTCCAAAACTCCTGAGGCAGAGTCAGTCCATGTCCCTGCACACTTGGTGCCACCAGGGTACCCACAAGCCAAGCAACCATGCCACCTTCATGATTAACTCTCACTGAGGCAGAGATGCCACAGGCAGAAAAAAGTCTTGTGTCTATGCGAACAGTGTCACTTCAGTAGTGTCTGACTCTTTGTGACCCTGTAGACTGTGGCCTGCCAGGCCTGTCTGTCGGGGAGGGGGATTCTCCAGGCAAGAATACTGGAGCATATTGGCCAATACTGGTTGCCATTCCCTTCTAGAGCACTATATTTCCGGCTGCCCTAGCCACCAACTCTCCTGAGTACCAGGTGCTGTCAGAACCCCTACCACCCAAGCAGCTGTACCACTTCCACACCTGGTCCTCACAGGGGCAAACCCAAGCCCTCCAGGGCAGCCTCAGGAGCAAGCCCCAGTGGATGACCCACATGCAAGGTGGGAATAAAACCACAGTTAAAACACAGGGGCAGTGTGGCTAAGGAAGAAGACCCAAAAACCTTCCACCAGCTATACAAGTTGCAGGTTAAGTCCACAAGATCAAATAGGCAGACTCTGTCTCTGTGGAATATATAAATGGTGATTGAGAGCGCCCACTAAAGAAAATGCACTAGTTCTTATAGCTGTGAACATTGGAGGTAAGAACACACAGAAGTAGGACCAGATTAGAATCTGAGCTATCCCCACAGCAGGTCCAGAGATCAATGCAGTGTTGTAGGGCATCCTAGAGAGGTGAGGAGGACTGTGACTCCCACCAAGGGAAAGGACTCTGACAGCAGTGACACAGATTAACATTTATACTTACGTTTTGACTTCTTCTGTAGATTCTTTTGGAATATTTTTCTTTTTCTCTCCTATTATTCCCCCTTCCATTGTTGTCATTGATTTTATTGGCACTATGAAATCTAATTAAGATTTTGAACTTTTTTTTTCCTCAGTCACATTTTTTATTGTTATTATAAACCCCTGCCTCACCGTTGACATCTTGCAGTTCTGAGGCATTTTCCTCTTTTTTTTATTTTAATTTTTAATTTTTTATACCTATTGCTACTTTTTCTACATTTATTCCTTTGTTTGCTTTTCTTACTGTTCTTTTCCCCTTGCAGTTAATCTTTAATGTATACAAATCTTCTTTATCTACTTCTATTTAACTTTGCATATCTATTCTTTCTTTCTTTCTTTGATTTCCTCTCAAGATATTTGTTAGTTTTATTTTCATCACTTTATTCCCTAGTTGGCACCTTTCTTTAGTTTTCTTTTCCAGCTTGTGCTCTAGTTAGTTTTGTTCTGATAGATATAATATTTGGTTTCCTTTGTTCACCTGGTCAATCTATTGTACTTTGTTTTTGTTGGACTGTTTTGATTTTGCTTAAGGGTGTATATGTATATGTGTATATGCAGTCACACTTTTTATTGTTGTTATATACCTCTGCCTCTACATTGTGCTTTTGCGGCCCTGTGCAGTTTTCCTTGTTTTTCCCTATTTTCTTTTTTCTTCCTTTTTTTTTTTTTTTTCTTTTCTCTTTTTTCACTAGACCATTCAGGTATGACCTAAATGAGATCCATTGTGATTATACAGTGGAAGTGAGAAATATATTTAAGGGACTAGGTCTAATAGACAGAGTGCCTGATGAACTATGGACACAGGTTCATGACATTGTACAGGAGACAGGGATCAAGACCAGCCCCAAGAAAAATGAAAACAGCAAAATGGCTGTCTGAGGAGGCCTTACAGATAGCTGTGAAAAGAGAAGTGAAAAGAAAAGGAGAAAATGAAAGATATATCCATCTGAATGCACAATTCCAAAGAATAGCAAGGAGAGATAAGAAAGCCTTCCTCAGTGATCAGTGCAAAGAAATAGAGGAAAATAATAGAATGGGAAAGACTAGAGGTCTCTTCAAGAAAATTAGAGATACTAAGGGAATATTTCATGCAACGATGAGCTCAATAAAGGACAGAAAAGGTATGGACCTAACAAAAGCAGAAAATATTAAGAAGAGGCAGCAAGAATATACAGAAGAACTGTACAAAAAAGACCTTCATGACCCAGATAATCAGGATGGTGTGATCACTCACCTGGAGCCAGACATCCTGGAATGTGAAGTCAAGTGAGCCTTAGGAAGCATCACTACAAACAGAGCTACCAGTCCATCCTAAAGGAAATCAGTCCTCAGTGTTCATTGGAAGGACTAATGTTGAAGCTGACACTCCAATACTTTGACCACCTGATATGAAGAGCTGACTCATTTGAAAAGACTCTGATGCTGGGAAAGATTGAAGGCAGGAGAAGAAGGGGACAACAGAGGATGGGGTGGTTGGATGTTATCACTGACTCAATGGACATGAGTTTGGGTAAACTCCAGGAGTTGGTGATGGACAGGGAGGCCTGACGTTCTGCAGTCCACAGGGTCACAAAGAGTCAGACGTGACTGAGTGACTGAACTGAACTGAACTTTCTCTTTTATAATTTTAAATTTTAATTTGTTAAATCTATTATGTTTTTTCCACATTTATTTCTTTGTTTGCCTTTCCTACTGTTCTTTTCCCCTTGAAGTTAATCATTAATGTATGTAAATCTTCTCCATCTACCTGTATTTAACTTTGCATATCTACTCTTTCTTTCTTTCTTTCCTTTCCTCTCAACATGTTTGTTAGTCTTGTTTTCATAGCTTTATTCCCCACTTGGCACTTTGCTTTAGTTTTGTTTTCCAGTTTCTGCTTTAGTTAGTTTTGTTCTTAACTGATAAATATAATTTTTGATTTCCTTTGTTCACTTGGTCAATCTACTGTACTTTATTTTTTGTTGAGCTATTTTGATTTTGCTTGTGGGTATATCTGTATATGTGTATATTCCATTATTTTAATTATTATTTGCCTTATTTTGTAACTGCCATTTGTATAGGGTTCTTCTTTCTTTTCTCCTTTTTGGATATTTGTTTTAATCTCAGTTAATGTCATAAAAAATCACTTGTGCAATCTGCATTACTTATAAGAGATCAAGCCCTGAGCCTTTGGAGTGGGAGCACTGACTCCAATACCCTAGACTACCAGAGAACTAACCCTGAAGAATATCAAATAGTGAGAACTCACACAGAGGAAATCACTTAAATTTGAGACCCAGAATCACCCAACCACCAGTAGGACACCTCATCTAAACAACAAACAAAACAAAAATACAAACTCATTCATCAGCAGACAGGATTACCACCTCACTCACCCTTTCCCATCGGAGAAAAAACAAACAAATAAACAAAAAATTCAGCATAAATCTTACCCTATACCACGCTTCCAGAAACCAGTGTACCAACCTTAGAAGGGCAGAAACAAAAAGGAAGAAAGTATTCAACCTTGAAGCCTTGGAGAAGGAGACTTCAAACACAGTAAGTTAAAAAAAAATAATGAAAAGGCAGAGAAATACTACACAAATGAAGAAACACACTAGAAACACAGAAGTCCAAACAAATGAAAAGGAAATAGGCAAACAACTTGGAAAAGAATTCAGAATAATGATAGTAAAGATTATCAAAAACCTTGAAAACAAAATGGAGAAAACGCAAGACTCAATTAACAAAGACCCTGATGTTGGGAAAGATTGAAGGTGGAAGGAGAAGGGGACAATGAGGATGAGATGGTTGGATGGCATCACCAACTCAATAGACATGAGTTTGAGTAACCCCCCGGGAGTTGGTGATGGACAGGGAGGCCTGGTGTGCTGCCGTCCATGGGGTAGTAGAGTCAGATACGACTGAGCGACTGAACTGAACTGAACTGAGAAGAATTAAAACAATAAACTTAAAAACATCAGAATTACTGAAATTAAAAACTACTGTTGAAAGAATCAATAGCAGAATACCTGAAGCAGAAGAATGAATCAGTGAGCTGGAAGATAAAATGGTGGAAATAACTTCTGAAAAACAGAAAATGTAAAAAAATGAAAGAACAGAGGATAGTCTCAGAGATCTCTGGGACAATATCAGACGCACCAACTTTCAAAATATAAGGTTCGCAGAAGAAGAGGAAATGGTATGAGAAAATTTTTGAAGAGATTACTGTTGAAAATTTCACCAGCATGGAAAAGGAATTAGTCAATCAAATGCAAGAGTCATGAAGAGTCCCATACAGGATAAACCCAAGGAGAAACACACCAAGACACATACTAATCAAATTAACAAAGACCAAACACGAAGAAGGAATATTAAAAGCAGCAAGGGAGAAGCAACAAGTAACATACAAGGGAAACCCCATTTGCTTAACAGCTGATCTCTCAGCAGAAACTCTGCAGGCTAGAAGGCAATGGCAGGATATATTTAAAGTAATGAAAGGGAAAAATCTAAAACCCAAGATTATTGTTCCCAGCATAGATCTCATTCAAAACTGATGGAGAAATAAAAAGCTTTTCAGACAAGCAAAAGTTAAGAGAATTCAGTACCACCAAATCAGCTTTACAACAAGTGCTACACAGACTTATATAGTCAAGAAATATGAGAGAAGAAAAAAGAACTACAAAATCAACCCCAAACAATTAAGAAAATGGCAATAGGAACATGTGTATCAATAGTTACTTTAAGTGTAAATGGATTAAATGCTCCAACCAAAAGACACAGACTGGCTGAAAGGATACAAAAACAAGACCTATGTATATGCTGTCTATAAGAAATCCACTTCAGACCTAAAGACACATATAGACTGAAAGTGAGATGATGGAAAAGTATTTCCATGAAAATGGGAAGCAAAAGAAAGCTGGAGTAGCAATCCTCATATCAGACAAAATAGACCTTAAAATAAAGAAGATTACAAAAGATGAGGAAGGACACTACATAATGATCAAATGATCAATCCAAGAGGAAACTGTAGCAAATAAATACCTATGCACCCCACATAGGAGCACCTCAATACAGAAGACAAACACTAACAGACATAAAAGGAGAAATTGACAGTAATACAATAAGAGTAGGAGGCTTTAACACCCTACTCACACCAATGGACAGATCATCAAAACAGAAAATTAAAAAGGAAACTCAGGTCCTAAATGGTAACTTAGATGGATCTCATAGATATCTTCAGGACATTCCATCCAAATGCAGAAGAGTACACTTTCTTCTCAAGTGCACAAGGAACATTCTCCCAGATAGACTACATCTTGGGTCACAAATCAAACCTCAGTATAATTAAGAAAATTGAAATCATATCAAGCATCTTCTCCAACCACAACGCTATGAGACTAGATATCAATTACAAGAAAAAAAACTGTAAAAATACAAACACATGGAGATTAAACACATTTTTAAATAACCAACAGCTTACTGAAGAAATCAAAAAGGAAAACAAAAAATTCATGGAAGCAAATGACAATGAAAATATAACCACTCAAATGCATGCAGCAAAAGCAGTTCTAGGAAGGAAGTCATAGCAATACCTCAAGAAATAAGAAAAACAGCAAACAGACAACCTAACTTTACAACTAAAACAACTGGAAAAAGAAGAACAACAACAACAATTTAAAAAAATAGTAGAAAGAAAGAAATCATAAAGACCTGAGCAGAAATAAATGAAAAATAAATGAAAGAATAGCAAAGATTAATAAAATTAGACGCTAGTTCTTTGAGAAGATAAACAAAATTCACAAACCTTTACCCATACTCATCAAGAACAAAGAGAGAAGAATCAAATCAACAAAATTACAAATGAAAACGGAGAGATTACAACAGACAATGCAGGAGTACAAAGGATTATAAGAGAGTATTATGAGTAACTATGGCAATAAAAATGCATAACCTGCAAGAAATGGACAGATTGTTAGAAAAGTTCTATCTTCCAAGCCTGAACCAGGAAGAAATAGAATTTATGGACAACCCAATTACAAGCACTGAAATTGAAACTGTGATCAAAAGTCTCCCCCAAAAAACAAAAGCTCAGGACGAGATGGCTTCACAGGAGAATTCTACCAAACATTTAGAGAAGAGCTAATGCCTATCTTTCTAAAACTCTTTCAATAAATCACAGATGAAAAAACACTTCCAAACTCATTCTCTGAAGCCACCATCACCCTGATACCAAAACCAAAGACAGTACAAAAAAAAGAAAATTATAGGCCTATCACTGATGAACATAGATGCAAAAACCCTCAACAGAATTTTAGCCAACAGAATTCAGCAACACATCAAATGCTCAAACACCATGATCAAGTTGTGTTTATTCCAGGGATGCAAGGATTCTTCAATATACACAAATCAGTCAATGTGATACACCATATTAACAAATTGAAAGATAAAATCCATATGATCATCTCATTATAGAGAAAAAACCTTTGAAAATTTTAAGCATCCATTTATGATTAAAACTCTTCAAAAAATGGGCAAAGAAGGAACCTACCTCAACATACTAAAGGTGATAGATATATGATAATGTTATTCTCAATGGTGAAAAACTGAAAGCATTCCCCCTAAAATCAGGAACAAGACAACGGTGTTCACTATCACCACTGTTACTCAACATAGTTCTGGAAGTCCTAGCTACAGCAATCAGAGAAGAAAAAGAAAGGAAAGCATTTTGGAAAGGAAGAAGTAAAGCTCTCACTGTTTGCAGATGACATGATACTCTACCTAGAAAACCCTAAAGATAGTGTCAGAAAATTACTAGAGTTAATCAGTGAATTTAGCAAAATTGCAGGATACAAAATCAATATGCAGAAATTACCTGCATTTCTACATACTAACAATGAAAAATCTGAAAGAGGAATTAAGGAATCAAACTCATTCACCAATGCAACAAAAAAATAATTAAATATCTGGAAATAAACTTACCTATTCCAATCCCAAAGAAAGGCAATGCCAAAGAATGCTCAAACTACCACAAAATTGCACTCATCTCACACGCTAGTAAAGTAATGCTCAAAATTCTCCAAGCCAGGCTTCAGCAATACGTGAACCGTGAACTTCCAGATGTTCAAGCTGGTTTTAGAAAAGGCAGAGGAACCAGAGATCAAAATGCCAACATCTGCTGGATGATGGAAAAAGCAAGAGAGTTCCAGAAAAACATCTATTTCTGCTTTATTGACTATGCCAAAGCCTTTGACTGTTGTGGATCACAATAAACTGTGGAAAATTCTGAAAGAGATGGGAATACCAGACCACCTGATCTGCCTCTTGAGAAACCTATATGCAGGTCAGGAAGCAACAGTTAGAACTGGACATGGAATAACAGACTGGTTCCAAATAGGAAAAGGAGTACGTCAAGTCTGTATACTGTCACCCTGCTTATTTAGCTTAAATGCAGAGTACATCATGAGAAACGCTGGGCTGGAAGAAGCACAAGCTGGAATCAAGATTGCCGGGAGAAATATCAATAAGCTCAGATATGCAGATGACACCACCCTTATGGCAGAAAGAGAAGAGGAACTAAAAAGCCTCCTGATGAAGTGAAAGTGGAGAGTGAAAAAGTTGGCTTAAAGCTCAGCATTCAGAAAACGAAGATCATGGCATCTGGTCCCACCACTTCATGGGAAATAGATGGGTAAACAGTGGAAACAGTGTCAGACTTTATTTTTCTGGGCTCCAAAATCACTGCAGATGGTGACTTCAACCATGAAATTAAAAGACGCTTACTCCTTGGAAAAAAGTTATGACCAACCTAGATAGCATATTGAAAAGCAGAGACATTACTTTGCCAACAAAGGTCCATCTAGTCAAGGCTATGGTTTTTCCAGTGGTCATGTATGGGTGTGAGAGTTGGACTGTGAAGAAGGCTGAGCGCCGAAGAATTGATGCTTTTGAACTGTGGTGTTGGAGAAGACTCTTGAGAGTCCCTTGGACTGCAAGGACATCCAACCAGTCCATTGTGAAGGAGATCAGCCCTGGGATTTCTTTGGAAGGAATGATGCTAAAGCTGAAACTCCAATACTTTGGCCACCTCATGTGAAGAGTTGACTCATTGGAAAAGACTCTGATGCTGGGAGGGATTGGAGGCAGGAGGAGAAGGGGATGACAGAGGATGAGATGGCTGGATGGCATCACTGACTTGATGGACGTGAGTCTGGGTGAACTCCAGGAGTTGGTGATGGACAGGGAGGCCTGGCGTGCTGCGATTCATGGGGTCGCAAAGAGTTGGACATGACTGAGTGACTGAACTGAACTGAAGGAGACAAAAGAACTACACAGAAAAGTATAAGACACTAATGAAAGAAATCAAAGATGACATTAACAGATGGAGAGAAATTCCATGTTCCTTGGTAGGAAGAATCAATATTGTGAAAATGACTACACTACCAAATGCAGTCTACAGATTCAATGTGATCTCCATCAAAATACCAATTGCATTTTTCATAGAACTAGAACAAAAAATTTCACAATTCATATGGAAACACAAAATACCTTGAGTAGCCAAAGCAGTCTTGAGAAAGAATAATGGAGCTGAAGGAATCAACCTTCATGAATTCAGATTATACTACAAAGCTACAGTCCTCAAGACAGTATGGTACTGGCACAAAAACAGAAATATAGACCAATGGAAAAAGATAGAAAGCCCAGAAATAAACCCATGCACCTTCGGGTACCCCTTTTGTGACAAAGGAGGCAAGAATATACAATGGGATATTGAAGACAGCCTCTTCAATAAATGGTGCTGGGAAAACTGGACACCTACATGTGAAATAATTAATTTAGAACAATTCCTAACACCATACGCAAAGATAAACTCAAAATGGATTAAAGACCTAAATGTAAGACCAGAAACCATAAAACTCTTAGAGGAAAACATAGGCAGAACACTCGCTGACATAAATCAAAGCAAGATCCTCTGTGACCCACCTTCTAGAGTAATGGAAATAAAAACAAAAGTAAACAAGTGAGACCTGGTTAAACTTAAAAGCTTTTGCACAGCAAAAGAAACTAGAAGCAAGGTAGAAACACAGCCCTAAGAATGGGAGAAAATAATAGCAAATGAAACAACTGACGAAGGATTAATTTCCAAAATATACAAGCAGCTCATACAACTCAATACCAGAAAACAAACCATGCATTCAAAAAGTGGGTAAAAGACCTAAACAGACATTTCTCCAAAGAAGACATACAAGTGGCTAACAAACACATGAAGAGGTGCTCAACATTGCTCATTATTAGAGAAATGTAAATCAAAACTACAATGAGATATCACCTCACACCAGTCAGAATGGCCATCATCAAAAAGTCTACAAACAATAAATGCTGGAAAGGATGTGGAGAAAAGGGAATGCTCTTGCACTGTTCGTGGGAATGTAAATGGACAGCCACTATGGAAGATGGTATGGAGATTCCTTAAAAAACTAGGAATAAAGCTACCATATGACCCAGCAATCCACTCCTAGTCATATACTCTGAGCAAACCAAAATTGAAAGAGACACATGTATCCCATTGTCCAGTGCAGCACAGTTTACAATCACTAGAACATGGCAGCAACCTAGATGTCCATTGAGAATGAATGGATAAAGAAATTTCACATATACACAATGGAACATGACTCAGCCATAAAAACGAACACATTGAGTCAGTTCTGAGGTGCATTAACCTAGAACCTATTAAACAGAGTGAAGCGAGTCAGAAAGAGAATGATAAATATCATATTTTAATGCATATATACAGAGTCTATAAAAATATTACTGAAGAATTTATTTACAGGGCAGTAATGGAGAAACTGACCTAGAGAATCGACTTAGGGCCATGGGGAGAGGGGAGGAGAGGATGAGATGTATGGAAAGAGTAACATGAAACTTATATTACCATATGTAAAATAGATAGCCAACAGGAATTTTCTATATGGCTCAGGGAACTAAAACAGGGGCTCTGCATCAATCTAGAGGGGATGGGATGGGGAGGGAGATGGGAAGGAGTTTCAAAGGGAGGGGATATATGTATTCTTATTGCTGATTCCAGAGAAGGCAATGGCACCCCACTCCAGTACCCTTGCCTGGAAAATCCCATGGACGGAGGAGCCTGGTGGGCTGCAGTCCATGGGGTCGCGAAGAGTCGGACACGAGTGAGCGACTTCACTTTCACTTTTCACTTTCATGCATTGAAGAAGGAAATGGCAACCCACTCCAGTGTTCTTGCCTGGAGAATCCCAGGGACGGGGTAGCCTGGTGGGCTGCCGTCTATGGGGTCACACAGAGTTGGACATGACTGAAGTGACTTAGCATTAGCATTGCTGATTCATGTTGAGGTTTGGCATAAAACAACAAAATTCTGTAAAGGAATTATCCTTCAATAAAAAAGTAAATTAAATGAAAAAGATGCACACAGACTTTGTAAATAGTCCAATAGATAGGTTCCTGTGTAAAATTTGGTTACCTCAGCAGATATTGTTAGAGACCTTTACTTTCAAGTAACCCTTCTCAGTGTGATTTAAAACACAGGACTAGTACTTGTATGGACACATTTATGAAATGAGGTAGTAAGAAGAGTGATTCCACAAATAGTAGCAAAATCTTTCAGATGTTAGGATATGTTAAATTGGAAGGTAAGGGGTAGAGATAACATATGTGATAATACATACCAGGTAGCTTAGGTATATAAGCTTGAGATCACTACAAACAAATAATAAATAATATAGCTATATAACTATACAATTTTATTGTATTTTTTTCAAGGAGAAGGATACAATTTTCACTGGGAAATTCACCCAAAGATTGCTTCTTTCTTTGTTCTGATTTTACGTTTCAATATTCATAGTGTTTATTTGTGTTTGTTTATTTATTATTTTTTTCCTCTCTTGCTGGATTGTAAAATTATTGAATATGAGGATTAAGTTGTACTTGTATTTCCATCCTTTCAGTAAGTCAAGTTTAAAATTTTCAGTTTTATCCTCATTTCTCAAACTGAAGAAGAGTCAAATTAGGCCAACTGCTGACTACAGCTTAACAAAAGCCTTTCTTAGAAATAAGTTTAAAATGAAAACAAACTTTTAAAATGAGAAATGTCTTCATCCCATTTATTGAATTTTATTGTCTACAGCCTGGCAAGTGTATATTGGATATGGAAACTCAAGTTACTAAGCAAAGATTGTTTGAGTAAACAAATCTTATTTACTTAAACTTCATTTCACCTAAAGAACATATTATATGTCTTCAGGGGACCTAAAATACAGAACATAAGAATCTAGAATATTACTACTGATGTGCTATTGGAAATCTCTTAATCTTGAATCTCAAAGCAAAAGAAAAAAATTACTTTACCAGTTCCTCTGACATGTTCTTTACCTTGAAACTATTCCATAAATCATTAATTATCAGAGTCAAGAATCAATTAATAGTATTTCAACAATAAATGTTTTATTCCTGTATCTAACACATCTAGTAAAAATGCTAACTGTGAAGTGTCAGGGTTAAATTAGAATGATATTAATGTTTTCATTCATATTACAGTCTTCAGTACACAAACTGATTTAATATATATCTTTCTTTTAGTGTTTACTTTTAGTCTTCTGGAGACTCTGTGCTAGTCTTCTGGAGTATAGAAAAATAAGATGTTTTCTTCCTTAAAGAGCTTCGATCTTTAGAGGTTCACAGACTTATGAAAAGTGAAAACTGACTAAATCTAATAGGCTGTAAAATAAAAGTGCTAACAGCATGCCTCAGGAGCTCAGAAGACAGCAAAACAGTATTGGCTTAAAATTGCTCTCATCAGCATCAGAGCTTAAATAAACAAAGTAACAAATGAATATCATTCTTTGTATTTTCTTTGTAAGTCCTCTTTGGACTGCCTTATAACATAAAATGAGTGCATGTGTTTATATTATCCCAATTAGTCTTAACTCCGTAAAAGTTTTCCTGGAGATGTTATTATTCTGTTTGTAATATTTAAGAGGCATATTTTCAATGTTAGATCATTTAATTTGGAGTTTTTTGTAAAGAAGTTAAAGTCTTTAAAAATCTTTTTAAAAGATTCCTTTATCATTTATTGTTTGTAGCCAATTGGACACTTTAACTGCCCATCTGGTACTAGAATTTTTAAATCTGAAACTTGCTTTTAGCTTTTTTGTTATCACCCTGCCCTGCAATGTTAGACATCAGATTTTATTCTCTAGGAAATAAAAGACTATACAGAGCAATACTTCTTGCTTTCTCTTGTTTATCTCATGTATAAATTGTCTTATCTAAAATCTGTTGTTTTTAGGCTAGTGAGTCTAAATGGTGTACAAAATAATACTGCCACTAAAGTTATACTACTCTGACTTGTGTTTACTTTGTTGTTACTAAGTGCACAGATGTTATCTTATTATCTGTGAATTTGTCATGACTTTAAAATCCATTGGGGGTATATAAAAATAAAATATTTTTGGCAACAAATATATAATGTGCTCTTTTAAAAGTTAAAAGAGTTTGGGGGAATGGAGCAGAAACAGAGAGGGAGAAAGAGAAAGAAAGAAATGTAGATACCTAACTGTGGGCTGGTCCTTTTTCCTTCAATATTCTTTAATCTCACTTTATACCTTCTTCCAACATGTGTCCTTATTGCCCTTCAACTAAGTGTCTTGTTCTCATTCTTAAGAAAAATAGACTGTGAGTGGAATACTTTAACCCAGTTTCAAGATCGAAATACCTAGGAAAAATCCCAGACTTATCTCTCTTTCTCTCTCTCACTTTGTATACCCAGTCACCAGGTCAGGGAAATTCTGCCTTCTAAACAGCTCTTCTGTCTTCTACTCTACTCCATACACAGGACCTGTCCTGTCCAGGGCAGTAACATCTCTTACTTGAGGCCATCAGAAAATTAACTGTACCACCTGCTCCAAGGTGTTACAGTTGTTGTTCCCCACTCCAAGTTACATCAATTACAAAATACAAATCTGATTTTATCATTCCTTTTAATGGCTGTCATTGCTCTTAGTAAAAGTAGGTAAAATGGCTTTCAAAACTTTCTCCCATTCTCTCTCCATCCTTCTACCATCCTCTAAAACCAACACCATCCCTTGCACTGGATTGTGTTAATTCTAGGACCTATATAAATTTTTGTTCCATCTCTCTACTAGCACTTTCCTGGCACCCTTTCATGAGTTTAACTTTTATTTCATTATAAAGACACATTTTTGTTATGAGAAGTGTGTTTTTATTTTTCTAGAATGCAGATGCTAAAGAAAATTCCTCATCAATACTCCAGGATTGCAGAGGAAATTTTAGTATGGCTATCTTGTGGATGAATCTTCATTATCTGTATACATACTGCCTAGAACAGTACTTCTCAATGGGGGGAAGTTCAGACCTCAGAGAACGTTTTGGAAATTTATGGGGGTATCTTTTGCTTTCATAGTGATTAAGCAGCACCCCTGCCAGGGGTAATAGACATCCTGCAGAATGTGAACAAAACTACCAAAAATTGTCCCATTTTATTTGCAATTTGTGATAGTCATATAGTAGTTTGTGTACATTGAAAGCCTATTTATAATTAGTCAAGTGAAAGCATCAGTGGCTTAGTCATGTCCAATTCTTTGCGACCCCATGGACTGTAGCCTGCCAGGCTCCTCTGTCCATGGAATTCTCTAAAGCAAAAATACTGGAGTGGGTTGCCATTTCCTTCTCCAGAGGATCTTCCCAAACCAGGGATCGAACCCAAGTCTCCTGCATTGCTGGCAGATTCTTTACCATCTGAGCCACCAGAGAAACTTATGGTTCTTTGAAACAAGAAATCAAAAGCAGGTTAATAAGGAGGATATAATAATGTAGATGCATGGATCTAAGACATTGTCTGCAAACAAAATAGTTGAGAAAGTTACAATATGATGAGGTTCAATTAGGTCACAGAAGAGGAAGGTGACGTGGTATGGGGAGAAATAATGAATTAGTGGTCCCAGTGAATTAATATGTAATGTTATCGGTCACTGAACCTTGGAAATTTGGGGAAGAGCTGACTTGATGTGTGGGGAGATGTTTATTGGGCACTCCAAAACATAAGTATGGAGCTCTAGAAAGAATGAATCAAGAATAAGAATTTATTATTGGGAAAATTATCATTTAATTTTTTAATTTGGTAATTGATATTTGATGAAATTATCTAGAAAGAGAGTAGCTATAGAAATATGCTCATTCAGAGAAAGCAATATCAGCATTTTCTGTGAGCCATCTTCAAATTATTGTATTTATTAATTCACAAGATCCAGAGTAAAATGAAATGTATTAAAAGTTGTACTGTGGTGATAAAGATCATTAAATTAACTGTGAGGACCTTCTAAGCATAGGGTTCTATATAATTATATAGGTCTTATGCCCATGAAACCAGCTCTGTGCACATGTGTTCATGTACTCAAAAATTTTTATATACTATAAGACAGTGGTTTTCAAACCTATGAAACTCAATATACTTTCTATGTGACAAGTATATTCTCTTTACTACTCATAAATGAAATTATAGATAAAAATGATTTTATACTGTATGTACACAGTTTAGAAATAATTACCATCAAGTGTCAAATAAAATAAAATGAAAAATGAAAAAAGTAACTTATAATTTGTGTATTATTTAAATACATAAATGCATGTTTACATATATTAGAATATATAATAAATTAATCATATGCTCATACTCCTTTTAAGTAAGTTTAAAGAGCAGAAAGAGAAAGCCATTCCATAGCAAAGATATTGATGGTCAAGAGAGCTGTGTAATAGGTGGAGGAACACTAGAGTAAAAACAAATGATAAGTTAAAATGAGACTTATTTATACATAGAAGATAAATATTATCTTAGTTGAAACAGATATCACATGAATAAATTTCTAGCTATTAAAATGAGACAATAAAGTATCATCACAATCAAAATCTAGCTTAGAAATGTAGTGTCAAAATAATCGCCTATCTTACAACATTTGATAGAATGGACTATCCTATATTAAGTATATATTCCTATATGTGCCCCATGCCAAAATATATATTTTATCGCTAGTGCCCAGAACTCAATTGAATAGCTTATATTTCATATATAAGTTGGTATAGGGAATGGACTGGAGAAAGAAATAGTAATATAGGGTATTTTGAATCTCTGTTGCTTAATGCACATACATTTAAATTTTTATGTCTGCATAGTGAATAGGAACTTTTGAGGCATGGTACAGTGAGGCCTCCGGCACATGCATGCCCATGATGTTAAAGTTACATATGTTAAAGTGCTGCAGTCAATATGCCAGCAAATTTGGAAGACTCAGCAGTGGCCATAGGACTGGAAAAGGTCAGTTTTCATTCCAATCCCAAAGAAAGGCAATGCCAAAGAATCTTCAGACTACCATAGCACAATTGCACTCATCTCACACGCTAGCAAACTAATGCTCAAAATTCTCCAAGCCAAGCTTTAACAGTACATAAACTGTAAACTTCCAATGTTGAAGCTGGATTTAGAAAAGGCAGAGGAACCAGAAATCAGATTGCCAACATCTGTTGGATCATTGAAAAAGCAAGAGAGTTCCAGAAAAAACATCTGCTTTATTGACTACACCAAAGCCTTTGACTGTGTGGATCACAATAAACTATGGAAAATTCTTAAAGAGATGGGGACACCAGACCACCTGACCTGCTTCCTGAGAAATCTGTATGCAGGTCAAGAGGCAACAGTTAGAACTGGACATGGAAGAACTGACTGGTTCCAAATAGGAAAAGGAGTACATCAAGGCTGCATATTGTCACCCTGCTTATTTAACTTATATGCAGAGTACATCATGAGAAATGCCGGGCTGAATGAAGCACAAGCTGGAATCAAGATTGCCAGAAGAAATATCAATAACCTATAGGTTATTGGTTATATCCAATAACATATAGGAATATATACTTAATATGCAGATATGCAGATGACACCACCCTTATGGCAGAAAATGAAGAAGAACTAAAGAGCCTCTTGATGAAAGTGAAAGAGGAGAGTGAAAAAGCAGGCTTAAAACTCAACATTCAGAAAACTAAGATCATGACATCCAGTCTCATCACTTCATGGCAAATAGATGGGGAAACAATGGAAACACCAAAATCACTGCAGATGGTGACTGCAGCCATGAAATTAAAAGATACCTACTCCTTGGAAGAAAAGCTATGACCAACCTAGACAGCACATTAAAAAGCAGGGACATTACTTTGCCAACAAAGGTCCATCTAGTGAAAGCTATGGATTTTCCAGTAGTCATATATGAATGTGAGAGTTGGACTATAAGGAAAGCTGAGCACTGAAGAATTGATGGTTTTGAACTGTGGTGTTGGGGAAGACACTTGAGAGTCCCTTGGACTGCAAGGACATACAACCAGTCAATCCTAAAGGAAATCAGTCCTGAGTGTTCATTGGAAGGACTGCTGCTGAAGCATAAACTTCAATACTTTGGCCACCTGATGCAAAGAACTGACTCACGGGAAAAGACCCTGATGCTGGGAAAGATTGAGGGCAGGAGGAGAAGGGGATGACAGAGGATGAGATGGTTGGATGGCATTCCCGACTGGATGGACATGAGTTTGAGCAAGCTTCAGGAGTTGGTGATGGACAGGGAGGCCTGGCATGCAGCAGTCCATGGGGTCAAAAAGAGTCGGACACAACTTAGCGACTGGACTAAACTGAACTGAACTGAATTTAGGATATGTATGGTATACCTCTAGGACTAGTTTCACATATCAGAATGCTGAAAAAGTACAAATAATCCAATTATAAATTTATTTTTAATATAAATATTTTTCAACATAGCTATAATCATTGTTACATAAATATTTTATGCAATACTACAAAATAGTTTTCAGTTCACTTCAGTCACTCAGTTCAGTCCTGAATATTCATTGGAAGGTCTGATACTGAAGCTGAAACTCCAGTATGCTCTCTTTACAAAATATTTTTAAATGATACTTATTGGCAAAAGTAGATGAGATCACTGAATTTAATGTTCTATTTGGTTTAATAATAATATTTTCCCTAAGTCTGATGAAAGTTGCTTCAGGTCTCCCCTGTTATACATTTGCTGTAGATTATTCTGAGTTTACAGTTACTGTCCTACTGCATTGGATATCCTTTTTTTCCCACTGGAAGATTTTAAGCATCCCTGGCTCCAACTTTAGCAGCTATGGTTGTCCTTCCTATTCTCAACCTTTGTTCAGGCATTTTGCTTCTAAGAATTTCCAGGATGCCTCTTAAAGAGTCTATTCTAAAAGTTCCATAGTTTTATGATTCATTATTAGAGATGTGAGGTTTTTTCCTATCACTCAGATATTTAACACCAACAAATAAGTTAAAAAATCAGTCTATGGAATGCCAAAGGGGCCAAACAGAGACCTGTGTGCTTAGTCACTCAGTCGTATCCAGCTTTTGTGACCCCATGGACTGTAGCTCGCCAGGCTCCTCTGTCCACAGATATGCTCCAGGCAAGAATACTGGAGTGGGTTGCCATGTTCTCCTCCAAGGAATCTTCCCAACCCAGGGATCGAACCCAGGACTACCTTGTCAGGGAGATTCTTTACCATCTGAGCCACCAGGGAAGCCCAAGAGTACTGGAGTGGGTAGTCTATCCCTTCTTCAGGGGATCTTCCTGACCTTGGCATCAAACCTGAATCTTCTGCATTGCAGGTGGATTCTTTACCAGCTGAGCTATCAGGGAAGCCCAACCAGTCATGAATATTGAAGAAGCAAATAAACAAGCTGGAATTAAAGTAAGCTGGAACAGTCAGAGTTAGGGAATAGGTATTAGAATAGTGTTTTACCATTTAGTGATTTTTCTGTTTTTATCAAAAACTGAAAAGTCATAATAAAAGGAATGAATTAATTAATAGCCATTTCCATACACTGGAAGAGGATAGAAAAAAATCATTTTGAGACCCAGAGTTTCTTATCAATATTGGATGACTTCCAACTTATGACTGTGATTAATGATTTAATACTTTGAAATAGACTTTTTCAAGAGATGGATACACATAGAGGAACATAGATCTTGAATTTTTTATTTAAAATGTTAACCCTACAATGATGGGCATTAAACAAAAAGAATATTGAGATAAATTGTAGATTACACATCATAAACAGTCATCTAAATGTGCTCTCATAAAAATATGTTGGTATCAAAGACAATATTTAAAATTCATCACTCTAGGATATTTTAAATCTGTAAACAGTGAATCAATATCCATCATAATTAAATTTAATATGCTAAATAGTTTCTTTTCAATCCTCTAAAATATGGACATCCAATAAATTTATTTCTATTACAAAGATTTTTTTTTGACTTTTGTTTCCTCAGTTATGATTAATAATCTTCAGAGATAAAGAATGGAACAAACTGGACTAACTAACTTAAGATCAAAGTTAGAATCTTCATAATTATTTTAAGGGCTATAAGTTTACATAGACTAAATTCTTAAACAGGAC
This sequence comes from Bison bison bison, assembly GCF_000754665.1. Lineage (NCBI taxonomy): Eukaryota > Metazoa > Chordata > Mammalia > Artiodactyla > Bovidae > Bison > Bison bison. The sequence goes on along the minus strand of NW_011494832.1, from coordinate 4,988,868 downwards.
AAGGAAAAAATGATCATCTCCAAATGCAACCATTTCTGTCTTTATGAATGTTAACATTTCTGTCTCTATAGTTAGGATCAAATGAAAGGGAAGGAAGCAATTTTCAGGAAAAAAAAAAAAAAGTTTGTGAGGAAGGAGTAGTTGAAAATAGGGCCAATAACTAATAGGCCCACAATGAGGTCTATTAGTATAAAAATATAAAGAGTATAAGATAAGTAATTGTCTGCCAACTCTATATTTCAAAAACAATAGAAGAATGGACCAATATCAGATTGGGACAATCTGGAAAAAGACCAAAAAAAAAAATCTTATTTTCAGAGAGCAAGTTAGGGACAGTAGCTTATAAGTATGGAGAAGGAAATGGCAACCCACTCCAGTGTTCTTGCCTGGAGAATCAAACCCATGGACGGAGAAGCCTGGTAGGCTGCAGTCCATGGGGTCGCACAGAGTCAGACACGACTGAAGCAACTTAGTAGCTTATAAGTTAACTGGCAGAACTGAGAATCAAAAACATATCAAATAACATAGCAATACAGACTAACTTAGTTAAATGTAATACAGTTTACCCTTGAACAGCATGTTGGAACTGTACAGGTCTGTGTGTATGTGAATTTCTCTCAGTAAATACATACTACAGTACCGCATGATCTGCAGTTGGTTGAATTTGGAACTATGGAAACAGAGGGCCCACAGTAGAGTTACACAGATTTTCAAGTGCTAGGAGGATTGGCAACCCTAACCCCTACATTGTTTAAAGTTTAACTGTGTATATAAATGTACATCCTGAAATCAAGATTAGAAGTGTAGACAAATGAGTATAGTATTATAAGTCAGCACCGAAAAGTGAAAAAAATTCTGAGCTGGCTTCTCAAGCTTGCAAGGAAAAGGACTGTAATTAATGGCCAGTGTCTTTTATAGGGGCTATGTTTTCATCCTTTCTGATTTTAAAAGTAAAGGATGTGCAAAAATTAACTTAATAGTTTAAAAACAAAACAAAACTGAAAGCCAAACATACAAGCAAGAACAACTACAACAATAGAAATTATTTTAACCACAAGAATAGTGAATCTTAATAGTCTGCTGAGACTCACTAAATAAAATCTTGACTTTCATTAATAGAAACATAACCCCACAGTGTATTTCAGTGGTTTCATTTGCACTTAGGCTGTTGCATTGTGTGTGTTATATTTGAAGAAAATAAAAATCTGAATGTAATGAATATCCTTTGTGAAATAGTTTTTGCCCTGGGGAAAATTATTTGTTGATGTGTCTATGCTGAAAAAGTAGACTTGGAAGCTCAAAACAGCTACATTCAAGTATTACAGAGTAGGGGATGAGACTGATTTTATGTAGTTACAGAAGGAGAACTAGGATTAATTGATGAAAGTTAAGAATTATGTGGCTTTTACACTATGGAGAACAGTGTGGAGATTCCTTAAAAAACTGGAAATAGAACTGCCATATGACCCATAAATCCCACTATTTGGCATACACACCGAGGAAAGCAGAATTGAAAGAGACACGTGTACCCCAATGATCATTGCAGCACTGTTTATAATAGCCAGGACATGGAAGCAACCTAGATGTCCATCAGCAGATGAATGGATAAGAAAGCTGTGGTACGTATACACAATGGAATATTCCATATACACAATGGAATATTACTCAGCCATTGAAAAGAATACATTTGAATCATTTCTAATGAGGTGGATGAAACTGGAGCCTATTATACAGAGTGAAGTAAGCCAGAAAGAAAAACACCAATACAGTATACTAACACATATATATGGAATTTAGAAAGAAAGTAAAGATAACCCTATATGCAAGACAGCAAAAGAGACACAGATGTATAGAACAGTCTTTTGGACTCTGTGGGAGGGGGCAAGGGTGGCATGCTTTGGGGGAATGGCATTGAAACATGTATATTATCATATGTGAAACGAATCGCCAGTCCAGGTTCGATGCATGATACAGGGTGCTTGGAGCTGGTGCCCTGGGATGACCAAGAGGGATGGGATGGGGAGGGAGGTGGAAGGGGGGTTCAGGATGGGGAACACATGTACACCTGTGGCAGATTCATGTCCATGTATGGCAAAACCACTACAATATTGTAAAGTAATTAGCCTCCAATTAAGATAAATAAATTTATATTAAAAAAAGAATTATGTGGCTTTCAATTTGTAAATTCATTATACATTTGCTGGGAAACAACTATATGCGAGGACAGAATATTTAATGAATACAGCAAGTCAGTTCAACAATGAATGAAATTGCTTGAAAGAAGTTAAGTCCCTGTCCCATTCAAAAAACATCATAAGACCTCTTTCAGAGAATCTCTTTACTAAATAGAAGTTGACTTTAAAGATCATGTTCAAACCTAAAGTTCATTTAAATATAAATTTATTAAGTATAAACATATTACATAATATAATATGTAAATATGAATATATAGGTATATATCATGATACATAGGAGAAGGTAATGGCACCCCACTCCAGTACTCTTGCCTGGAAAATCCCATGGATGGAGGAGCCTGGAGGGCTTCAGTCCATGGGGTCACTGAGGGTCGGACACGACTGAGCGACTTCATTTTCACTTTTCACTTTCATGCATTGGAGAAGGAAATGGCAACCCACTCCAGTGTTCTTGCCTGGAGAATCCCAGGGATGGCAAAGCCTGTTGGGCTGCTGTCTATGGGGTCGCACAGAGTCGGACAGGACTGAAATGACTTAGCAGCAGCAGCAGCATGATACATATGTGTTAAGATACTGTGACATTTTATGTGTTGTAAAATAATATAGGAAATGACTTTTAATTTTACTATTAATCATTTACAAAATCTTAACAGTGTTGCAGATTTGACATCCCTAAATTCTTATGTTTGTATTAAATATTCAACTTTATATGGATTCATATATCATAGTCACAGCAGATATATTCTCTTGGCTCTATTTCTAAAACACAGTGAGGAATAAGATTGATCTAATATTTAAAAAGATATTTTAAAAATAAAACTATAGTTTCTGGGAAAAAACCTAGTTTCTAGGATTTTACTATCAAGGACAGGGAAAGTAAAATTTTTTAAATTTCTACATAATTAAGTATCTGGGTAGTCTACAAAAAAGTGATTTTGGATTTATTTGTGAGTTTTCAGCCTGAAATACCATCTCATTTCAATACTCTTTCTCATTTAGACTATCAGGATAGAATTTGAGGTTTATTTTCATGATGTTAAACCACTTTTTAGATTAGCAATGTAAACTTCAGTGAATATATCCTAAACTAATTTTTTGGCTGAAATTAACACATTGGAATAAAACAGTTCAATTTTTCAATACAGTTCAATTCTATTTGAATTATTATATTAAGGATCAGTTTTGCTAATAAAGTGGGATCAAATCATCTTTAAAGTTGTACCTTTAAAGTCATTTATAATATTTCACCAGTTTTTAAATTCATATTAAGCATCTTAAACCAAAATAATCTGGAAGATTAATTTTTTGTGGAGGAGGTCTTTGAAAGGACATTATAACTGGTTGACATATGAATTAGACCTCCAGGGCAATCAGAGGCCCATCACCCCCTTGCTTGTCCTTGAGATATGCACTCTGGTTGCCTTCCCTGTGCTATAAGCTGCCCAGAACATAGCTGTCAGAGAGTAATGTGGTGTTGAATCCATCTGAACAGTATACACAACTGAGCCTGGTTAAGGCCTCTAATAAATTTTTAACATTCTATTGGTGGACACTTAGGTTGCTCCCATATCTTAGCTATTGTAAATAATGGTAGTATGAACATTGGCTGCACATAGCTTTTCATTTAATGTTTTCATCTTTTTTGGATGTATACCCAGGAGTGGAATAGGTGAGTCATATCATAGTTGATTTTAGTTTTGTTGAGGAACCTCCATATTGTTTTCCATAGTTCAGTTCAGTTCCGTTCAGTCACTCAGTCATGTCCGACTCTTTGCGACCCCATGGACTGCAGCATGCCAGGCCTTCCTGTCCATCACCAACTCCCAGGGTTTACCCAGACTCATGTCCATTGAGTCAGTGATGGCATCCAAACATCTCATCCTCTGTAATTCTGTAATCCCCTTCTCCTCTCACCTTCAATCTCTCCCAGCACCAGGTCTGTTCCAATGAGTCAGTTCTTTGTATAAGGTGGCCAAAGTGTTGGAGTTTCAGCATCAGTCCTTCCAATGATCACTCAGGACTGATCTCCTTTAGGATAGACTGGTTGACTCTCCTTTCACTACAAGGGACTCTCAAGAGTCTTCTCCAACACCACAGTTCAAAAGCATCAATTCTTCAGCGCTCAGCTTTCCTTATAGTCCAACTCTCACATGCATGACTAGTGGAAAAACAATAGTCTTGACTCGATGGACTTTTGTTGGCAAAGTAATGTCTCTGATTTTTAATATGCTGTTTAGGTTGGTTAGAACTTTTCTTCAAAGGAGTAAGCATCTTTTAATTTCATGGCTGCAGTCACCATCTGCAGTGATTCTGGGGCCCCCCAAAATAAAGTCTGCCACTGTTGCCCCATCTATTTGCCATGAAGTGTAGGGACCAGATGCCATGATCTTAGTTTTCTGAATGTTGAGCTATTGCCTTTCTTTGGGATTGGAATGAAAACTGACCTTTTCCAGTCCTGTGGCCACTGCTGGGTTTTCCATATTTGCTAGCATATTGAGTGCAACACTTTCACAGTATCATCTTTCAGGATTTGAAATAGCTCAACTGGAATTCCATCATCTCTACTAGCTTTGTTCATAGTGAAGCTTCCCAAGGCCCACTTGACTTCACATTCCAGGATGTCTGGCTGTAGGTGAGTGATCACACCATCATGATTATCTGGGTCATGAAGATCTTTTTTGTACAGTTCTGTGTATTCTTGCCACCTCTTCTTAATATCTTCTGCTTCTGTTAGGTCCATAAAATTTCTGTCCTTTATTGAGTCCATCTTTGCATGAAATGTTCTCTGGTATCTCTAATTTTCTTGAAGAGATCTCTAGTTATTCCCATTCTATTGTTTTCCTCTATTTCTTTGCACTGATCACTGAGGAAGGCTTTCTTATCTCTCGTTGCTATTCTTTGGAACTCTGCATTCAAATGGGCGTATCTTTCCTTTTTTCCTTTGCTTTTCGCTTCTCTTCTTTTCACAGCTACTTATAAGGCCTCCTCAGACAGCCATTTTGCTTTTTAGCATTTCTTTTTCTTGGGGATGGTCTTGACCCCTGTCTCCTGTACAGTGTCACCAACCTCCATCCGTAGTTCATCAGGCACTCTGTCTATCAGATCTAGTCCCTTAAATCTATTTCTCACTTCCACTGTATAATTGTAAGGGATTCGATTTTGGTCACACCTGAATGATCTAGTGGTTTTCCCTACTTTCTTCAATTTTAGTCTGAATTTGGCAATAAGGAGTTCATGATCTGAGCCACAGTCAGCTGCTGGTCTTGTCTTTGCTGACTGTATAGAGCGTCTCCATCTTTGGCTGCAAAGAATATAATCCATCTGATTTTTTTATTGGCCATCTGGTGATGTCCATGTGTAGAATCTTCACTTGTGTTGTTGGAAGAGGGTGTTTGTTATGACCAGCGCATTGTCTTGGCGAAACTCTTATTAGCCTTTGCCCTGCTTCATTCTGTACTCCAAGGCCAAATTTGCCTGTTACTCCAGGTGTTTCTTGACTTCCTACTTTTGCATTCCAGTCCCCTATAAGGAAAAGGAAATCCTTTTGGGTGTTCTAAAAGGTCTTGTAGGGTCTTCATAGAACCATTCTACTTCAGCTTCTTCAGCATTACTGATCGGGCATAGACTTGAATTACTGTGATATTGAATGGTTTGCCTTGGAAACGAACAGAGATCATTCTGCTGTTTTTGAGATTGCATCCAAGTACTGCATTTCAGACTGTTTTGTTGACTAAGATGGCTACTCCATTTCGTCTAAGGGATTCTTGCCCACAGTAGTAGATATAATGGTCATCTGAGTTAAATTCACCCATTCCAGTCCGTTTTTGTTCACTGATGTCTAGTAGTTTCACCAATTTACATTCCTATTAACAGTGTAGGAGGGTTTCCTTTTCTCCACATGCTCACTAATGTGTGTTATTTTTGGTCTTTTTGATGACAGTCATTCTGACAGGTGTGAGGGGATATCTTATTGTGGTTTTGAATACATTTCTCTTATGATTAGTGATATTGAGCAACTTTTTATATGCCTGATAGCCATCAGTATGTCTTTTTTGGGGAAAATGTCTATTGAGTTCTTCTGTCCATTTTTTAATTGAGTTGTTTGGCTTTTGGTACTTGGTTGTGTGAGTTGTTTATATATTTTTGGTATTAATCACTTATCAGTCACATCATTTACAAATGTTTTCTTCATCAACAGATGAATGGATAAAAAATATGTAGTGGTATATATGTGGTGGTACTATATATATATATATATATTTAAAAATCAGCCATAAAAAAGAGTGAAATTTTGACATTTGTGACAACATGGATGGACCTGGAGTGTATTAGGCTAAGTGAAATAAGTCAGACAAAGGCAAGTACTATATGTTATAACTTATATGTCAAATCTAAAAAGTGAAATGAATGAGCATAGCAGAATAGAAACAGGCTCACATATGTAGAGAACAAACTAGTTGTTACCAGTGGGGAGAGGAAAGAGAGGTGGGAGATAAAGGCTGAAGATTAAGTGGTATAAACTACTATTTATAAAAGAAATAAGTATAAGGTTATACTCTACAGCATAGGGAATGTAGCCAATATTTTATAATATCTTTAAAAGGAGTACAATATAACTGATAAAAATATTGAATCCATATGTTATAAACCTTAAACTAATATAATATTTAAATCAGTCATGATGTCAATGTAAAAACAAAAGATTCTGGTGGGAGAGTTCAGAGGTCCCTAGTGGTCTTGCAGCTGCACAAGACAAACTTCATATGTATGTTCCCTTGCTTATTAAATTTCCCACCTGCCAGTATGGAGTCGTCTGACTCTTCAGTTTGCCCCTGCCCTCCAGGTACGGCAGTGGTTTCAGATTACATCTGAGAAGCTCTCCAGGGAATTGCAAAGTAACATCTTTCTAGTTTAGTTATAAATTGAGTATATGACATGCAATATTTATATTCAGTCTTGAAATTCAGTTTATCCAATTGAAGCAGTAATGTGTTTATTTATATTTTATTAACTAATCCCAATATGCCAAGCAATAGGATAAATATAATAGTAAGTCAGATTCCTGCTTTTGAGGAATTCATGGTTTTACAGAGCTGTTGATTTGGAAAAAATATTTTTATATATAAGTGATCCATTGGACTTCATCTTTAAGATCTTTCATTTTTAAATTTTAATCACTGCTACTACCTGCAAAGACATCCAGAATTATTAGGTCCTGGTTTGTCTCTCCCTTGATTTTACCATTGCCTGCTTCATACATCCATGGGTTCTCCACAGTTGTTATATGTAACATTATTTTCTATAGTTGAAGAGTTGGGAGGTGAAATGGAACAAGTTGCATGTACATATTTTTCTACTGTGTTCACTTGTGAACTGTGTAAATTCACAAAACATACACAGATTTGCATGTTGTATGGTACATTGCCAAGCAACAACATCTTTCTCCCAGCACCTTGGGAATTAAAACACCAAGATAGAAACATGGGATCCAGATACACTATAATCCATCTCTACTGCAAGAACTAATACAGCAAATGTTGGTATGTATTATGTTAAAAACATTTATCTTTTGACAGTTTTATTTTAATAAGGAAATTTCAGAGCTGGAAAAAAACTAAAAAGCACTAGCTGACAGTTACAACCAACCAAGACAATGACTATTCTGATAGTCTTTTTAAGCACTGTAGTATTGATTCCTCCAAGTTCACTGAGTTGAGTTTTGTGGAACCTAAATGTCATATATCTTTATAAAAGGGACGTAGAGAGATTTAATTCATACATACAGTAGAGGCATCAATGTATAAGACAAATAGAGATTGGAATGATAATGGCTACAAGGCAAGTAATATTCAGTTCAGTCACTCAGTCGTGTCTGACTCTTTGCGACCCCGTGGACTACAGCACACCAGGCTTCCCGGTCCATCACCAACTCCCAGAGCTTACTCAAACTCAATGCCAATCGAGTTGATGATGCCATCCAACCATCTCATCCTCTGTCATCCCCTTCTCCTCCTGCCCTCAATCTTTCCCAGCATCAGGGTCTTTTACAGTGAATCAGTTCTTGTCATCAGGTGGCCAAAGTATTGGAGTTTCAGCTTCAGCATCAGTCCTTCCAGTGACTATTCAGGACTGATTTCCTTCAGGATTGACTGGTTGGATCTTCTTGCAGTCCAAGGGACTCTCAAGAGTCTACTCCATCACCACAGTTCAAACCATCAATTCTTTGATGTTCAGCTGTCTTTATAGTCCAACTCTCACATCCATACATGACTACTGAAAAAACCATAGCTTTGACTAGATGGACTTTTGTTGGCAAAGTAATGTCCCTGCTTTTTAATATGCTGTGTAGGTTGGTCAGAACTTTTCTTCCAAGGAACAAGAATTTCATGGATGCAGTTACCATCTGCAATGATTTTGGAGCCCCCCAAAATAAAGTCTATCACTGTTTCCATTGTTTCCCCATCTATTTGCCATGAAGTGATGGGACCAGATACCATGATCTTAGTTTTCTGAATGTTGAGCTTCAAGCCAACTTTTTCACTCTTGTCTTTCACTTTCATCAATAGACTCTTTAGTACTAAACTTTCAGCCATGATTTCTGATATTTCTCCCAGAAATCATGATTCCAGCTTGTGCTTCATCCAGCCCAGCATTTCCCATGATGTAGTCTGCATATAAGTTAATTAAGCAGGGTGACAATATACAGCCTTGACATACTCCTTTTCCTATTTGGAACCAGTCTGTTGTTCCATGTCCAGTTCTAACTGTTGCCTCTTGGCCTGCATGCAGATTTCTCAGAAGGTAGGTAAGTTGTTCTAGTGTTCTCATCTGTTTAAGAATTTTCCACAGTTTGTTGTGATACACTCAGTCTAAGGCTTTGGCATAGTCAGTAAAGCAGAAGTAGATATTTTTCTGGAACTCTCTTGTTTTTTTGATGATCCAGCAGATGTTGGCAATTTGATCTCTGGTTCCTCTCCCTTTTCTAAAACCAGCTTGAACATCTGGAATTTTACAGTTCATGTACTGTTGAAGCCTGGCTTGGAGAATTTTGGGCATTACTTTGCTAGCCTGTGAGAAGAGGGCAATTGTGCAGTAGTTTGAAGATTCTTTGGCTTTGCCTTTCTTTGGGATTGGAATGAAAACTGACCTTTTCCAGTCCTGTGGCCACTGCTGAGTGTTTCAAATTTGCTGGCATATTGAGTGCAGCACTTTCACAGCATCATCTTTTGGGATTTGATATAGTTCTACTAGAATTCCATCACCTCCACTAGCTTTGTTCATAGTGATGCTTCCTAAGTCCTACTTGACTTCTCATTCCATGATGTCTGGCTCTAGGTGAGTGATCACACCATTGTGGTTATCTGGGTCATTAAGGTCTTTTTTGTATAGTTCTTCTGTATATTGTTTCCACCTCTTAATATCTTCTGCTTCTGTTAGGTCCATACCATTTCTGCAAGTAATGTTGGTAGCCACCAAAACTTGAAAGAAGCCAGGAACGTATTCTCCCCTAGAGCCTCTGGAGGGAGTTCCACCTGGCCAATGTCTTGATTTCAACGCAGTGACTCTGACTTTGGGCCTTTGGTCTCCAGAATTTTGAGAAATAGTTTTCTGTTACTTTTAGCCACCCAGTTGTGGTAATTTGTTACAGCAACCATATTAAGTTAATACATAAACCATATTTTTCTGCCTCATTGATTTTGGATGTTGTCATACAATTTTCTTTGGCTGGTGTTGTACAAATCAGATGTTTATAGGTATCATGCTGAAGCAGAAATTTTAAACTCACTCTTTAAGCAGTTCATATCATTCATATCATCCTTCATAACATATTCTCAAAACTCCTTCAGCCTATGTTCCAAAAAAAGACATAAATAGAGTCAATCCCAACAAAGCATAGTGAAGCACAGGGCCCAATCAAGTCAAGTCAAGCTTAGCCACACCCAGCAGAACTGCAGCCAACCTGTAGTTCTCATACAATGTGAACAAAAATAAATGGTGTGAAAAACTATTGATATTTTGGGGTTGGTTGATATTTTGGGGTTACTTGTTGTTAAGCCAAAAGTGAATGATAACGCACATAGGGAATTGATGAGTATTTTATCTACTCTTGTGCTTTTTTCTTTAGATTTTTTAATTACTATTGTTTATTTTATTGCCTTTAAACTACAGAGAGGTTATTTCTTATAATTAAATATTGTTTTTCTGTTCTCTAGGAAGATGATTATTCAGGATTCTTGGGTTAGTATGCACTTAGATGCCTGAAGATTAATAAAAATTTATTAGTCTTCCCCTCTTTATCACAAGTAATTTCAACTTTTTAAACGTTTCCTAATTCCAACAGTGTTCTATTTTTCTGATATTCTGGGAAGGTAATATTCTTTTGGAGATGCACAGACTAATTTTTTGCATTTATGAACATAATCAGACAGCTTAGTTCATATTCATTTTTGGTACAATTTTTACTGTTTTTCTTCAGCTCCCCACATTCAAATGTTGCCTCTTCCTATTTTAAGTTGATTTTTGAGTATAGTTGCTTTACAGTTTTATGTTAGTTTCTCCTCTCCTGCAAAGTGAATCAGCTATGTTAAAATGTTAATCACTTAGTCACGTCCAAATCTTTGTGACTCCAAGAACTGTTGCCCGCCAGGCTCCTCTGTCCACAGAATTCTCCAGGCAAGAATAGTGGGTAGCAGGAGATCTTCCCAACTCAGGGATCATACTCAGGTCTCTTGCAGTACAGGTGGATTCAATACCATCTGAGCCACCAGGGAAGCTATCTGCATCCATATACCCTCTCTTTTTTGGATTTCTTTCCAATTTAGGTCACCACAGAGCCTTGAGTAGATTTCTCTGTGCTATATGATACATTCTTGTTAGTTATCTATTTTATACATGATAGTACTAGTGGTGAGAAACCTGCCTGTCAGTGCTGGAGATGTAAGAGATGTGAGTTCAATCCCTGGGTCAGGAAGATCCCCTGGAGGAGGGCACAGCAACCCACTCCAGTATTCTTACCCAGAGAATCTTCATGGACAGAGGATCCTGGCAGGCTACAGTCCATAGGGTCACAAAGAGTCAGACACAACTGAAGTGACATAGCACACACACTGTATATATATCACCCCCAAACTCTCAGTTCATCCGACCCCCACTTACCCCATTGGTATCCACACCTTTGTTCTGTATGTCTGTGTCTCTGTTTCTGCTTTGCAAATAAGTTCATCTCTATAAGATTCCACATATAAATGATACTGTACAATATTTGTTTTTAACTTTCTGACTTACTTAACTCTGTGTGACAATCTCTAGGCCCATCAATGTCTCTATAAATGGCACAATTTTGTTCCTTTTTATGGCTGAGTGAGATTTCATTGTGTATATATACCACATCTTTTCCATTCCACTGTTGATGGACATTTAGGTTACTTCTATAACCTTGATATTGTAAATAGAGCTGTAGTGAACATTAGGGTGCATAGATCTTTTTTTTTTTTTTTTAGTTTAAATTTATTTATTTTAATTGGAGGCTAATTACTTTACAATATTGTATTGGTTTTGAATTATGGCTTTATTCAAGTATATGCCCAAGAATGAGATTCCTGAGTCATATGGTAGATCTATCTTTGTTTCTTTAGGAATCTCCATACTGTTATCCATAGTAGCTTTATCAGTTTATAGTCCTGCCAACAATGTAAGAGGGTCCTCTTTTCTCTATACTCTCTCCAACATTTATTATTTGTAGTTTTTTTTTTTTTTAATGATTGCCTTTTTTACTGGTGTGATGTAATACCTCATTACAGTTTTGACTTGTTTTCTTTAATAATTAGTGACATTGAACATCTTTTCATGTGCCTCTTGGCTCTCTGTATGTCTTCTTTGGTGAAATGTCCATTTAGGTTTCCATCTATTTTTTGATTGGGTTGTTTTTTGTTGCAGTTTTATTTTTTTCTTTTATAGTGAGCTTTATGAGCTGTTTGTATATTTTGAAACTTAATTCAGTTGTTAGTTGTTTCATTTGTAAACATTTTTTCCAATTCTAAGGTGTTTTTTTTTTTTTATCTAGTTATGGTTTCCTTTCTCTTGCAAAAGCTTTTAAGTTTTATAAAACCACATGTGTTTATTTTTTATTTTATTTTCATTACTCTAGGAGGTGGGTCAAAAAGAAAGATATTGCTTCAATTTATGTCAGAGTGTTCTGCCTATGTTTTCCTCTAAGAGTTTTATAGTATCCAGGCTTAGACTTAATTCTTCAATTCATTTTGAGTTTATTTTTGTGTATGGTGTTTGAGAGTGTTCTAATTTCATTCTTTTACATGTAGCTCTCCAGTTTTCCCAGTACCAGTTATTGAAGAGACTCTCTTTTTTCCATACTGGAGTATTCTTGCCTCCTTTCTTCCAGGTGATTATAGGTCCATGGGTTTATCTCTGGGCTTTCTGCCCTATTCCATTGATCTGTATTTCTGTTTTTGTGCCAGTACCATCCTGTCTTGATTACTGAATCTTTCCGTAATAGTGGTGAAGGTGGATCTCCCTGTCTTGTTTTTGATCTTAGAGGAAATGCCTTCAGTTTTCACCATTGAAATGATGTTTGCTGTGGTTTTGTCATATATGGCCTATTTTATGTTGAAGCAGTTCCTTATATTCTCACTTTTTAGAGAGGTTTTTTTTTAAGTCATAAATAGATGTTAAATTTTGTCAAAAGTTTTTCCTTCATCTATTGAGTTGAGCATATGGTTTTTATTCTTGAATTTCTTAATATTGTGTATCACAATGATTGGTTTGCATATATGGAAAAATTGTTACATCCCTGGAATAAATCCCACTTGATCATGATATATAATCCTTTTAATGTGTTGTTGAATTCTGTTTGCTAGTATTTTGTTTAGGTTTTTTGTGTCTATCTTCATCAGTGATATTGGCATGTAACTGTCTCTTTTGTGACATTTTTGGTTTTGCTATTAGTGTGATATTGGCCTTGTAGACTGAACTTGGGAGTGTGCCTCCCTCTTCAGTTTTTTGGAAGAGTTTGAGAAGGATGTGTGTTAGCTCTTCTCTAAATGATAGAATTCACCTGTGAAGCCATCTGGTACTGGACTTTTCTCTGTGGGAGTCTTTAAATTACTGACTCAATTTCAGTACTGGTAATTGATCATATTGTCTATTTCTTCCTGGTTCAGTCATGAAAAGTTGCCCCTTTCTAAGAATTTGCACACTTCTTGTTTGTTGTCCAGTTTATTTGGCATATACTTATTTGCATGTAGTAGTTTCTAATGATCCTTTGTGTTTCTGCAGTGTCAGTTGTAACTTCTCCTTTTTCATTTGTAATTTTGTTGATTTGAGCCCTCTCCCTTTCTTCCTTGTGCTTTATCAACATTGTTGATAGATCTCAAAGAAATGCTTTTAGTTTCATTGATCTTTGCTATTGTTTTCTTTATTTCTATTTTTTTTTCTGTTCTGATTTTTATGAATTATTTCCTTCTACAAATTTTGAGTTTTGTTTGTTCTTCTTTCTCTAGGTGTTTTAGGTATAAGATTAGGTTGTTTACTTGGGATTTTTCTTGTTTCTTGATGTAGGATTATACTGTTGTAAACTTCCCCCTTAGAAATGCTTTTGCTGCATCCTTAGGTTTTGAGTCGTTGAGTTTCATCCTTAATTTTTTCTAGGTATTTTTAAATTTTCTCAATGATCCATTAGTTAGATTTGGTAGCATATTGTTTAGCCTCCCTGTGTTTGTATTTTTACAGTTTTTTCCCCCTGCAATTGATTTCTAACTTCATAGCTTTGTGGTTAGAAAAAAAATGCTTGATATATTCTTAGTTTTCTTAAATTTACCAAGGCTTGATTTGTACCCAAGATGTGATCTATCCTGGAGAATGTTCCATTTGCACTTGAGAATAAAGTGTATTCTGCTGCTTTCATATGAAATGTCACATAAATTAATTATATTGGCTCTAATGTGTCACTTAAGGTTTGTATTTCCTTATTAATTTTCTATTTGGATGATCTATTCGTTTGTATATGTGGAGTGTTAAAGTCCCCCACTATTATTGTGTTCTTCTTCATTTACCCCTTAATGGATGTTAGCATTTGCTTTATGTATTGAGTTGCTCCTATATTGGGTGCATAATTTGTTCTTTAATCACTAAGTCATGTTAGACTCTTTTGTGACCCCATGGACTATAGCCTGTGAGGCTCCTTCTGTCCATGGGATTTCCCAGGCAAGTATGGAGTAGGTTGCCATTTCCTTCTCCAGGGGATCTTCTCGACCCAGAGATCAAACCCACATCTCCTGTATTGGCAGTTAGATTCTTTACCAATGAGCCACCAGGGAAGCCCCCATATAAATATTTACAATTGGTATATCTTCTTCTTGGATTGTTCCCTTGGTCATTATGTATTATCCTTCCTTGTCTCTTATAATAGTCTTTAAAGTCAATTTTTTTCTGATATGTGTATCAGTACTACAGCTTTCTTTTGATTTCCATTTTCATGGAATATTATTTTGCATCCCTTCACTTTCAATATGTATGTGTCCCTACAAATGAAGTAGGTCTCTTGCAGACAGTGAACATATGAGTCTTGCTTTTGGGTATGTTGGGAGAGTGCATAATTTCCTCAGTTCTGTCTTGCCACAACAAAGATTTGAAATGGAGGACCAGTGTTACACTTCAGTTACAGCTCAGAGTTTTATTCAGTAAACAAAGGATGTGAAGGTGGGCTGACCCCAAAGGAGAGGCCTCAACCAGTATTGGCTCCCTCTTTTCATACTTTTTGTCTCCTCCCTCCCACAATACCCCACCCCCATCCCCCCGCCAAGCCTGCACAGTGCAAATTAGGGCTAGAACCTGTCACCAATCAGGAAGGGGGCATTTCTGTTTCATCTGAGGTTCCTACTCTGGTCTGCAAATTTTTCCTTTGTTGCCTTTTTTTCAGGCTTTTTCCCTCTCTTTGTCTTCTTTTAGCCACCTCCATTTTGGACTCCTTTTTGTATTCTAAGTAACTGACATAACTATTCAGCCATTCTGTGTCTTTTAGTTGGAACATTTAATCCATTTATACTTAAGGTAAGTATTAATATGTATGTATCTATTACCATTTTCTTTTTTTTTAATTTAAATGTATTTATTTTAATTGGAGGTTAATTACTTTACAATATTGTATTGGTTCTGCCACACATCAACATGAAGTTGTTTTGGATTTGTCTTTGTAGATCTTTTTCTTCTCTTTCGTTTCCCAACTTAAGAAGTTCTTTTAGCATTTGTTGTAAAGCTGGTTTGGTGGTGCTAAATTCTTTTAACTTTTGCATGTCTGTAAAGCTTTTTATTCTCCTTAAAATCTGAATTAAGTCTCTGCTGTGTAGAGTGATCTTGGTTGTAGGCTTCTCTGTTTTATCGCTTTAAATGTATCCTGCCACTCTCCTCTAGTTTGCAGAGTTTTGTTGAAAATTGCACAATAACTTTATGGGAACCCCCTTGTATATTATTTGTTGCCTTTCCCTTGCTGCTTTTAGTATTTTTTATTTGTATTTATTTATTTTAGTTTGAGTAATATGTGTCTATGCACGTTTCTTCTTGGGTTTATCCTAAATGGGGCTCTCTGCACCTCCTGGATTTGAGTGGCTATTTCCTTTCCCATGTTAGGGAAATTTTCAACTATAATCTCTTCAAATATTTTCTCTGACCCTTTCTCTTCCACTTATTCTTCTGGGACCCCTGTAATTTGAGTGTTGTTGCATTTAATGTTGTCCCAGAGGTCCCTGAGACTGTCCTCTTTCCCTTACATCCTTTTATTTTTCTTTATTCTGTTCTGTGGCAGTTATTTCTGCCATTCTGTTTCCCAGCACAGTTTTCCATTCTTCTGCCTCAGTTATTCTGCTATTGATTCCTTCTAGAGTTGTTTTTTTTATTTTATTTCAATTATTATGTTGTTCATCACTGTTTGTCCTTTAGTTCTTCTAGTTCCTTGTGAAGCATTTCTTGTCTTTTCTTGACTCATGTCTCCATTCTGTTTCCAAGATCTTGGCATCATCTTTACTATCATTACAATCCAAATTCTTTTTCAGGTAGATTGTCTGTTTGATTTTCATTTATTTTGTCTTTTAGGTTTTTACCTTGTTACTTTTATCTGCAAAATATTTCTGTGTCATCTCATTTTGTCTAATTTTCTATGTTTGTGGTCTCCTTTCTGCAGGCTGCAGGATTATAGTTCTTCTTTCTGGTGTCTGCCCCCAGGTGAGTGAGGTTGGTCCAGGGGCTTGTGTTGGCTTGCTGCTGGGAGGGACTGGTGCCTGAACTCTGGTGGGTTTAGCTGAATCTTGTTCCTCTGATGGGCAGGGTCACGTCAGGTGGTGTGTTTTGGGTGTAAATGAACTTGGTCTGACTTCAGACAGCTGGTCTGCCGTGTTCCTCTCTTGTTGGCTGTTTGGCATGAGGCATCCAGCACTGAAGTTCAGCTATGTGAAGATTGTCTTGCCTTGTTGGAAGCCTAAGGTCTTCTGCAAGTGTTCAGTGGATATTCTGTGAGAGTTGTTCCACATATAGATGTATTTTTGATGTATCTGTCACTTAGAGACATGTTTAAATTTTCTGAAACCCTTTCACAAGAAGGTGCTGTCACAGCTCAGGGTTCCAAACCCCAAAACTAAGTGGATAGCACCCAGGATCCATCCTCCTGGCATTGTTGCCAAATCCTTTGTCATCCTCCACAGTACCACCATCCTGTCTTCCTACTGTCTGCGTTCTTTTCTATAAAAATTTGTTTTTCTACTCCTAAGGTTAATTGCAAGAACACAATTCTATTTTTATTCTTAAATTTTCACAGTAAAACCATTCGTAATATGTTGATGAATATGCCTTGTGAAATATATGTAAGTGACTCTTAGTGCATTGAACTAATTTTCCACTGCTCATATATGTATTTTGATACTTTAAAAGAGGAATTATAGGTAAGTGAGAACTTTTTTTAAAATTATTGAAAAGGTTTATTGATTTCTATCCAAGAATCACTAGTTTCAGAAAGCTGAACAAGGAATTAGGGCTACCAAACAGGGTTGTGCAGTTTATGTCCTGAATATAAGAGTATCCAGCCAGAAGGGGAAACTGGTAGCTGAAATTCAGCTTGCCTGCTGCTTACCAACCCCCTAAAACTTTACCATTAGGTTACAGCCACATAGTAAGAGAAAGGGTATAATTTTCTATTTTGCACAGAGGTTCCATGCCATCACCAAGATGTGTGTCTGTGGATTGTATCCACCTTGAAAGAGATGCCATAGAGGACAGTTAAGCAAGACTTTGTAAGCTGGGTCAGACAGACTTTCCTCTGAATTCATCATGTGGAATGTAGAAAACCAACAGTGCTGAATTGCTTGGTCGACTTAGAATAGCTGATATCCGACTTGTGCTTTATATTTCCTGCCTGGTGCAGGTATTCTGCACTCACACGTGCTCATTACAGAGTGACTTCATAGAAACCCATTACTGAGTTTTGCTTCAGATGGAGGCAGAAACAGTAATTCTCGAATAATCTCTCAAGTCTTTCTAAAGAACATGGGGGTGAAGACATAAATGGGTCAGGGACATGGATCCATGAAACAAATGAAATCATAAGTCAAGTTATATCAGTGAGTATCTTTTATGGTTAGGGAAAACTTGTGAACTTACCTTCCAGCCCCAATAGCAGCTCATGTGTACAGCCTTCTTACCCATTCTTTGTCATACACAAGAATCTTATGGTTTTGGCTCAAGCTAAAGAAAGTGGGGGAGAAAATGTCTGATTTCGGTTCCTGCTGCTCACTGTCACCACAATTGCTCCTCATGTTTATTTAGTCAAGCATTGTTCTCTGGTCAGAGATTAGCTTACAGTGTCCCTCTTTACTGACTGCCTCAAGGACCTCAAGGCTAGAGCTCTCAGAGACTAAAACCTGTCAACTCCCTTTCCAGCATTCTCAGGAACCTGTAGGGGTGGCTTAGTTAATGCATGACCATCTCAATAGCCACCAAGAATCAGGTAAGTCTCTTCCCTCCCTGAAGTTCAAACAAGGATTATCCAGTAGTTCAACTTCAAAAGCTTGTTCAGTCATGTTCAACTTAGTCATGTTCAACTTGTTCTGACCCCCTGGACTATAGCACACCAGGCTTCCCTGTCCCTCACCATCTCCCAGAGTTTGCTCAAACTCATGTCTATTGAATCAGTGATGCCTTCCAACCATCTCATCCTCTTTCATCCCTTTCTCCTCCTGCCCTCAATCTTTCCCAGCATCAGTGTCCTTTCTAGTGAGTCAGCTCTTTGCATCAGGTGACCAAACTACTGGAACTTCAGCTTCAGCATCAGTCCTTCCAATGAATATTCAGAGTTGATTTCCTTTAGGACGGACTGGTTTGATCTCCTTGCAGCCCAAGGGATTCTCAAGAGTGTTCTCCAACACCACAGTTCAAAAACATCAATTCTTCGGCATGCAGCCTTTTTTATTGTCAAACTCTCACATCCATATGTGACTATAGGAAAAACCATAGCTTTGACCTTTTTAGGCAAAGTAATGTCTCTGCTTATTAATACACTGTCTAGGTTTGTTTTTCTAGGTTATGTTTTTCATAGCTTTTCTTCCAAGGAGCAAATGTCTTTTAATTTCATGGCTTCAGTCACTGTCCACAGTGATTTTGAAGGCCAAGAAAATAAAATGTATCACTGTTTCCATTGTTTCCCCATCTAATTGCCATGAAGTGATGGGACTGGATGCAAAAGCTTACTTAGATATTCCAAGTTAGAGACCAGAAAAGGATGCCTTCAAGAAGCTCTTCCATGATTTAGCCACAAAAACAAACAATTTCTACCTAAGAGAAGAAAGTCCAGAACTCAAGTACATGGAGTCTGGTGTAACAAGTACATTTTAATTTTCTTTGCTGATAAGAAAACATTCAATCATAATTTCTATGTAATAGTAATAATACTATGTGATACTGTAATTATGTAATAATAATAAATAGTATTAAATAACAAAACGACTAAAGAATGGGTGAACAGAATACCACTTGAAGTAGGTTTTGCTAATGAAGTATGTATGTGTATGTTTGAGTTTGGAAAACATTGTGTCTATAATTGGGATTTTGAATTTTCTGAGTCTGTCAAACAAGTCCAGTTCTATGACACAACTCAGCATAAACTCCAAATTACATTTGAAAGCAACCACATGAGAATATACTAGGCATATTAATAAAATTAGCTTATTTTTATTCCTTTACTATGCTAAGTCATGACAATTTATCTCACAGTTTCCACTTTGACATTGTGGAAGCTTAAAGTGAGTTCATAAGTTATCTAGAAAAAGGAGGATATCTGAAGTGAAGAAATTTCAAACAAAGCACTCATACTGAATTTCACTGGAATATGTGTTGAATTTATCACTGTTTTTTGCTAAATTCAAAAATTTGTTCACCCAGTAAACCAGTGATGGAACCTTGAGTCAGGGAGCTAGCCAGACTGGGAGTGGCCAGGTTCTGGATATTAATAGATCACTTGGGAGCTGATGTTGGATACAGGTGGTCAGGACAGGTTTCACTGGCAGCAAGTACAAGGAAATTCAACAAGAAAAGCCTGTTCTGTCAAAGAGATCCACACATTGGTGACAGGCAGGATCTTCGAGAGTGAGGACAAAGATAATAGAAGTGTCAGATGATAGAAGGCTTTAGCAAAGAGTTTTAGAAACCCAGATAAAATGCTTTCATGACTGTCAGAATAATAACAATTTATCATATATGCAAGGTAGTCTGAAATTATTGAGAAACAGTGAAGTTGATATGATGATTACCATTTTATAGATGAGGAAACTGAGACTCAGGCAAGTCAAGCAGCTTGCTTAATGCACTGAGGTAGTCAGTAAATGACCTTATGCTTCTAACTTAATCGGATCCTTTGGAAGATGGTGAGTTGAAGAGTCAAATGGCCTGAGATAGGAGACATGAATTCAACTAATAGATTTTGTATAAAGCTATAAGATTATGGATGTGGTTATCACATATACCCAGTATGGGGGAAATTTCATAAACCCCCAGACCCTTTATACTAAACGTTTTTAAAATTTTCCATCTAAATAGCCTCATTGGTCCTTTACTCCCTGGTCACAGGTTTCAGAATCTCCATTATATATAAAGTTGACATCTTTGCTCATTAGTGCAGTCACTCAAATTACAAATATGAACAAGACTGACTCAACTTCTGCCTTTAAGTAGGTGATTTTCTGACAGGGTACCCCACACTAATTGCAGTGAGAGATTTTCCTCAGCTCTTCCCTCCTCTCCCCTTTCTTCCAACAGAGTATTTTACTTTTAGACAAGCGTATAGCCCCCTTCCATTTTAGACTTTTACTGTTACAGAAACAGATGGAGTAGCAATCCTGGCCAAGTTAAACATACTGTGGAGTTCTTAAATTCTGTATATTTTCTGAGTGTGTTTTTATAAGGTGCATGTGAGCATCTTACATACTGTTCTTATGGCAGCCTCTCCTCACTTCCTGGTCTGAGAGCAAATCAACATGTAATTAAAGAGTCAGGTTCACGCATAGCACATTGACATCACTGAGAATGTCCAGCCCAGGGTTAGCAGGGAATAACCCTTCACATGGCCTCTATGCCCATCGACCCTACACACATTTCCTCACCCCAGTGGAAGGGACCAACAGAAACATGAATCTGTCCTTATTTGTTTTTATAGCATAGAATGACCTGAGGTAGGAATAAACCTTCAGGTAGAATTCAGGCACCCTTCTAATGTGAAGGCTGAAGGGCTGGTGGAACAGGGGGCTAGATTGGTCATTGTATTTCTGATCTCAGAGTTTTCCAGTGTAAAGTCTGAGTTAGTAAGGATTTCCTCCCAAATTAATACATGAAGTTTAAAAAATGCTATCAGTTCTAATGAGGTGGATGAAACTGGAGCCTATTATACAGAGTGAAGTAAGCCAGAAAGAAAAACACCAATACAGTATACTAACGCATATATATGGAATTTAGAAAGATGGTAACAATAACCCTGTGTACGAGACAGCAAAAGAGGCACTGATGTATAGAACAGTCTTATGGACTCTATGGGAGAGGGAGAGGGTGGGAAGATTTGGGAGAATGGCATTGAAACATGTAAAATATCATGTATGAAACGAGTTGCCAGTCCAGGTTCGATGCACGATACTGGATGCTTGGGGCTAGTGCACCGGGACGACCCAGAGGGATGGTATGGGGAGGGAGGAGGGAGGAGGGTTCAGGATGGGGAACACACATGAATATGGCGGATTCATTTTGATATTTGGCAAAACTAATACAAGTATGTAAAGTTTAAAAATAAAATAAAATTTAAAAAAAATCTAATAAAATAAAATAAAATAAAAAGAAACAAGCAAACCTCACACAATTGGGCTTAGTTGTGCAGAAATATAGGCTGAAGTATTCAGTAGTACTGAAGCACTATATTGTTTTATTACTTACAAGGAAGTATATGAAAGGGGAACGTGTTTAGTGAACCTAACTTTAAACAAATAATGTATACATAAATGTGTACTTTGGGAATCTTCTGGGGGTCCAGTGGTTAGGACTGTGTGCTTTCACTGCTGAGGGCCCAGGTTCAATCCTTGGTCGAGGAACTCAGATCCCAGAAGTTATGCGGCTCACTGAAAAAAAGAAGTGTATTCTTACAGCCTTTGTGGGAGGCTATAATTGCTCCAGAGCTGTTTGAAATGCCCCTTTAAATGCCTCAGAACTAGTTTGAGCTGCTGAATAAAATCAGTGACTATTTGTACCTGGGAAAAAAATAAATAAATAAATAATGCTATTTGCTGATAGTCATTTATATTTTTAAATAAAATTTTTTAGAAAGCACATTTAAGGAAAGTTTTAAGGTGATACTTTTCTTTAGGCCTTAGTAAAAGCATGAGTCTAATGACAGTACAAATTTATCCTCTTAAGCTTTTCAAAGAAAGAGTTACCTTTACTCCTGTCTATTGATGTAACTTTTCAGCTGTTGTCCCCATTTCAGTGCAGTTCAGTTCAGTTCAGTTGCTCAGTCATGTCTGACTCTGCGATCCCATGAACTGCAGCACACCAGGCTTCCTTGTCCATCACTAACTCCCGGAGTTCACGCAAACTCACATCCATCGAGTCGGTGATGCCATCCAGCCATCTCATCCTCTGTCGTCCCCTTCTCCTCCTGCCCTAAATCTTTCCCAGAATCAGGGTATTTTCAAATGAGTCAGCTCTTTGCATCAGGTGGCCAAACTATTGGAGTTTCAGCTTCAACATCAACACCCAGGACTGATCTCCTTTAGGATGCACTGGTTGGACCTCCTTGCAGTCCAAGGGACTCTCAGGAGTCTTCTTCAACACCACAGTTCAAAAGCATCAATTCTTCAGTGCTCAGCTTTCTTTATAGTCCAACTCTCACATCCATACATGACTACTGGAAAAACCATAGCCTTGACTAGACAGACATGTGTTGGCAAAGTAATGTCTCTGCTTTTTAATATGTTGTCTAGTTTAGTCATAACTTTCCTTCCAGTGAGTAAATGTCCTTTAATTTCATTTGAACACTTTTTTTTAATATAAATTTATTTATTTTAATTGGAGGTTAATTACTTTACTATATTGTATTGGTTTTGCCATACATCAACATGAATCCACCACAGGTATACACGTGTTCCCCATCCTGAACCCCCCTCCCTCCACCCTCCCCATACCATCGCTCTGGGTCATCCCAGTGCACCAACTCCAAGCATCCAGTATCATGCATCGAACCTGGACTGGTGATTCATTTCATATATGATATTATACATGTTTCAATGCCATTCTTCCAAATCATCCCCCCCTTCTCCCACAGAGTCCAAAAGACTGTTCTATATATCTGTGTCTCTTTTGCTGTCTTGCATACAGGGTTATCGTTACCATCTTTCTAAATTCCATATATATGTGTTAGTATACTGTATTGGTGTTTTTCTTTCTGGCTTACTTCACTCTGTATAATAGGCTCCAGTTTCATCCATCTCATTAGAACTGATTCAAATGTATTCTTTTTAATGGCTGAGTAATACTCCATTGTGTATATGTACCACAGCTTTCTTATCCATTCATCTGCTGATGGACATCTAGGTTGCTTCCATGTCCTGGCTATTATAA
>NW_011494832.1:4954838-4965346 GCF_000754665.1 Bison bison bison | reverse complement strand
CTGCAGGAGTTGCTTGTATATTTTTGAGATTAGTTGTTTGTCAGTTGCTTCATTTGCTATTATTTTCTCCCATTCCAAAGGCTGTCTTTTCACCTTGCTTATAGTTTCCTTTGTTGTGCAGAAGCTTTTAAGTTTAATTAGGTCCCATTTGTTTATTTTTGCTTTTATTTCCAATATTCTGGGAGGTGGGTCATAGAGGATCCTGCTGTGATTTATGTCGGAGAGTGTTTTGCCTATGTTCTCCTCTAGGAGTTTTATAGTTTCTGGTCTTACGTTTAGATCTTTAATCCATTTTGAGTTTATTTTTCTGTATGGTGTTAATTTCATTTGAACACTGTTATTTCTCATATTGTTCGTATTGTTGTAGACCATAAGGTTATTTTTCTTTACATTTTTGTAGTACTTAGTTATTTTGAAACTTTTCAGAATAAGCATTTTTAAACTCAGGTTGATGAAGTGGGTGAATGTTATTAACAACTTAAGAAAATAAATTTTGTAAAATCTTGTATTTTTATAGCATTGTAGACTTCAAACTCCCAAAACATTGTTTTTTGGTTAGGGCTTATAGTTCATTTTCTTCTGAGTAAAGTAACAAAGATTGACATTTGTGTATATTTATTTGTGCTACATCATTTGTAACATTTGTGGATTAAAATTAGAATTTTTAGAAAATGCTGGCATCATATAGTAAACCAGTATCCAAAAGTGAGTGGACTTGTTTTCATGAAATACTTTAACTTATTCACACATAAATAGTTTAAGCCTCACAACCACTGAGCTTTATCCTGGTTAAAAGATTTATAACATGGACTGATATCACAACTGGAGTTCAAAGGCAGATTTTTCTGAGTTTGTGCCTGTTTATTTCAACATAAGCATTTTTAAAGCTACCTACTTACAAGGCCCCAGAAACAAAATAATGTGAACATGATTGTGCTTGAGTGCAATAGAAGGGAGTGAGAAGAAAACAACCATCCCATGGATTGATGTGCCAATCATAGAATTTCCTGATGATGCAAAAGCTCACGTGACACATTATGCTTTGAAGGCATTAGAAGCCTATACTTTCTGCTTCTCTCACTGGGATAAGTTCTACTCCTTGAGTATTCCACTAAGTTCCAGAGGACAAGAAGTGCTATAGGATAGAAGTTAGTGAAGGGCATAAGTAAACATTTTATCAAGAAAGATATGTTGTCCTTTAGTCAATCAGTCGTGTCTGACTCTTTGTGACCCCATGAACTACAACACACCAGGC
The DNA here is from genome assembly GCF_000754665.1 of Bison bison bison. Classification (NCBI taxonomy): domain Eukaryota; kingdom Metazoa; phylum Chordata; class Mammalia; order Artiodactyla; family Bovidae; genus Bison; species Bison bison. The sequence continues at coordinate 4,964,091 of NW_011494832.1, read as the reverse complement.
TTCCCTGTCCTTCACTCTCCCCTGGGGTTGGTCAAACTCATGTCCATTGAGTTGGTGATGCCATCCAACCATCTTATCCTCTGTTGCCCCCTTCTGCTCCTGTCCTCAGTCTCTCCCAACATTAGGGTCTTTTCCAATAAGTCAACTCTTTGCATCAGGGAACCAAAGTAGTGAAGCTTCAGTATCAGTCCTTCCAATGTATATTCCGGGCTGATTTCCTTTAAGATTGACTGTTTTGATCTTCTTGCTGTCCAAGAGACTGTCAAGAGTCTTCTCCAGCACCACTGTTGGAAAACATTAATTATTCAGTGCTCAGCCTTCTTTATGGTCCAACTCACATCCATACATGACTACTGGAAAAGCCATACCTTTGACTATATGGACCTTTGTCAGCAAAGTGATGTTGCTGCTTTTTAATACTTTATCTAAGTTTGTAAGTGTCTTTTAATTTCATGGCTGCAGTCTCTGTCCACAGTAATTATGGAGCCCATGAAAATTAAGTCTGTCTCTGTTTCCATATTTTTTCCCATCTATTTGCTGTGGAGTAATGGAACCAGATACTATGATGATTTTTAAATATCTCAAATGTTACTCAATCACACCCATATTTAAGAAAACACGTAGTAATAATGAAGTGTCATTGTTTGCTTATCAGATTGGGAATGCTAAAATTTTTCCAATGCAGTATTGATTATAATATAATGAAACCATATACAGTTTATACAACATCTTTGAAAAGAAAAAAAACTGGCTATATATATCAGAAGATTAAGAGCACTATCTGAATTCTGCTTCTGGGAAGTTATCCCATAATATATGAGCACAAGCACAATGATCTAAATAGAAAGATGGTAAGGGAGGGAGGTGGGAGGAAGATTCAGAATGGGGAACACGTGTACACCCATGGCAGATTCATGTTGATATATGGCAAAACCAATACAATATTGTAAAGTAAAAAAAAATAAAAGATCTAAATAGAAAAATATGCATAATGATAAAAGATTAAATATATTTATATTAATACAGGACTAGTTAAATAATTTGTGGTTCATATATGCAATGAAATATTACATGTATATATATACATATGTATGTGGTAGATGTATATGTGCTGCTATTGATATATTTTGGAGATTATTAGGTGAAAAAAAGCAATGTGAAAATTAGTTCTAAATGCATAGAACATTCTACAAGCATATATAAGAATATTTAAAATATGATTTCCCACACGAAGAGAAGGAGACCAAAAGTCATTGATGATAGCTAGACTTATAGACATGTGATTTTAATAAAACACAACAACCAGTGCAGAAACAAAGAAATTCAAAACAAGCAAATACATATCGCTGTGGTAGCCAGGATTCTAAAATGGGTTCCTAGTAATTTTATTAGTAGTGACATTTTATGTTAACTGATTGTTTTATAAATTTTTCAGTTGAGTATATTGGATTTGGTCAAGGTACAATTATACAAGCAAAAAATAAAATAAAATAAAATGGGCTCCAAGATTTCTGTCTCCTGATGTACATACTTGCATAATTCCCAACCCATGCAAGTGTAGGCAGGGCTTATTAGTATGATGCATTTCACTTCTGTAATTACGTTACGTTATATGATAAAGATAAAAGGCTTTTGTAAATAGAAAGTCCCTAAACAATTGACTTTTAGTTAATGAAAAGTGAGATTTCCTGGGGGAGTCTGACCTAATCAAGTGTGCCCTTTAAAAAAGAGTTTAGTGATCATAAGAATATTCCTCTGGCCTTGAAGAAGTAAGCTGTATGTTGTTGGGGATGGGGGAGGCCTATGTGGCAGGACCTTGAAGGCAACTTTTATTTTCTGAGGGTGCTTCTGGGATGACATGTTGATTGCAACCTTCTGAGGCTCTATGCAGAGGACCAAGTTAAGCTATTCTGGAGTCTAGGATCACAAATAAGAAGAAAATACATTTGTATTGTTTTGAGTTGCTTAATCTTTGGTAATTTTATATGTCCTTATAAAAAATTAAATGCAATTGAATACTGTCTATGCCCCAACAAATAGGTTTAAGCACAACATGGTAAAGAAAATTTTTCTTATTACCAAATAAGGAGAATTGAATCCCATAAATTAAATTCTCACAATACAGCCCCCATGTGTGGGAATATAGTGACCACCACAGCATTTGCCAAAATAAAAAATGGACAGTGGGAGAGCAACTTTGTCCTGCATATTTCAATACAGACTGATGAATTTAACCTCTCAGAGAACGTCTGTATTTATATTTTCTGCTTATCTATTACTGCAGAGAATATATCCCTTCTAAAAGAGTCTGTCTTGATGGAGACAGACTTTAAGGGACTGGTGTTAGTCTTACTTTAACAAAAGTCATGACCTGGGAAAATAAGGATTACAATTAATCAATTACAATTGATTAAATTACAATTAATTATAAAATAAGGAATATAGGTGATAGCTACTATAAACAAGTAAAACAGTGTAAGAATGAAACCACAGAATCGTGGTTCTGAAAATTATGTCTCCATCACCTGATACACTCGCAGAAGCATTGTTTTTTCAGCTTCAAAAAGCCCAGTCAGTATAATTAAGAAGGTCTTGGATGAGACACCAGGACTAGCAATTTTAACAAGAATGTCAGATGACTCTGATGCAGGGGTATAGGACAAATTTTATCAGCACTGTGTAAGAACTATCGGTCTAATCCATTGGTAGCAATCTGTCAATAATGTACCCAGATAGAATGAGATAGAACTGACCTGAAGAAAGGATGTAAGCCTGCTTTGGAAAAGGAAGTGTTGCCTAGTTTGAGCTCATACTGCTTACCACACAACAGGCCAATAAATCAAGAGACAAGTTATCAGGGCAAGAAAAAAAGAGACTTTACTGGCAAAGTCAGCAGAGAATGGTGGATTAGTGGCCCAAATAACCATCTTGCCTGGGTTTGAATGCTAGTTTCTTTTATAGAAGTGAGGGGTGGGGGATGGAGGGGTAAGGTAAAAAAAGGTGATGAGTTACTGCAGATATTTCCTTGTCCCAGTGTTAGTCGCTCAGTCATGTCCAACACTCTGAGCACATGGAGTGTAGCCTGCCAAGCTCCTCTGTCCATGGAATTCTCCAGGCAAGAATACTGGAGTGAATTGCTGTTTCCTTTTCCAGGGTCCTTGTCTAAGGGAATATGCTAATTTATTCTTTCCTGCAACCATTCATAGGTTGACCTGGTTAGGATGTTTCCCTCAAGCCAAACAAAGGTACTGGCATGAGAGCCAGGGATTCCAGAGATGGACAATTATGTATACTTTAAACTATAGGCAACATGCATTTAGTGATTAACCTGTAGAAAAAGTATTGAAATGCAAAGTTTAAAGGATTAACTTACCCAAAGGATTGAACTACCTAGAGCCTCTGTAATAGAAAAGAAACAAAATCCAATATGGAGTCAGATTTATTCTTTCCTATTACAGAGGCTCTAGGTGGTTCAATCCTTTGGGTAAGTTAATTAACCTTTCTATAACTAAGGGGCTTTTACCTGGAAGATGTATGTAAAATTATACTCTCCCCTACATTTAAAGGTACTGTAAAGAACAAAATGCAATTATATATATGAAGAGCTTTGAAGGGCAAAGGTTTTTTTAACCAATATAAGATGTTATAACAAAATCATTTACTAATATCAAAACTCTTAAAAATATGATTTATTTTTCCCCTGTGGCTTTGGTGTTTTATGGTTAAATAACACTTATTTACATATAGAACTGTCATTTATCTTCATCAACAAAAATAATTTGCTTATTGTGTATATGAAGGTCAGACCTGAAACTCTATGTGCCTAAAGAAATTGATTAATTGCAGTAGTTACTAATTTTTTTATGTGTTGTTCACATACACATGGCAAGAACAAAATAGGTGCCAAGCACACAAAGAAGCAGGTTTCTTTGTTGGCTCAAACTGATCCGCCTGCGATGCAAGAGGCACAAGTTCAATCCCTGGGTCAGGAAGATCCCCTGGAGGAGGGACTAGCAACCCATTCCAGTATTCTTGCCTGGAGAATTCTATGCACCAAGGAGCCTGTTGCAGTCCATGGGACCACAAAGAGTCGGACACAGCTGAACAACTAGCACTTTCACACAAAGAAGTGTCTTGGGTTTCTCAGCAAAAGATTGCAACCTTAATGGCAAAAAGGGAAGGTGAATCTAAGAGGTGGGAATTAAAGGAAGACTTCACAGAGGACATGGATATAAGCTAAGGTACGGTATGTATTACCAAAGATATGTGTCTTGGGAGCTATGGGAATTTGTATCAGGATGCTTTTGATGGCAAAGAACAGAAGACTTATCTAAAAGTGGCTTAAATAATGTGAAAATTTTCATCTCTTATAACAAGATTGAAAGTTTAGTCCAGGGTTAATCTAGTGGCTTAAGGACATAATTAAGGAACTAGGTTTCTTTTCCTTTTCTTCTCTGCCATTCTCAGAGTCAGTTTTTTCCCTGAATTTTTCCCCCAGAAGTATTTAGAGTTACCATATCCTCCCCAAACTCTAACTGGTAGAAACATAGTAAATTTCCTATCTTGTCTCTGCTTTCAGAGTGAGGGGAACTTCACTGGGAGCCTCCAGAACACAGTCCCTCTGGCTCAGAGACTCACATGTTTATGCTGAAAGTGGCCACTGGCAAGAGAAGGGAGAAGAGAGAAATACTATGATGGATGTAGGCTAATCATGATTCATCCCTGGGAGCTGTGGAGGGGCCTCTTGGCCCCTGCTCAGTTTCTAGTATGTAAATACTGTATACAGGAAACCAACAATTCAGTTGCTGTTTGTGTTTTGTTTTACAAGGGAAAGGGGATGAGGATGTCTATTGAAGACAAAAAGAAATTTCAGACAGTGTGTAAATGAGTGGAACCATTAGTAGGCATGTGTATTTAGGAAACTGCAATTCACATAATAGGGTCATAGCGAACAAGAAAAACGGGAAAGAATATGGATCATAGAATCTCATGTTTTCCCTCCAGTGAAACTGTGTTCTAGAAAGATCATTTTAGAAAGACTACTGTGATTTTAGAAGCAAACTGACCAACAAGAGAACATTAAGTTCAGGTGAACGATTTTGCCCTAATGTCTGTTTCCAGAGGTATATAAGATATAAAATTAATTGGATTACTTACCAATTATGTGATGGGAAGGGTAATTAACACCAATTTTAAGTAAAATTAATTTTTAAATGTACAATAAAAGGTAAAAACAACATTCTGCCATGTAGAACTGACAGCATACTGATTTAATTAAGGGAAATAGTTTCAAAGATGGAAATGGATAAATGCATTTAAAGTTTGTCTCATAAATAAGTCCCACATTTCTAAAATTTACCATAGATGAATATAATTTTAAAACACTCTTCTAAAAAATAAATAAATAAATAAAACACTCTTCTAAAATGATTGATTCTTTGTTAAGCATCCTAACTTTAATGTCTTAGACCAGAAATAGGTTACTTATGTTTACCCCTCAAAAGTCAAGTCAACTTTTTAAAAACACAACTTTAGAAAAAACATGTGAAAGTCGCTCAGACATGTCCAGCTCTTTCCAACCCCATGAACTACATAGCCTGTCAGACTCCTCTGTCCATGGGGATTCTCCAGGTAGGAATACAGGAGTGGGTTGCCATGCCCTCCTCCAGGGGATCTTCCCAACTCAGGAATCGAACCCAGGTGTCCTGCATCACAGTCAGATTCCTTACCCTCAGAGCCACAAAGGAAGCCAAAGAATACTGGAGTGGGTAACCTATCCCTTCTCCAGGGAATCTTCCCGACCCAGGAATAGAACTGGTGTCTCCTGAATTGCAAGTGGATTCTTTACCAGCCAAGCTGCCAGGGAAACTCTTAAAAATACATATAGTAGTTAAAATTTTGGAGATTATTTTTTCAACATTGATTTGCATTAATATTGTTTTTTCATATATCAAAATAAAAGGTCATATCCTATTTTCTTTATGGATGGCTGTTTTTACATTTTGGCAGATTTTTTTTTTTTTAATATGGAAGAGCATCCATGTGTTGTTCCCTGGGGTACCCATAAGCCTGGTCCCTCTTATGGGAATAGCCTCACACTTGGAACTCAGCTGGCACTGGCAAGAATAAACCTGTAATCTGTGTCTTTGTTACAAAGCTTTCTCTCTGTGAGACAAAGTGATCTGTTCAAGTATCAAATTCATGACCTTTGGCTCACTGGCAGCAAACTCCAACCAACTAGCAGCTGAGAGTAGAGTGGAAGAATTCACTCATAAATGTCAGCTTTAGCTCAATCCAACAGAAAATAGACTATAGCCTCCAGAGCTAGAGCACACTCCTTGTGAGAGATCAATTAAATCACAAGAACTGTTTTTGTGAAAATCTGCCTTTCTGAATTTTAAGAAATAAAAATCCTTTCCACAGTTAAGCGAGCCAGCCAAGCAAGACCTACACGTCAAAATCCAGTCATTTATCATAACAGTTATCTAAAGTGGTTTTATTTAAAGGTTCTTCAGCTTAAACCATTGCTGCTGCTGCTGCTATGGCCCCTTTTTTTCTCTTCTTGAAATGTTAGAGACAACTCACTTTTCATTCTTTGAGTTGTTGCAGATATTTTTAAAGCTACCTACTTAACAAGGCCCTGGATATAAAATGGGATACAAAATGACCTGTACATGATCGTGCTTGGGTGAAATATGCTGAATTTTATAAAAGGTTTAGTTCCTGTGTAAACATCATGGCAACTATTTAGATTACTCAAAACATAGTTCTGTATCAGATTCATTGACTCAGTGCTCTCTGAGATTACTGAAAGTGAGTATTTTGCAGGGAAGACGGGCTTCATGAACAATTCTATGTTTTTTTTCCAGACTTCTCTCCACCCCCCATATAACATGGCACATTTATGCAATAGTTTTGTCTAATTGTTCCTTGAGACCTCAGTATATCTAAAAGAAGCTAAACAGAAAAAGCCTTAGACAACAGCTAAAAGTTTAGAAAGAGACAAAAAGATATTTGTATTAAATATCCAAGCGTAACAGCTTCTATATTTTTATCTCAAGAGTTTGCTAAAGTGACTCCTGGAGACCAAGACAATAGCTCAGCTGTTATCTCATATGTTTATAGTTACCGTGTACAACATTGTGTGTCGTATAGCTCTTAACTTTGCTGAGAAGCTGACATGACAAAAGAGAACCTGTTATGCCTCTAACTTTAAATAATATTTCTAAAGGATTTCCCCCTCCCCCGAAATAGAGACCTAAATTGTGTCAGCTTATTAGCAACATCTAATTCTGTATATTCTACATTAATCAGTTTTACTTTCCCAACACAGATTGACCCATTTCCCCACATTTGAATTAGAATATATCTAATTGTCATGCTGACAGTAATAATACCTATATGTGTTATTCTTAAATTTGACCCTCTAATATGCAATGCAAAACCATTCAGTGGATAAAAACAAAGTCCTTATTTTATGGCTTTGCTATTTCTTTGTGCTGTAAGAGGAACCCTTGCTTTAAATAATAAAAAAAAACTTGGAAGTTTACATTAGTACATAGCTTTATAGGATATAATTTCACATTTTATAACAATATAGCTCCTAAGTTATAAAAATATATGAATATCATTTGAGATCTACAAAATTTTAAACTTTCTATTTTGATGTGTTTTGTTTACACTGTTTTTAAGATCATTTCCATTTTGCCAGCATTACCCTTTAGCTTTTATAATTAGATAAATTCTCTCTTCTCTAAAAGGTCTGATTTGAAGTTTAGAGGATAAGGTTTTGTATATAAGCTGAGATATAAAGATGCACAGAACTTATAATATTGCTTTAAAATTATTTTCACACTCAAGGAAACACAAAGAAGGATAGATGTTTGCAATCATAGTTTGGTGTCAGATGCAGTTCAAAGCCAGGCTGTAACTGACTTAATTGGGGAAGATTATTTAAGATCCCTGAGCATTGTTTCTCCATCTGTAAATGAAAAAAAATGTCTTACCTCACAACCTCATAGATGTGCAAAATGGCAAAGAGAGTTTTTGTTTTTGTTTTTACAAAATAACGATTATGTAAATAGTATCAGATGACTTAGCACCTATTTAGATGTGGTAACTCTATTTGCATGCACTATTGTACACAGAAAAAGTTTTAAACCTCAATGCTATCCAGATCTAACGTTTAGATAGTTGGATGTTCTCAAGGACAATTATGTGATTGTTTATTTGGATTGCAATAAACTGTGGAAAATTCTAAAAGAGATGGGAATACCAGACCACCTGACCTGCCTCTTGAGAAACCTATATGCAGGTCAGGAAGCAACAGTTAGAACTGGACGTGGAACAACAGACTGGTTCCAAATAGGAAAAGGAGTACATCAAGGCTATATATTGTCACCCTGCTTATTTAACTTATATGCAGAGCACATCATGAGAAACACTGGGCTGGAAGAAGCACAAACTGGAATCAAGATTGCTGGGAGAAATATCAATAACCTCAGATACGCAGATGACACCACCCTTATAGCAGAAAGTGAAGAGGAACTAAAAAGCCTCTTGATGAGAGTGAAAGAGGAAAGTGAAAAAGTTGACTTAAAGCTCAACATTCAGAAAACGAAGATCATGGTATCTGGTCCCATCACTTCATGGCAAATAGATGGGGAAACAGTGGAAACAGTGTCAGATTTTATTTTTCTGGGCTCCAAAATCACTGCAGATGGTGATTGCAGCCATGAAATTAAAAGATGCTTACTCCTTGGGAGGAAAATTTCTTCTGCCACATCTTTAAGTAGCTGGCTTTTGTTTGAAGATTCCTCTGAAATGCCTGCCTTTCATGCTTCTATAGGAAAAGTGATCTTCCTGTAATTGATTTTTATACCTATTTCAAAATTGTCTTATTCTGTCTTACATGATTTTATGTTGCATATATAAATGCATATATACATGTGTGTGTGTGTGTGTGTACTATATTTTAGGTTAAAAAATATTATTTTACAGTGCTTCCCAGCAATTTTAATGTATTTTAATTTCTACAAGAATTTTAAAAAACTTTCCAAGCTTCATTTATTTTTCATTAAAATTACACCCTCTTTGATCTTTACTTCTTAACTGATTTTATTAATTGCCATTTGTTCTATAAGAAATTCCTGCCATCAGATGCTTTGCTACAAGAGAAATTCACATAATAAAAATGTTAATTGTTAATTTTTAATTTTATAAACACTAAAATGAAATATGATTACCATAAAGT
>NW_011494832.1:4938013-4954738 GCF_000754665.1 Bison bison bison | reverse complement strand
TAATGGTAATTGAAAACATCAGATTTAATATTACTTAGAAAAAAATATAATAATTTGTCATCCCTAAACTTCAAACACTTTAATGGCTCTTAGAATGAATCTTAAACGTCTGCATGAGTCACAAATCTCGTATCTTCAGAACATTGCTCATCTCTAGTGTCATACCTTCTTATTCTTGGTTGAATCCTGTGACTATTGAATTGTTATTTGTGCTTCCTGGAAGGGTTTGCTCTCAGGGCTTAGCATAGCTGACTTCTTATCTCAGCTTAAGTATCACCTCTTCAGAAAGACAGTCCTTGACCAGCTAGTCTGAAGCAGTACCTACACTATCCTCTGTTCCTATGACTTCTTTTCTAATACATATATCAAACATTTCTCCGGTTTCATGTATAGTGGTTTCAGATTAGTAATAGAAATTAAGAGTTAAATTGATTTAACTGTGGTCACTGATGTAACCGAACATCAAGGTAGAAATCAACATCATTCAACTAGAGACTGATTGCTCGGTTTCTCTAAGATTCCATCTTGGACTCATTAGGGATATGGCAGTGGCAGCACCAGCTATAGGAATCCCAACCATAGAAAGAAAGAAGCCTTTTTTTTTTTTTTTCATTTCTCTTCATTTCTCTTAAGAGTAAAGCAACTTTTTCCCTAGAAGTTAAGCACAATATTCCCCTCATGTTTCATCAGCTATGATTGTGTTATATTACTATTCCTGAAATGACATAAAGTCGGGTGAATGCAAAAACTGCTTTAATTAGGTTTGGGTTGCTTAACCAACCCCTTGCAAAGAAATGAAATTACTTTTAGAATTACTGTGTTCATACCTTTTACTGAGTGAGATGTCAGCTTTCCCAGAAGTTTATGAGCTGTATGAGAAAAGAGTAAACACCCCCGCTCCCCTACACACACAAAAAAAAATCAGAGCAAATAGATGCTGAGGAAGCAAACAATTTGCATTACTACCCAATTTTCATTCTTCATATCACTCTGCTGCTGCTGCTAAGTCGCTTCAGTCGTGTCCGACACTGTGCTACCCCATAGACGGCAGCCCACTAGGCTCCTCTGTCCCTGGGATTCTTCAGGCAAGAATACTGGAGTGGGTTGCCATTTCCTTCTCCAATCAATGCATGAGAGTGAAAAGTGAAAGTGAAGTTGCTCAGTTGTGCCCGACTCTTAGCGACCCCATGGACTGCAGCCTACCAGGCTCCTCCGTCCATGGAATTTTCCAGGCAAGAGTACTGGAGTGGAGTGCCATTGCCTTCTCCGTCATATCACTCTAGCCATCTCAAATAATTTACTTATATATTTTTAAGTTGATTTTCTTTGTCTCCTCAAAAATAATGCAAATCCATGAGAATAAGGATGTGGTATGTTTGGCTTACTGCTGTGTCCTCAGAGGCTAAGTTTGACACATGGCATATAAAAGAATACCTGTTGTAAAAAAAAAAAAAAAAAGCTATTCCACCACTCCACTTGTTCTTTTCTCTAGTGAAATTCTACTCATTCTCTTTGTTTTAATTTTGATACATCACTTTCTCTATTAAAATTCTACTGACCTACCAAACTCAGTATCATAAACATCACAGAATAGTTGTGTATTTAATCATCTGTGTCTGGCCATGAGAATATAAACTCCAAGAAGCTGGTCTTTCTTTCTGATTTGGTCAGTGTTGAGCATTATTTCTACAACTCAACATATATTCTCTATATATTTGCTAAATAAAGGAATAAATGAAGGAAACACTATATATAGGTTGTTTGAAAATGTCCTTTCTTTCAACTAATGTTACACTTGGGGCAGAAAAAGTATAGGAAGCATCAGTTTAGATATAGATATGGCAGCCCTGCTGTTATAGTCTAAGGTGGTAAAAGCCTATAATCACCGTAAATAATACATATAAGTTAAAAAATGTGTAACAAACAAGCAAACGGATGTCAATACTGGTGTTCATAGTGTAAGGAGGTCCCTGGTTCAATCCCGGGTATCGGCACCTCCCACGAGTGCTCAGCCTGGTCGTTAGACTGACTGTTGCTCCTCCTTGCCTGAATAAAGGTAATCTGTCTCCCTTGAGGTTGTTTTCTTTCCATCATTGTCTCCTCTCGATCTATACCTTACATTTTTGGTGCCGAAACCCGGGAGAGGGCAAGCCACTCGCCTCTCTCTCCCTCCTCTCTCTTTCCCTCTCTCCCTCTCTCATTGTTTTCCCTTATCCCAGAATCTGGGAGCGTGGCCACCTGCCAAGCTTACTTTCTGCCAGGGCTTATAAGCTCCCTTCGGGGACACCCTGTGCCTTGTAAGCAGTGCAAATCTTGTCCTAAGGTTTTATTGGTGACTCATGTACCCCAGGCCTCCGGCTCTATCCCCCTCTTCTCTCTCTCTCTGATGACCTCTGCAACAGGGAACCCTTGCCATTCGACCACTCTGCATCCAACATTCCACTCACTTCCGCCCCTAGATGAAGGTAAGATCTGGATAGTGTTCTAGAGGTACCTTGAATACTGTCCTCTCCGGGTCCTGGGGACCCCCGGCATGAGGTCACTCTGTAAGTGACAGTGGGGGATGCTCCGCCTCGATACAGAGCTCTCTTCTCATAACTCCTATGGTGACTATGGGTGACAACCCAAACTCAAAATAGGAGCCTCTGCTTGCCTCCCAATCATGGGGTCCGGCCTATCTATCCCAAAAGATTCCCTTCTGGCCTGCATCCTCAAAAATCTCAAACCACTCTTACTCAAAGCTAGCTGCTTGAAACGGCTCTGCATACAGATCTGGCCTCAGTACCAATTCGACAATCAAAACCACTGGCCTGAATTCGGCACATTTGACTTCTACATCCTTCAAAATCTTACCAACTTCCTCAAATGGAATGGCAAGTGGTTGGAGATCCCATATGCCCAGGCCTTTTGGGCCCTTCGGAACAGGCCCTCCCTATGCAAGGCCTGCTCCACCCATAAGGTCCTTTTATACACCTTGCCTCCCAAACAAAAGGGCTCTTCTTCTTCAACTAACAGCCAACCATGACCTTCTGCACCCCCAGAGTTCAACCCTGTGGATGAGCCCCTCCCTACTAGTCACACCATCAAACCCCGCCTTTCCCCTCACCGAACTCACATACTGACTCTGAAACGTCTCCTGAGTCTCCCCCAACCCCACTACCACATTCCTCCAATTCCCCCTCCCCGCTTCCCTCCCCACTGCCACGCAATCGCATACCCAGCACTTGTTTCCCCTGAGAGAGGTGGCAGGACCAGAGGGCCCCACCCGAGTCCATGTGCCACTTTCATTGTCAGACACGAGCCAGATTGAAGAAAAGTTAGTATCATTTTCTGAAAACCCTACCAAATACAGAAAAGAATTCCTGAGGCTCACCCAGGCCTATAACTTCACATGGAGTAACATATATTATATTCTAAATGCCACTCTCACTCCAGATGAAAAAAGACCATATCTGGCAAGTGGCAAAAGCCCATGCTGATCACTTACATAAGCAAGACCATGCTAACCCAGTTGCGGATGAGATGGTGCCTCAATTAGGACCTCACTGGACATACCAGCCCAGTGACCCAGGCATTAGGAAACTCAATCACATGATCATCTGCCTCTAGAAGTGAAGTGAAGTCACTCAGTCATGTCCGACTCTTTGCGACCCCATGGACTGTAGCCCACCAGGCTCCTTGGTCCATGGAATTTTCCAGGCATGAATGGAGTGGGTTGCCATTTCCTTCTCCAGGGGATCTTCCCAACCCAGGGGTCGAACCCAGGTCTCCCGCATTGTAAGCAGACACTTTACTGTCTGAGCTATCATGGAAGCAAATGCTCATATCCATGTCAATTATGAAGTCAGGGAAGTCACCCAAGGGGTGGATGAAAATCCAGCCTTATTCTTGGCACGCCTCACCGAGGTTGTCCAGAAGTATACCAACCTAGATATCACCACCCCTGCTGGGTTACTCTACCTTCATGTTCAGTTCATCAGCCAGTCCATCCCTGACATTAGACGCAAGCTTCAACAACTAGAGAAGGGCCCCGAGACCCCCCCACCCCCAAAGGAACTCCTAGAAGTATCCTTCAAAGTGTTCAATAATAGAGAAGAGGAGGCTAAAAGAGAGAAAGACCGTGAGAGAAAGCTAAATATGCCTTTTTGGCAGCAGCAACTAAGGGATGAGATTCAGCCCAGCACAAGTCATCACAGACCTGAGCTTAAGATTCCGCCCCCTGACCTTGCTTCTGATGCAACCAGCTGGGACACTAGGCGAAGGCATGCCCAAACCCACAGCCCCCCTCAAAAGCATGCCCGACCTGTGGCCAATGGGGACACTGGAAGATGGATTGTCCCCAGGGATACCCTGGTGCCCCTGGGGAGGTTCCTAACTCCCAGACTTGGAGGGTGGAATGTCCACAGGAACACTCTGGTGCCCCTGGGGAGGTTCCCACATCTCCCAGACTCCCAGCCCAACCCTATGAGAGTTGTTCCAATGATGGGACCTGGGTTCCAGCCCCCTGGCCCGTGTCGCAGACATGAGTTCGGAATTCAGGATTGATGGGATAGTGGCTGGGAGAAAGATCTCCTTCATAGTAGACACAGGAGCTGCCTTCTCTCTCTTAACCTCCTACTCTGGCCCAACCCAAAACTCAGAGATCACAATCAAGGGGGTCTCTGGAGTCCCCCTGAGTCCAAGAGTCAGCCTTCCATTACTCTGTCAACTTGGAAACTTGACCCTCGTATACTCATTCTTCATAATGCCTCAGTGCCCAGTGGTGCTCCTAGGGGGAGATTTGTTATCCAAATTAGTGGTTTCTATTACAATTTCCCCTCTTGATGCAGTCTCTATGTTCTGCATGCAGATGGCACCTGGACCATCCCTGTCCCCTATCCCTGATCTCCCCTTAGACCTACCCGCCATAGACCGCCAAGTCTGGGATACTGATCACCCATCCATAGCCAAACATCATCCCCCAGTCCACATCACCCTAAAAGACCCCTTGACTATAATCATCCAACAACAGTACTCTCTCATCCCAGAGGCCCACAAGAGGCTTAAGCCTATCATTGGCTATCTTCTTCAAGCCTCCATCTTAATTCCTACCCATTCACCACACAACACCCCCATCCTGGCAGTATGGAAGGGACCAAACTCTGGGAGACTGGTCCAAGACCTATGAAAAAATCAATGAGGCCATCATACCAACATTCCCAGTAGTCCCTAATCCTTATACCCTTCTGTCCACCATTCACCTGACTACAACCTTCTTCATGGTATTAGACCTCAAAGATGCCTTCATCATCCCCCTTCACCCCCTCTCCAAACCCCTCTTCACCTTTACCTGGCAGGACCCCAAGACACATGTCTCCCAACAACTAACATGGACAGTTCTCCCCCAAGGGTTCAGAGACAGCCCCCACTTTTTTGGACAGGCTTTACAAAAGGACCTACAGACACTCGACCTGGCCCCTAGTTACCTCCTCCAATACCTAGATGACCTCCTCCTTCGTAGCCCCACCTTACAACTCTGCCTCCAACACACTGCCAAACTCCTTGGGGCCCTGGGGTTATTGGATATCCTGATCCAAGGCCCAAATAGCCCAGGCAAAAGTCACCTACCTGGGACTTTCCCTATCCCACCAACAAAGAACCATTCCTCCAGAAAGAATCCAGGCCTTAATTGACTGTCCTCCAAAAACAAAACAGGAATTCCTGTCTCTCCTCGGCCTCCTAAACATTTTCTGTATCTGGATCCCTAATGTCTCCCTCATTTTAAAGCTGCTCTATGAGGCAACTAAAGGATCCCTAGATGAACCCCTCCTTAACCCCTCCTTGCTAGCCTGTCCTATTCACCAGCTCACCCAGAGCTTCCTCCAAGTGCCAACTCTCCACCTGCCAGATTACACCAGGCCATTTCAAAAGCCTCTTGATGAAAGTGAAAGTGGAGAGTGAAAAAGTTGGCTTAAAGCTCAACATTCAGAAAACGAAGATCATGGCATGTGGTCCCACCACTTCATGGGAAATAGATGGGGAAACAGTGCAAACAGTGTCAGACTTTATTTTTCTGGGCTCCAAAATCACTACAGATGGTGACTGCAGCCATGAAATTAAAAGACGCTTACTCCTTGGAAGGAAAGTTATGACCAACCTAGATAGAATATTGAAAAGCAAAGACATTACTTTGCCAACAAAGGTTCGTCTAGTCAAGGCTATGGTTTTTCCTGTGGTCACGTATGGATGTGAGAGTTGGACTGTGAAGAAGGCTCAGCGCCGAAGAATTGATGCTTTTGAACTGTGGTGTTGGAGAAGACTCTTGAGAGTCCCTTGGACTGCAAGGAGATCCAACCAGTCCATTCTGAAGGAGATCAGCCCTGGGATTTCTTTGGAAGGAATGATGCTAAAGCTGAAACTCCAGTACTTTGTCCACCTCATGCGAAGAGTTGACTCATTGGAAAAGACTCTGATGCTGGGAGGGATTGAAGGCAGGAGGAGAAGGGGACGACAGAGGATGAGATGGCTGGATGGCATCACTGACTCGATGGACGTGAGTCTGAGTGGACTCTGGGAGTTTATGATGGACAGGGAGGCCTGGAGTGCTGCGATTCATGGGGTCGCAAAGAGTCGGACACAACTGAGTGACTGATCTGATCTAATTTTTCTCTTTGGCCATTCCAACCAAGGACAGGCCCTGGAACTTCTATGCCAGAGACACCTGGGCTCCCATAGCTTATTTATCAAAACAACTTGACACGGTGACCAAGGGGTGGCCTCCCTGTATATAAGCCATGGCTGCCATCGCAGCCCTGGTACCTGAAGCAAACAAATTCCCTAGGCATGGCCCCTTAACAGTCTGTTCTCCACACACCCTCTAAGACCTACTATCACACCTGGCTTTTCTCTCCCTTCCCACTTTCAGGATACAGATTCTACATGCCTTTTTCCACGATCCCCAACTTGCGTTCTCTCCCTTTGCCCTGCTTAACCCTGCCAGTGTATTACCCACACCTTCTACAGCAGGCCTTACCCTGCATAACTGTAGTCTAACAGTGGATCTTACCCAAAGTCCCTTCCAACACTTGACAGATCAGCCCATCTTAGACCCTAACACCCCATACTGGTTCATTGATGGCGGCTCTTAAAATCCCCACCCTTTGCAGCACAATATGCCATCATCCAGGGACACCTTCATCACAACCATGGGACACAGATAATTGAAGCCTCACCTCTGCCACCTCATCACCACCTCCCAACAGGCAGAATAGTCCTCACCTCTCAGGTGAGCTTTGACCCTGGCTAAAAATCTCAGAGTTAACATCTACACAGACTCCGAATATGCCTGTAACATCCTTCACTCAAACATCCTAATACAGAGGGAAACAGTTCCTCACATAAAAGGGATCCCCCATTATTAATTCTGATATGATCCCAAACTTCTAGAGGTTGCACTCTTGCCAGACAGAGCTGCCATCCTCCACTGTAGGGGACATCAGAGGGGAGTCTCATAGCATCCTGCAACAATACAACAGACCAAAAAGCAAAGGAGGTAGCCCTGTCCCATCCCACCCTCCAGTCCCCATCATCTTAGCCCTGATCCCATCTGATCCTCCCACCACCAGAGAAATTCTCTCCTATCTATACTCACTCTTCCATCCTTTGTCCAAGGTACTCCAACAGTTCATCCACAACCACTTCCCCACATCGACAGCTGGCCAAAAATATTTGGATGACCTTACCTGTTCCTGTCAGACATGCCAACAAACTAATCCCAATTCCAACCTTAAACCTACATCCTTTCCAACCCATCAAATGCAAGGCACAAGATTGGCAGATAGACTTTACTTATACGCCCCAGTTCAGAGAGCCATATCTCCTGGTCCTTGTAGACACATTTTTGGGATGGGTAGAAGCATTTCCCACCACAAACAAAAGAGCCCAAACTGTGGCCCAGGTTCTCCTCACAGAAATCAACCCCTTGGGCTAAGCCCCTTTGCAGTTACATTTGGAAGACCCATAATCCCTCTCAGACTTCCCCCTAAACCTCCTCCCATACCAAACTCCCTATACTCCCCTCTGCTAGCAGAATCCCACAGTGTCCTCTGGGAATATGTCAACCACAACTTGCCTGCCCCTGACCCCCAAGCCTCCCTGCCCCCTAACTGGGGACATGGTCTATCTGTCTGATAATCCCCAGGGTGACCTAACCCTAAAGTGGCAGGGACTATTCAAAATCATCCTCCTTACCCCAACTGCAGCTAAGCTCGAGAAAGTTGCTTCCTGGGTACACCCTCTCTCACTTAAAAAGGGTTACCTCCAATTCTGTGCTGCTCCCCTTAACGGACACGTATCAGGTCTCCCTCACAGAGCCCACCTCCTTAAAAATCACCCAGTGACAACCTCTGTCGACCATCTAAGAAGATACTGAATGACCTGGACACTCTTCAAACTACAATTGTGCCTGACCCAACTACTTGGTGTCATGTGCATATCTGAGGTCATTGGTATTTCTCCCAGCAATCTTGATTCCAGCTTGTGTTTCTTCCAGCCCAGCATTTCTCATGATGTACTCTGCATAGAAATTAAATAAGCAGAGTAACAGTGTACAGCCTTGACATACTCCTTTTCCTATTTGGAACCAGTCTGTTGTTCCATGTCCAGTTCTAGCTGTTGCTTCCTGACTTGCATATAGGTTTCTCAAGAGGCAGGTCAGATGCTCTGGTATTCCTATCACTTTCAGAATGTTCCACAGTTTATTGTGATCCACACAGTCAAAGGCTTTGGCATAGTCAATAAAGCAGAAATAGATGTTTTTCTGGAACTCTCTTGCTTTTTCGATGATCCAGCAGATGTTGGCAATTTGATCTCTGGTTCCTCTACTTTTTCTAAACCAGCTTGAACATCTGGAAGTTCACAGTTCACATATTGCTGAAGCCTGGCTTGGGGAATTTTGAGCATTACTTTACTAGCGTGTGAGATGAATGCAATTGTGCAGTAGTTTGAGCATTCTTTGGCACTGCCTTTCTTTGGGATTGGAATGAAAACTGACCTTTTCCAGTCCTGTGGCCACTGCTGAGTTTTCCAAATTTGCTGGCATATTGAGTGCAGCACTTTCACAGCATCATCTTTCAGGATTTGAAAGAGCTCAACTGGAATTCCATCACCTCCACTAGCTTTGTTCATAGTGATGCTTTCTAAGGCCCACTTGACTTCACCTTCCAGGATGTCTCGCTCTAGGTGAGTGATCACACCATCGTAATTATCTTGGTTATGAAGAACTTTTCTGTACAGTTCTTCTGTGTATTCTTGCCACCTCTTCTTAATATCATCTACTTCTGTTAGTTTGATACCATTTCTGTCCTTTATCGAGCCCATCTTTGCATGAAATGTTCCCTTGGTATCTCTAATTTTCTTGAAGAGATCTCTAGTCTTTCCCAACTATGGCCTCTCCTAAATCCTCCCTCTGACAACTGACACCTGACCCACCTTCTTAACTCCTCCTTCCAATTCTTCCAACACACACAACACACATCCCAATTCTGGATATGCATATCACTGTCTCCATCACCACACAAACCAATCCCTTTACCCTCCACGTGGTTGTCACAGGGCAACTATACCTCCCCTCCCTAACAAAACACCACACAACTCATTGGGCCAGTTTCTGACAAAATCCTTTCAGCCCCTTCAAACCTAAAACCTGTATCAACTACTCTAGCTCCAAGTACACTGGTCTTACAAACTCCACTCTGTCCTTCTGTTCCACTTGGGTTCTCTGGAACAGCACAAATAATTGCACCAACCCAGGAATCTTCAATCTCTGCAGGACTTACTCATATTCATGTCTTCCCCCTGACCCCCCCACCCCACCCCCACGACCTTGCCATCTTGGTCTTCCTGACCCTGGGTCTAACAATCCTCAAAGATAAGGGATACAACAGATAGTTGACCCCCAAGTGGAACATTCCCACAGGAAAAAACGAGCTATTGTGGCCCCCCTCCTGATTGGGACCAGCATTGCGGCAGCCCTGGGCACAGGGATTGGGGGCATCTCGACCTCAGCCCATTTCTACTACAAGCTATCCCAAGAACTTAATGAGGATATGGAACAGGTGGTGGAATCCTGTGTTCCAGCCCAAAGACAAATTAACTCATTAGCTTCTGTGGCCCTAAAAAACAGACAAGCCCTGGACCTTCTCACCATGGAAAAGAGAGGAACCTGCCTTTTCCTAGGAGAGGACAGCTGCTATTTTGTTAAGGAAACAGGCCTAGTCCAGGAAAGGGTCCGAGAACTTAGGGACAGAATCAAACGCCACAAAAAAGAGTTATAAAATCTTTCCACTCCCCAAAGTCTGTTCCAACTGGCCCTCCCTTGGGTTGCTCCCTTTCTTGGGACCATTAGTAGTTATTATCTTACTTATTTGGTCCGTGTTTCTTCAATCTCTTCTGAAGGTTTCTCTAAGATCAGATTTGGGCCATCTCTCGAGATCAAGTCAAGACCATTCTCCTTCTTGAGAGCCTCACCTCAACACCAGAAAAAGGGGACCCTGGGCCCTAGGACAGTCCTTCATTCCAGATCCAGAGCTGTCACCCCGACCCAGCAGGAAGTAGCCAGAGAGATACAGCGCCCTTTTTCCCCATCTTTTTTAAGATTTCATGGTCTGGAATGAAGGAGTCCTCGGGCCTAGAAAAGAAGATAAAGACCTCAAAGGCCTTGGGCCTGGAAAAAGAAGATAATGACCTCAAGGGCCCTTGCTGAACCACCTGATTTCAGGGATGACAAAACTGAACTTTAGGTCCCACTCCAATACTCCAGGCAGATTGCATCAGCCCGGGACCCTACACCGTGGCCCGGGAACACCCACCCTGGTTCATCCGCAAACTGCCATCTCAGCTAAAGATTACCCAGAATGCCCTGCCTGACTAAATCTTCCCGTATTGCTTCCCCAAAACCTTCCCATAAATATGAAGCCTTCCTGATCCCGCAAACGCTCAGCCTGGTTGTTAGACCAACTGTCGCCCCTCCTTGCCTGAATAAAGGTAACCTGTCTCCGTTGAGGTCATCTTCCTTTCTTCATTGCGTGGTCTAGAACTGTACCTTACACATAGGAAGACTGCTGAAGTCTGACTGGGCCTAACTACATAAAACTGATTAAACACTCTGGCCCTGCACCTTAAAACAAACAAACAACAACAACAACAAAAATAGCTTTCAGTGCTCAGAAATAAAGAGGCCTTCAGATAACTGACACAAGGGTAAGTTTTTTAATTTATGATGAGAGAGCTGTGACATGAATCATAGTAATTGAAGTCCAAATTGTCACAGCATTCATTTCTTGGGTTATACTATATGAAAAGTCAAACATCCAAAGTATGCTTTTGTAAGTGTAAGAAAAAAGACAAAAACCCATCTACCTATGAATGTGTGTATGCATGTGTCTATATCTATCATCTATACTGTGTAGTTAAGACATGTTAAAATTCTTTCCCATGGTATAAATAACTGCCAATTATAAGAAGATGAAAGTCAGTTGATCAAAACAATTTTAGCCAAAATAATTTGAGAAAACTTCTCACAGAGTTTGGCCAATTCAACCAAAATATTTAAATACTTAACTAAAATATTATAAAATTCTGCTTTAATATCCTCTTGCTTTGTTTTATTTTTTCTTATGATCCTAAGCTTATATTTCACTTTATGCTCTTACATATGAATACCACTTTTCTGTCACAGATTTAACTACCAATTAGATTGTTTCTACAACAGTTTCCACAACCTGTTTCTACAACACCTTCCTTCTTAGAAAATTTGCCTCACATTCACACTTTTTGTTTTTCTTAGTCATTTGGAGCAAGCTGGGTTTTCATTAAGTGTGAATTTTGTGGTTGAAACTTCTGTGTAAACTTTAAAATATACTTCATTTGAGTTCGAAAGAAGGAACAATGTGATATACTATTTCATTTTTTGTTCTACACTTTCTTGTCAAGAAATTTACTCAAGCTTGGAATTTCATAAAACTTTTGATGTCAACTCATGTTACCAACCACTTTTTCTATTGCTTTTTTCAGCTGGACTCCTTATTGACTAGGGCTTCTGACAACTGTGAAAACACTTTTTTGGTTTTTTTTGAGTCATTTTAAAAGAGGTTGGTTAATTTTGCTTTGTAGTTCTTGGTATATTATAAGGCATCCTCAATATGTCATTGCTCTGGAAATGCATATATTTTCATAGAGTAAGTGCGTGTTGTTTTCTTTTTTAAAAAAATTTATTTTTGATGGTCATCTTGATGTAATGAGAGAGGGTAAGTTCATTTCTAAATAAACCAATGTTGTATAACCAAAATAATACTGACTGCACATAGGAGAGAGTTATGGATGTGTTTGTCATTGAACATTTTTCATGGAAACTTAAAATGTTCATATTTTACTTGAGGGTAGAACATTTCTATTTTAAATAAGATAATATCTTCTCAATTATACCTAAAAAATCTTGGTAAACGTTTTTAAATGAGTTAAAAAAAAAAAAAAACATTGGCAGGAGATGGCATGACTAGATTAGGTAACAGTTGGTACTAGCATATGGAAAACAGGGAATTTCCTTCATTCCTTTCTTAGGCTTGCCAGGAGCAAATTAGGATGGTCTTCAAAACTATAGCAGGATTAATCAGAGCAATTTTCTTATCCATGCTAGCCAGTGGTAATTACCTGAGTAAGGAAGACTTATAGATTGATATCAGAACCTAGTGCACACAC
Organism: Bison bison bison; assembly: GCF_000754665.1. Classification (NCBI taxonomy): domain Eukaryota; kingdom Metazoa; phylum Chordata; class Mammalia; order Artiodactyla; family Bovidae; genus Bison; species Bison bison. Next base: position 4,942,003 of record NW_011494832.1, on the reverse strand, counting down.
ACACAAACGCACACACACACCCAGGTGGACCAGGTCCTATGTGATTATTTCTATAAACATATAATGTATAATGCTCCTTGTAAGAGAACTGAGTCATTAGCACTACTTAAGGAACTCAGTGTTAAAATATACTTATTTTTATCTGCATTTGTTGCATTGACACATCACGAGGAATGAATGAGCCATTGTTTCTCTTGCTGCTGCCACATGGACCCTGCTGCCACTAAGAGTGCCACTTCTTTCCCCTGTGTTTCCTCAGTTTTAGACTTCTTGACACCACTGTCATCTCCAAAATGTTGAATGAGGGATAATCTTAAAATGTCACACTACTCTCCAGTCATCAAGGACAGGAAAAGCATATCAGGAGGAAGGTTAAAAGGGAGAAAGTAAATTTAAAAAGTTAAATATAACCTGATAATCCAGCCAAACAAAACTGTGGGTACAAATTGTGGTCACAGTAACATTATTTCTAAACCTTGCTAGTTTGTCCTTTTAGCTGGATGACCTCATCACCCCCCTCCCAATTCTCCTCACTGTATGTCATCTTCTTTCATCTGTAGTCCTTAGTTCTAAAACGTGAAGAGATTGCAGCATTGCCATTGTATCAGTACCTCCTAGAAGGTCTTTATTCTGCTGGTGCCTCAAAAACTGCAAATCACTCATGGTGACAGTGACCATATGTTATATTTTTAATTTTCTGAGTTGACAAAACAGTCTAAATTCCTCAGATTGACTGCTAGAGATAGCTATAAACATGATACTGAGGAAAGTATATTTAACTCCCACCCCTTTCCTTTTGCCTTAGAATTTGACAGATATCTGCCAGGTCTAGCTATGCTCAGAGCAAGCAATTTAATTTACTTAGCATTCTTCTATCTCTGAAACATTTGTGTACTTGTCTCAATTGGAGCCTTCTCCTTAATGATGAAGAATACATCCTCTGTCCTTCTAGAGGCTCAGTGATTTGAAGGGCCACAGGACTCTGTAGCCAGTTACTGTCTCATGACAGATATTCATTTTTGCTTCAGTGCTTGCTTTACTGAGTGAAGTGAAGTGAATTGGCTCAGTCGTGTCCGACTCTTTGCGACCCCATGGACTGCAGCCTACCAGGCTCCTCTGTCCATGGGATTTTCCAGGGAATAGTACTGGAGTGGACTGCCATTTCCTTCTCCAGGGGATCTTCCCAACCCAGGGATTGAACCCAGGTCTCCTGCATTGTAGACAGACGCTTTACTGTCTGAGCCACCGGGGAAGTCTTTACTGAGTATAACCCAGCAATTAACAACCACTGCCACTAAGAGTCGGACACGACTGAGGGACTTCACTTTAACTTTTCACTTTCATGCACTGGAGGAGGAAATGGCAGCCCACTCCAGTGTTCTTATCTGGAGAATCCCAGGGACGTCGGGGCCTGGTGGGCTGCCATCTATGGGGTCGCACAGAGTCGGACACGACTGAAGCAACTTAGCAGCAGCAGCAGCAGCAGCAGCAGCAGCCACCCCCCAGACCATGTATTTGGCAAAAGACATAATCAACAAACAGTTACCTACCACATCTGCCTCTCTATACCACATCTGCCACATCTCTCAGTTTCCCTTTGAACCACCACATGCTTAGCAACCAGGTCAGTACCTGAGACTTCTTAATATCTGCCACCTTCTATGAACAGCAGTTAAAGGTGGGAGAAGGTTTCCTCTGCGTATATCCAGCCCCATCGTTTTTTCTCTGGCTTCTTTATGGCTTAGTTCAATATGGGAGGGAAGAAGTAGGAAGTCCCATTTGCCTCCACATTCAAGTCACAGTCTCCATATCAGTTTTACTGTTAATATGTTGATTTTATCTCATCCCTGTATCAATTTCTCAATTAGTTTACAATCTAAATAGTAGAAATAAACATTCCTCCAAACTACAATACATTCTTTTTTGTGAAACTGCTGCTCTCTCTATCCCATCCTGTCTCTTCTCTACTATGAGGCTATATCCCATTTTAATTCATTTTCTAAGTAGAATAGTTTAAAACTTTTCTTTTTTCTTATCAGAGGCTTTCACTCTAAATGTTTTAACAGTGTATTTTGCTAAACAAAAAAAGCTCCCATCTAAAGAAATTTTTATTTCAACCATGACTATTTTATCTTTTCATTGTTAATGGATCTTAGTCTTGCCTTGTCCATTTGCTTGATGCATAACTTTTAAGTGTTGACGCGTCCTTCCTTGTCACTTATGAAGCAATAAATAATCATTCTATATAATTAGCAAAATGTTGCTTGAACTTGTAGTACTTCAGCTTTTTATTCTCTGAGAGTTTTGTGTGTACATTCTGAGTGGAAAATTAATGAACAAGAAAATTTTAAAAATCAAAACAACATAGAAGAGCTCTCCCACTTTTTCTCATTTCTGCCTCAGCTCATTAGTTGGGAAAGTTTTAGTTGTGTATAGGTGTCTACCTTTGATCCACTTATCATTAATTCTTCCACATAGAAGGAGAAGGGACATTTTTAGAGTGGGAAACTGGGAAGAGTTTCAGCGTAGATATATCTGAGGCTACCTTAGACACTCTCTTGAACGAGCTTACCCACAGGCTACACTTGTTCTTCTCCATGCTACTTCTATGCTGTGATCTCACCCAGGCAGCTCTGCCCTTCTTGTGGGATATGGCCATTGTCCGGAAACTCAACCTGTGAATGCGTGGTTTGGTTCCATTCAGGAAGAAAAAAGCAGAAGTCCAGTTGAACTTTAAATTCAGTCCTGAAATCTAGCTTTACATACCATGAAGTTGTTAATAGCCTCCTTATCTAGCTCCTGTATCTATTTTCAAATTGTTACAGAATCTAAACGCAAGAACTGATGAGAAATAAGGATATTTCAAGCTATTATGCATTATTTATGTAGGGTTTGATACTCTTTCCTTGTGGGATTATGAAAGGTATTTATTTAACTGGATTCTTGTTTGGTTAAACAAAGAATTGAAAATTGACATTTAAGTATTTCTATGTGTGGAAACAATGGTAATTCTTGCTTAGCAGTAGTTATCATAAGAGACCAAGAATAGCTTGAAATTGATAAAGTTTAGTGCTAGAGACTGTACTCTATTCTGCGCAAAATTCATATGTTGATGTTCTAACCCTCAATATATTGGTATTTAGAGATAGTGCCCTTGAGAGATAGGTTTAGATAAGATCAGGAGGGTAGGGCCCTCATAAGGGATCAGTGCCCTTAAAAGAAGAGATATTCAGTTCAGTTCAGTCACTCAGTCGTGTCCGACTCTTTGCGATCCCATGAATTGCAGTACACCAGGCCTCCCTGTCCATCACCAACTCCCAGAGTTCACTCGATTGGAGAACTTTACTTTTATTTTCTGCCATGTGAGGAAGGTGGTTTTATAAGCCAGGAAGAGAGCTCTCACCAGAACTCGGTCATGTTGACATCCTGGTCTGACTTCTAGCCTCTGGAACTGTGGAAAAAGAAACCTCAGTCATCTAAGCCATCCAGTGTGTAGTATTTTGTTATGGCAGCTGATGCTTAGTTATTACATTAGCAAAATTAGCAAAACTTTCTAGTGGCGTGGTAGGGAACAAGGAGCGTGAAGCTTTCATTCACGCTCCTTGTGCTTACATTCTCTGAGATTTTATGGAACAAATGGTTTATTTTATGCCTAATGAAGAAATCTTGGTTTTTACCTACATATCACAGAAAGCCTGTAGATGTTTTCCAGAAGTAAAGGAATATGTTTGGATATGGTTTCAGTTCAGTTCAGTTGCTCAGTCGTGTCCAACTCTTTGTGACCCCGTGAATTGCAGAACGCCAGGCCTCCCTGTCCATCACCAACTCCCGGAGTTCACTCAGACTCATGTCCATCAAGTCGGTGATGCCATCCAGCCATCTCATCCTCTGTCGTCCCCTTCTCCTCTTGCCCCCAATCCCTCCCAGCATCAGGGTCTTTTCCAATGAGTCAACTCTTCACATGAGGTGGCCAAAGTACTGGAGTTTCTT
>NW_011494832.1:4924624-4937913 GCF_000754665.1 Bison bison bison | reverse complement strand
TGCCCCCAATCCCTCCCAGCATCAGGGTCTTTTCCAATGAGTCAACTCTTCGCATGAGGTGGACAAAGTACTGGAGTTTCAGCTTTAGCATCAGTCCTTCCAATGAACACCCAGAACTGATCTCCTTTAGAATGGACTGGTTGGATCTCCTTGCAGTCCAAGGGACTCTCAAGAGTCTTTGCCAACACCACAGTTCAAAAGCATCAATTCTTTGGTGCTCAGCTTTCTTCACAGTCCAACTCTCACATCTATAAATGACTACTGGAAAAACCATCGCCTTGACTAGATGGACCTTTGTTGGCAAAGTAATGTCTCTGCTTTTCAATATGCTATCTAGGTTGGTCATAACTTTCCTTCCAAGGAGAAAGCATCTTTTAATTTCATGGCTGCAAGAGGAATGTAACTGATGGTGATAGTATTTGGTGATGTGTAGAACAAAAAGGAAGACAGAGGTGTAAAAGATATAGTCAAATAAGTGACTGCTTCATTGAGCAGTAGTCACCTGGGGGTGAAGTATATCAACATAAGTGGGGATAGAGAAAAAGTCAGATCCTAAAATAATTTCTGAGAAAGTATCAATAGAATTTCTTTAATAATGTAATACATCAATCTGAATTAAAAGTAATTCACCCTTTTTATTTCTATGCCTCTACATTGATGAATACAATCAAGTTCAATTATTAAGGCCAATGATCTTCTCAAGAAAACAGGTAAACAGGACCATGGATGACTTCTGTCCTTTCTTAAGTACCCTTTGTCCAGAGAGCACTGAAAGTGTCTGGAGTAGGATTCCTTTTCTTATAATTTTGATTACTCCTATTTGGAAGGAATGATGCTAAAGCTGAAACTCCAGTACTTTGGCCACCTCATGTGAAGAGTTGACTCATTGGAAAAGACTCTGATGCTGGGAGGGATTGGGGGCAGGAGGAGAAGGGGACAACAGAGGATGAGATGGCTGGATGGCATCACCAACTCAATGGACATGAGTCTGGGTGAACTCCGGGAGTTGGTGATGGACAGGGAGGCCTGGCGTTCTGAAATTCATGCGGTCACAAACAGTCAGACACGACTGAGTAACTGAACTGAACTGAACTGATGATACATATGTTATCCTAGTATAGCATGTTTTGTATATCTATATTGTAAAGTTGAGAAAAGCTCACCTTACTGCTCTTTTTTTTTCCTCTCTACTTTCTAATATAGAGATGTTCATATCTAATAGTAAGAACCTGTAAGTCATAGTGTAGCTTTAAGAAGATGTGTTACTAGAGATAAAAAACACTAGTTGGAGTCAAGACACCTCACTTAAATTCCCTTTTTCAGTCACTCGCTATGTAATTGAAGAATAGTCATAATATGAATATGTCTTATTAGACTGAGAGTGAAATCCTTAAGGAATCCTCATATGCCATTCAAATCCAGTTTTTTTTCCTCTTCTAGCAAAATTAGGAGCTACAGTATTAAATGTAAAATGTTAAAATATTGTTTGATGAATGAGTATTCATGCCAAGTCTGTGTTCCATCATTACATACAATATCACTGTTTAATCCTTATATGATTATATCTAATTTGCCTATTTATTCCCAAGACTTACCCTGGGGCTAAAGATATGACAGATGTTCAACAAATGTTTCTTTAACTGAAAATTCAAACCTTCCTGGTTTCAGATTCTCCATTTGTAAAATGAGAGTGCTGGAACACTTGATTTCTAAGATCCCTCTGAACTTTGAACGTTCTATAACTGAGCACAGGGTGGAGTTGATTAGTCTTAATCTCATCTCAGAGGATAATATTAAACTCATAACCAATATAAAAAAGATGGCTGGAAAATAAGAGATTTAATATGAGTACATGTTGAACATATGAAATGCCTCATTAATTCATCTCTACAGATTTCCTCAACAATATAGTACAGATAGGACTTCCCAGGTGGTACTAGTGTTAAAGAAGCTGCCTGCTAATGAAGGAGATATGAGACTCGGGTTCCATCCTGGGGTTGGGAAGACCCCCTGAAGAAGGTCACTGGCAACCCACTCCAGTATTTTCGCCTGGAGAATTCCATGGATAGAGGAGCCTGGCAGGTTACACTTCATAGGTTCGCACAGAGTTGAACACAACTGAGGTGACTTAGCATGCATACAGAGTACAGATATCACCAAGGGAATAGGAGAGACCTTAACAACTTTCTTTGTTAACAAAATGGCACAGACATACTTTATTCATACATATGCCTAGGTCATTTTTGTCAGGCAAAGATAATGTGTTTATACTGATTATCAACCAAAAATTCTCAACAGCAATTCTATACGACCTTGTAGGTTCTGAAAGAAACTTGTCCCTGCTCTTAAGAGATGCTGTCTGGTTAGAAAGATGAAGCATAAGTACATTAAAAGTTTCAAAACATTCAGTAAATTATAATATTTCAATATATGGTGAGGTATACGACAAGTCTTTGCTAGGTCTAGGAGATCAGCCCAAGAACTGTGCCAAACCAAAGGTGGAGGGGCCCACCTGTAGGCATCCCGAAACCCATTTTGAATAGGCCAGGTTGCCAGGGCACAAATTGGTTGGTTCTTTGGAATAAAAACCTTCTCTAAGTGTCCAAATATTGTAAAATAAATTTATTTAATCATTGAAAATTGTAGACTGGTATATTTCCCAGAGCTTTTCCTCTTCAATGACTGTAGTTCCTGATGTATATCTAAAAAGGCCAGGATTTAGAAGAAGGAAAAAAGCCTATTTTATGGGACAAATTTCCTTTGGTTTGATGGCTATGGGGTCAGAGTCTGTAAATACTTGACCATTTTTGTTCTAACCAAAGTGAAACCATGCATATAGTATTAAACATATAATATATGCATGTATAAAATCATCCATCAGATCAGATCAGTCGCTCAGTCGTGTCTGACTCTTTGCGACCCCATGAATCGCAGCACATCAGGCTTCCTTGTCCATCACCAACTCCCGGAGTTCACTCAAACTCACGTCCATCGAGTCGGTGATGCCATCCAGCCATCTCATCCTCTGTCATCCCCTTCTCCTCTTGCCCCCAATCCCTCCCAGCATCAGAGTCTTTGCCAATGAGTCAACTCTTCACATGAGGTGGCCAAAGTACTGGAGTTTCTTCTGTAATTAATAGCTTTTTTAATTTAATAAATTCATTGTGAGCTTTTCCTCTAAATTGTTAGTTTAAATGACTGCATATTTAATTACATGGTGTTCCCAAATTTGTTTATCCCTTCCTATGAAGCTAAGTTTTTAATTTCAATTTTTGACTGACCAACAGGCCCATCTTTACTAATGTCCCTATCTTTGTCATCCTTTGTTCTTAGAAATGGGACTCTGAATGAAAAGATAGTATTTTTTATTTTCATATATGCAGTTTTCCCTGCAAAAAAGTAACCAGTTTTCAATTTCTAATAATGTAGGAGAGGATTATTTTCCCTATAATATTAGGTATCAATGATAAATCTATTTTTATATTTTCTTGCGTCTGTTTACTTATTTATCAAACTGATAGGATTAAACATGATCTCTCATTTTAATTTACATTCATTTGACTATTAGCTGTTACCTTCACTATTAAATGTTAAAAATATGATTCCTATAAAAGCCTCAGTTACTTGCTATGTAATCCTAGTTCTTGTCTTTCTGAAATATTTCCTAGAAATTCTATTAATATTATATGATTCTACCCCTTACTACTCTGTGTTTTTATGTTAATAGGTTAGTTGAATTTCATGTTGTTCATCATTTAAAAAAAAAACAAATTATTAAATCCAGTTAAATGTGATGTTGTTCTGAGAGATCACAAACACAACTGAATTTAAGCTTAAAATCCCATGAAAGATTTTTCTGCCAAAGTAAGATGTGGAGGAGTGTTCTGCATTCCTCAGCTTGTTATGGTGAAAGCACTAGCATGACAAGTTCAAGCACAAGTGGAAACTTTGCACAGATAAAGCTGGTTATAGAAAATACCAAACAGTTACAATTAAAGCTTATTCCTAAGAACAGCCCCCATGCTACAGCATAACATTTGCACCATAATGATTACACTGAATTATTGAGAAATGTACTTATGCAAAAGACATGAAGGCCAGAATTTGTGTGGCAGTGCAATACTCATTTTAAAACATAAATATCATTGAATAGCAAAAACATTGAATATTTTTGTTTGTTTGTTTGACTTTGTAATGCATGATTTTCAAATCTTAGTCTCTTACCATTTCCCTTTTGATTTTCAAAATGTTCCCTGAACTTTCTCATCTGGTTGTTATCCTTTTGCCCTAATTCATCACACCTGAAAACAAGTCCACAATTCTTGCCCTCCACCTCTGAGCTACACCTCCTACCACTCTTGCCAGTTCCTATTTAGCATTGTTGTCCCTTTTCTGGCTCATAGGCTCTCATTTCTCCCACATTGTTTGTTTTCTATGTTCTTGTGATATATTGTTGTTTTGCTAGTATCTGTCCCTCTATCCTTTCTTATCCATCCCAATGATAATAACCCTATCTTAATTATCACTATCCTACTTCTTTAACCAAAAAAGAAAGAAAAAGATAAAAGAAAGAAAAAGAATAAGTTCTTGAAACTGGTTTCCCTGCCCCAGTACATAACCTGCAAATTCTTTTCCCGTGGCTGCTTTGCTTGTTTCTTAAAAACAAAGTTGTTTTCATATCATCTTTTAAAAAGATCAGGGAAAGGAAAATTATTGGTCTCCCTCCTGCCAATGATTGTACTTACCAAACAAAGTACAAATCTACAGAGCAGGACATAATCTGTTACCATATTCTGTTACTGCAGTCTCCCAGGCTCCTCCGTCCATGGGATTTTCCAGGCAAGAGTACTGGAGTGGGTTGCCACTGCCCTCTCCAGGGGATCTTCCCAACTCAGGAATTGAACCCGGGTCTCCCGCGTTGCAGGCGGACGCTGTACTCTCTAAGCCACCAGGGAAGCCTTGTTACCATATTAGCTTTTTATATATTAATAGATGGAAAGAGAAGCCTGGCATGTGTGCTGCAGTCCATGGGGTCGCAAAGAGTCAGACACAATTGAGCGACTGAACTGACTAATTGATATATTAATAGCTACGCACTAGGTATCTTCATCTACATTAAGCTAACCTGAAGTGAAGTCGCTCAGTCGTGTTAGACTCTTTGCGACCCCATGGACTTAGCCTACCAGGTTCCACCATCCATGGGGGTTTCCAGGCAAGGATACTGGAGTGGGTTGCCATTTCCTTCTCCAGGAGATCTTCCTGATCCAGGGATTGAACCCGGGCCTCCCACATGGTAGGCATTGTAGGCAGACGCTTTACCATCTGAGCCACCTGGGAAGATCAAGCTAACCTGAAATACTATCCAAATGTTTAATGTTACAAAGTTCTTCACCTTTAAGCATACAATTCTTCCTGCCTATACTAGCCTCCCCATAACCATTCTTTTTGTATTTTTGTTTGTTTGTTTGTTTTTAAAGCTAAATTCAAAAGCAGTGTCACCTAAAATAATGGATACCCTCACTGGGCAAGATAGGATTATTATAGTGACCTCTCCAGTAACCATGTTTCTCTCTATTTGGCCACCTACTGACATTCTACCCTGCCTTAAGATTCAGGTATATCATACACCTTTTTAAGAAAGTGGTATTCATATCCCCATGATATCACAGTAAGCATTATTCATCCAATCTTAGGACCGCAGGCCCATATTTCTAAGACTGGAATTCCTACCTGAGGCTATTTCCACAAAGGCTGGCAACTGAAAGCACATTAGAACAGGTTGTCTTTGAATACATCTCCCATTTAAGAAAGTCAAAGAAGCAAATGTTTAACTTAAATGCCTCCTACTCTTTTATGTTACATACAGATTTTAAAAAAGGATTAATTTTTGAAAAATATTTGTTGGTAAATAGTAGCTACTTATCAGATAACCAGGAGGGTTGGTGTTGCAGAAATTCTGGAAGCAAGAAATATGGCCTAAGGTTTCAGAGTTACTTAAGTATCTACAATATATAAATTATCAAAATGACTTTTTTAAGAAGAAAAATGTACTTTCAACAAAGATGTTTATTTTTAATCCTAGGGAATAACATGATATTTAACTTTTGTCCAGACTTATGTAGCAATTCCAAAGAGAATGTCCAAAGTAGTACATAGTCAAGTAAAAATTAACTTAGCTACAGCTCAGTTCAGTTCAGTTGCTCAGTCTTGTCCAACTCTTTGCAACCCCATGGACTACACCATGCCAGGCTTCCCTGTCCATCACAGGCTCCCAGAGCTTGCTCAAACTCATGTCCATCGAGTCAGTGATGCCATCCAACTATCTCATCCTGTATCCTTTATAGTTTAATCATTACAGCTAATAGACTATAAAACATTCAATATTTCACACAAAATGTTAGATAAGACTGATAAAATGAATGAAAACAGAAACATTTGCATTCAAGATTGTTAGACCAATTAATCAGTTTACTAAAACATTTCTAGGCAAAATATCATTATAGAATAGTATTAATTATGTGAATGAAACTCAAGCTACAATAAACATAATAGTAAATTTAACTAAGTGTTAATTAAATAACTTGTTATTATTCCTTTGTAATATGCCTTTGGAGCCTGAATTTATTTACATTAGTAAACATCTCATGAACTTGAAGTGGCAGGGTTTCACATGAAAAGTAATATAGGATTACAGTTTTGAGGAGTCTTTCTGTTTGGCAATAGAATAAAAAGACTAAGTTTATGATGCAGAAATTTTCTGAGAGAACATAAGGCAGCCAGATACTAAGTATTTAGTTTATTCTCAGGAAGAATCAAATAAATCTTGCATTTGTTATACCAAGAGGAATTAAAATATATTAACAACAACACATGTAAAAGTGATACAGTTTATTTGACATATAATTTATTAGTCTTAGAATGATACTTCACAATTCTGTGGGTTCATCTGCAAAATTATGGTTAACCAAGATGTCAATATCCTGTCTTGAAATAAGATATCAGAGAGTTCTGATGTTTTTGGTTTAAAAGAAAAAGTCCTATGGAAAAGTCTGAACCGAACCATACTGGAACATAGAACAGATACATGCTGTGTCTTCTCCAAACTCTTCCCCAATTTTCTTCAATAATAAATACAACTTGCCTGACCCAGGCTACTCAATGCCTTGCTGTAGGCAAGGTCTACCTCTTGAATCATTGTGATCTGGACACTGATTAAAAAGGTTCTTTCCCTATAAAATGCAGCCTTCTCTCTTTTTTGATAATGATATTAGAAGTATATGACTTACCATACAATGTTTTCTTCTGTAGAAATGTTCAGTTCAGTCATTCAGTCATGTCTGATTCTTTGCAACCCCATGGACTGCAGTTCGCCAGGCTTCCCTGTTCATCACCAACTCCCAGAGTTTATTCAACCTCATGTCCATCAAATCAGTGATGCCATTCACTATCTCATTCCTGTCCTCCCCTTCTCATACCTTCAATTTTTCCCAGAATTAGGGTCTTTTCCAGTGTTCTTCAAATGAGATGGCCAAAGTATTGGAGCTTCAGCTTCAGCATTAGTCCTTCCAATGAATATTCAGGACTGATTTCCTTTAGGATTAATTGGTTGGATTTCCTTGCAATCCAAGGGACTCTCCAGAGTCTTCTTCAACACCACAGTTCAAAGCATCAGTTCTTTGGTGCTCAGCTTTTTTATGGTCCAACTCTCACATCCATACATGATTACTGAAAAAACCATAGCTTTGACTAAATGGACCTTTGTTGTCAAAGTAATGTCTCTGCTTTTTAATATGCTGTATGTGTTGGTTATAGCTTTTTTCCCAAGGAGCAAGCATCTTTTAATTTCAATTTTAATTGTAATTTTAGGGTCTACAGTCACCATCTGCAATGATTTTGGAGCCCAAGAAAATAAAGTCTGCCACTGCTTCCATTGTTTCCCCATCTATTTGCCATCAAGTGATGGGACCAGATGCCATGATCTTAGTGTTTTGAATGTTGAGTTTTAAGCCAATTTCTTCACTCTCCATTTCCACTGTCATCAAGAGACTCTTCAGTTCCTCTTCACTTTCTGCCATAAGGGTGGTCACATTTGCATATCTGAGGTTATTGATATTTCTCCTGGCAATCTTGATTCCAGCTTGTGCTTCATCCAACCCCCACATTTTGCATGATGTACTCTGCATAAAAGTTAAATAAGCAAGGTGTTGTACAGCCTTGATGTACTCCTTTCTCAATTTGGAACCAGTCCATTGTTAAATGCTAACATCACATATATAAATATTTTCATTAATTATGGACTTAGTGTTGATTTAGCATAACTTTTGGATAATATAAAAGAACCTGTCATCAGGTTAAATTGAGGAAAAAAAAAAGTAAATAAAAAGAAAAAGTTTCTAGAGTTCTCGCCAAACCCTTCTTTCTACCCTCTGTCTTAGATGCACACATCTTGACCCCTAAAAGAGGTTAGCTATTTCTAAACCCCCTACCTCCCAAAAAAGAGGAAAATTAAAGGTTTGTAGAAAATAAGGAAAAATAGAAGAGAAACTTGGGGAACAACTACAAGCCCAAGTGTCAGCAAAGACAAGGAAGAAAATAGAAGTTGGGAGGACAGTAATAAAAAAAAATTTTAAAAATAGCATCATAAAGCCAGAAATGAAAGGGCTGATTCCAAAAGCTATCAAAAATTTGAAAATAAGCCATACAGAAAATGGACTGCAAAGAAAACCATTGGAAGACCATAGATGACTTTCAAGTAAATTTCAGAAAAATGGTATAATAGAATAAGGAGTGTTAAGTTTAACGATGTATTTATTGATCAGTAAATGAAAATTTTATAGTTATGAATCTTACTAAGAAATTGAAAAGTAACAGCAAGGCAGGAGATAGGACAGTAAATAGGGAGAGATTGTTTGTTTTTTTGTTTTTGTTTCTCAGTGTACTTCTTTATATGCAGAGGGAAACAAATCCATGGAAAGTGTAAGCCTGGTGATGCAAGTGGGATAGAACGTAATTGGTAGTGGAGATGGTAGTAAGTGCCTGGAGGGGGACATTACTCACATTTCTGGCTCAGAACAAAAGTGGATAAAATGGTTTTTAAATTAATGAGCACAGTGGGAGAGGCTAGACCAAAACTAGACGCTTTCAAACCATGGAAAATGATAACATCATGGGCAAACTTGTAAAAACAATCTGGAGGTTAAGAGAGATTGAGGGTATAAAGGAATTTCAGAGTATAGAAATTCTCAACCAAGTAGGAAACAGGTGGTTTTGGGAGAGTGAGTAATGGGGATAATTGTGGGAGAGTGATTAGAGTAGAAACTTTTGACATAAACCTTGTGGAAAACTAAACAGTTCTAGAAAAGCCAGTTCTAAGATGCACTGGCTGTTCCAAATGAAATATAAAACTTCAGTTAATATAACTCAGGGTAAACTACTTATGGTCTTGACAAATCTTTATAATTACATCATTTTCTTCTCAAAATCACTTTGGGCTTAATCATTAATATTTGATTTGGTTTATATTCTTTTGGAGAAATATTTCTATCACTTAAGACTTATTTAACATAGCTGCTAAAAATTTTCTGGAATTTGGAAATGTAATACCCAATTGCTGTTACTCTTGTAGTAAATAGCTTTGTGTTCGTAGAAAGTGAAGATTATTAATAAATAATATTCCATTAATATACAGTCTTATTCTGCTAGTCTTTTTAAGTTACACTGTAATTTAAATAAAATGAAAGAAGATAATTCTATTTCCATATCTAATTTTGGATCAACTTTTAGTTGAGTGGTAACAAGAATAGTTTTCCTATTTCCAGCACTAGGTTGGACCTAACAGCAATAGATCAAAGCTATTAGTCTGTCCAGAAGATCAGTTAATGTTTGAAGCCTATCATCATAATCCTTGCAACAGCTGTCTTTAAATTCCTGCTGCCACATGAAAGGTCAGAACAGCTGGAAATGGAGAAAAGCAATTGGGAAAACAGCTGTTTTTGTTTGTTTGTTTGTTTTCTTCTTTCCATCAGAAATGTTGCCTTACTTGTGTCTACTGTCCTGTGATAAGGAGTATTGCTGTGCACACACTGTGTCTAGACTACTAATCATTGACACTCTTCTCAACTGTATTCTTTGAAATTAAATGAATATGCTCTGAAGAAAGGTGATGGCACTGATCTGAATTTGAGAACAACTTCTAGCTGTGTGGTTAAAAATCTGTCTTAGCTCTTCTCTACCTGAACTCCTGAACAGCCTATTTATAATTGGCAATAATTTGAGATAGCATGATGGGGTTGATAAAGGATGGATTCTGGATGAAAACAGAATTTTTTTTTTCCAGACTCAGCTACTATCTTAAGTGTATAAGTTGAAGAAAGGTATTTAATCTGATGTCATAATTCATCATTCCTTCAAATTCAGGTGACACTAGGTACATCATAGGGTTGATGAGAGAAGGAAATACAAGCAAATATTCTGACTTGGTATCTGACACACTATAGGCACTTAATAGTTGTATATTTCAAGAATTTCATCTTACATTCATATTTAGAGAGGATATCATATTAAATTTGTTAAATATAGGTTTTTCTGATTTCCTTGATGTATTTATTGCCCAGCATATAAAGACTGTTTTAAAATGTTCCACTTTCAGTTTTTTAAGGAACCTCCATACTATTCTCCATGGTGGCTGTATCAATTTACATCCCTACCAACAGTGCAAGAGGGTTCCCTTTTCTCTACACCTTCTCCAAAATTTACTGTTTGTGGATATTTTAATGATGGTCATTCTCACTGATGTGAGATCATACCTCATTTTAGTTTTGATTCGCATTTCTCTAATAATTAATGATGTTGAGCATCTTCTCATGTGTTTTTTGGCCATCTGCATGTCTTCTTTGGATAGATGCCTATTTAGATCTTCTGCCCATTTTTTGCTTGGGTTGTTTGTTTTTTGATTTTGAGCTTCATGAGCTGTTTGTATATTTTGAAATTAATCCTTTGTCAGTTGCTTCATTTGCAAATATTTTCTCCAGGATTGCTTTTTTGACTCGATTATGGTCTCTTTGCTGTGCAAAAGCTTTTAAGTTTTATTATGTTCCATTTATTTATTTTTGTTCTTATTTTCATTACTCTAAGAGGTGGGTCAAAAATATCTTGCTGTAATTTATGTCAAAGAATGTTCTATGTTTATCTCTTAGAGTTTTATAGTGTCTGGTCTTACATTCAGGTCATCATCCATTTTGAGTTTATTTTTGTGTATGGTATCGGGGAATGTTCTAATTTCATTCTTTTACATGAAACTGTCAAATTTTACCAACACCACTTATTAAAGAGGCTGTCTTTTCTGCATTGCATTGATATATTCTTGCCTCCTTTTTCATAGATTAGGTGACCATAAGTGCATTGGACCATATCACTAGGCTTGCTATCCTGATCCATTGATCTAAATTTCTGGTTTTGTGCCAGTATCATACTGTATTGATTACTGTAGCTTTGTAGTATAGTCTGAAGTCAGGGAGCCTGATTCCTCCAGCTGTTTTTTTTTTTTCTCAAGAATGATTTGACTATTCAGGATTGGGAGAACAAGATGATGGAGGAGTAGGTGGATATGGAGTACATCTCTCTCCACGGATACAACAGGAATATACCTTCAGACACAGTAGTGCATGCAGAACATCAGATGAGAGAGGACAGGAGGAGCTAACCAGTGGAAAAGAATATATAGAACCATGCAAAACTTAGTATGATGAAGGAACTAGGGGGAAAACAGGAGTATTAGTAGGACTGGACTTGCCCTCCGCAGGTGGGGGAACTGAAGCAGAGGTCCAATCCCCACAGTTGGGCAATTGTCTGACTCAGAGGAGAAACATTTAAGGCTGAGAGCGAAACAGCTGATCTGTGGCAGCCTAAATGGAATAAAAATCAGACAGTCCTTGCCACAGCCATACATGTGGAGGGCAGGGACATGAGTCTCCTGCACAGGGCAGCTGTGAGGAGCTGGAATTTAGGAATTATGGAACAATCCCAGTGCAAGGGCTGCTGTTGACTGTGGAGAGACAGATCGAGGGGATATGAGAGAGGAGATTGTGGTGGGAAATGCCTCTGGAGGAAAGCCGGGCAGCCATGGAAGCAGACGATACTGCTGAATCACACGTATGGCGCCATGCATAGCCTCCCTCTCCCCACATACCAGCGTCGGCAGCTGAACAATAGAGAAGCTGGCCCATCAAACACATGATGCACTGAACCACAGAGCAGGACCCCACCTAGGGTGCTCCTTTACGTGACTGATGGGCCGATCTACAGAGTAGGACCCCAGTCAGGAGGGCCCCTCTATGTGCCTGACGTGCGGAACAACAGAGAAGGACCCCAGGCAAGGGATCCCTCTCAGTGCCTGAACTGACGGAGCTACAAGAAAGACTGGCCAAAGAGGCCTTCTGATTACCAGCTGCAACAGGCTTGAAAAAAGACTCCGATAGGGCCATAACTCCTGCCATGAAGGTGGTTTGTGGTTCTGAACAATTGGCACTACCAGAGTCCCTGCAAGCCAAGCAGCTGCACCACCTTCATACTCAACTCTCACTGGGACAGAGCTGCCACAGGCAAAAGAAAAAAAAAGTCTTGTGTTTATGAATGCAGGGTCACTTCGGTCCTGACTGACTCTTTGTGACCCTGTAGACTGTGGCCTGCCAGGCTTCTCTGTCAGGGAGGGAGTTTCTCCAGGCAAGAATACTGGAGTGTATTGGCCAATACTGGTTGCCATACCCTTCTAGAACACTATGTTCCTTGCTGCCCTAGTCGCAACCCCCCTGAGTACCTACTGCTGCCAGAACCCCTGCGAACCAAGCAGCTGCACCACTTCCACACCTGGCCCTCACAGAGGCAAACCCAAGCCCTCCAAGGCAGTCTCAGGAGCCAAACCCTAGTGGACGACGCACATGTAGAGGTGGAAATAAAACCACAATTGAAACACAGGGGCAGTGTGGCTAAGGAAGAAGACCCAAAACCTTCCCCCCAGCTGTACAAGTTGCAGATTGAATCCACATGATCAACTAGGCAGACTCTGTGTTTATGAAATGTATAAAAGGCCATTGAGAGCTCCCACAAAAGAAAACGCACTAGCTTTGATGGCTGTGGACATTGGAGGCAAGAACACACAGGAGTAGGACCAGATTAGAATCTGAGCAGCCCCACAGCAGGTTCAGAGATCAGTACAGTGTTGGAGGGCATCCTAGGGAGGTAAGGTGGACTGTGATTACAAACCCGAGAAAGGACTCTGACAGCAATTATTC
>NW_011494832.1:4922297-4924370 GCF_000754665.1 Bison bison bison | reverse complement strand
TTTTATTGTTGTCATAATAAAACAACAAAATTGTTGTCTCTGCCTCTACGTTGGGCTTTTGCAGTTCTGTGGAGTTTTCCTCTTTTTTTTTTTTTTTATCTTTTTATATTTTAAATTTTTAAGCCAATTATTATTTTTCCTACATTTATTCCTTTGTTTTCTTTTCCTACTGTTCTTTCCCCCTTGCAGTTAATCTTTAATGCATATAAATCTTCTTTATCTACCTCTATTTAACTCTGCATATCTATCATTTCTTTCTTTTCTTTCTCTCCTTTCCTCTCAACATATTTGTTAGTTTTATTTTTATTGCTTTATTCCCCAATTGGCACATTGCTTTAGCTTTGTTTTCCAGTTTGTGCTTTAATTAGTTTCGTTTCAGTAGATATAATTATTGGCTTCCTTTGTTCACCAGGTTAATCTGTTGTGCTTAATTTTTGTTGGACTGTTTTGATTTTGCTTTTGGTTGTATATGTATAAGTGTGTATTCAGTCACACTTTCTATTGTTGTTATAAACCTCGGCATCTACATTGGGCTTTTGCAGTTCTGTGGAGTTTTCCTTTTTTTTTTCTCCCCTTTTTTCTTTCTTCTTTTTTTTTTTTCTCTTTTCTCTCTTTTATAATTTTAATTTTTATTTTTTAAACCTATCATATTTTTTCTACATTAATACCTTCGTTTGCCTTTCCTACTGTTCTTTTCCCCTTGCAGTTAATCTTTAATGTATATAAGTCTTCTTCATCTATCCCCATTTAACTTTGCATATCTATTCTTTCTTTTTTTTCTGTCTTTCATTTCCTCTCAACATATTTGCTGGTTTTGTTTTCATTGATTTATTCCCCCACTTGGAACTTTACTTTGGTTTTGTTTTCCAGTTTATGATTAAGTTAGTTTTGTTCTTAACTTGTAAATATAATTTTTTATTTCCTTTCTCTACCGGCTCAATCTACTGTACTTTATTTTTGTTGGACTGTCTTCGCTTTGCTCATGGGTGTATATGTATATATTCCATTATTTTAATTATGATATGCCTGATTTTGTAACTGCCATTTGTCTGGGGTTCATCTTTGGTTTCTCTTTTGGGGATATTTTTTTACTCTGCCTTAATGCCATAAGATTGAAAAGCAGAGACATTACTTTGCTAACAAAGGTCTGTCTAGTCAAGGCTGTGGTTTTTCCAGTGGTCATGTATGGATGTGAGAGTTGAACTGTGAAGAAGGCTGAGCGCTGAAGAATTGATGCTTTTGAACTGTGGTATTGGAGAAGACTCTTGAGAGTCCCTTGGACTGCAAGGAGATCCAACCAGTCCATTCTGAAGGAGATCAGGCCTGGGATTTCTTTGGAAGGAATGATGCAAAAGCTGAAACTCCAGTACTTTGCCCACCTCATGCAAAGAGTTGACTCATTGGAAAAGACTCTGATGCTGGGAGGGATTGGGGGCAGGAGGAGAAGGGGACAACAGAGGATGAGATGGCTGGATGGCATCACTGACTCGATGGACATGAGTCTGAGTGAACTCCGGGAGTTGGTGATGGACAGGGAGGCCTGGCGTGCTGCGATTCATGGGGTCGCAAAGAGTCGGACACGACTGAGAGACTGAACTGAACTGAACTGAATGCCATAAGAAACCACTTGTGGAATCTTCGTTCCTGACCAGAGATCAAACCTTGACCCTTTGGAGTGGGAGCACTGACTCCCAAGACCCTAGACTACCAGAGAACTAACCCTAGGGAGTATTAAATAGTGAGAACTCACACAAAGGAAACCACTTGAATACAAGACCCAGCATCACCCAACCACCAGTAGTACCCTGTGAGGGACGCGTCATGTAGACAACAAACAAAACGAAAATACAAACCCAGTCATCAGCAGACAGAAGTACCACCTCACTCAGCCTTGCCCATCAGAGGAAAAACAAACAAACAAACAAAAACTCAGCACAAATCTCACCCTATATGAAGCTCACACAAGACACTGGACCGACCTTAGGAGGGCAGAAACCAAAAGGAAGAAAGAATTCAACCTTCCTCAAGGAAAGAATTCAACTATCCTTGAAGCCTGGGAAAAAGGACCTCAAA
>NW_011494832.1:4921869-4922197 GCF_000754665.1 Bison bison bison | reverse complement strand
AAGATAAAATGGAAATAATTTCTGAAGAGCAGAATAAGTTAAAAAAAATGAAAAGAGCTGAAGACCGTCTCAGAGACATCTGAGACCATATCAAATGCACCAAGATTTGAATTATAGGTGTCCCAGATGAAGAACGGAAAAGGCAATAGCACCCCATTCTAGTACTGTTGCCTGGAAAATCCCATGGATGGAGGAGCCTGGAAGGCTGCAGTCCATGGTGTCGCTGAGGATCGGACATGACTGACTTCACTTTCACTTTTCACTTTCATGCATTGGAGAAGGAAATGGCAACCCACTCCAGTGTTTTTGCCTGGAGAATCCCAGGGAT
>NW_011494832.1:4921409-4921769 GCF_000754665.1 Bison bison bison | reverse complement strand
TATATATATATATATATATATATATATATATATATGCAGAGAAATACTGCACAAATGAAGGAACAAACTAGAAACACAGAAGTCCAAATAAATGAAGAGGAAAGAGGAAAATTACCTGAAAATAATTTAGAATAATAATAGTAAAGATGGTCAAAAACCTTGAAAACAAAATGGAGAAAATGCAAGAATCAATTAACAAAGACCTAGAAGAATTAAAGAATAAGCATACAGAGACAAACAACACAATTACTGAAACTAAAAATACTCTAGAAAAAATCAATAGCAGAATATCTGAAGCAGAAGAATCCATCAATGAGCTGGAAGATCAAATGGAAATAATTTCAGCTGGAAGATAAAATG
>NW_011494832.1:4860731-4921309 GCF_000754665.1 Bison bison bison | reverse complement strand
GCAGTCCATGGTGTCGCTGAGGATTGGACATGAGTGACTTCACTTTCACTTTTCACTTTCATGCATTGGAGAAGGAAATGGCAACCCACTCCAGTGTTTTTGCCTGGAGAATCCCAGGGATGGGGGATCCTGGTGAGCTGCCGTCTATGGGGTCGCACAGAGTCAGACACGACTGAAGTGACTCAGCAGCAGCAGCAGCAGCAGCAGATGAAGAAGAGAGAAAGAAAGGTTGAGAAAATTTTTGAAGAGATTACTGTTGAAAATTTCCCCAACATGGAAAAGGAAATAGTCAATCAAGTGCAAGAGGCACAAAGAGTCTCATACAGGATAAACCCAAGGAGAAACGTGTCAAGACACATACTAATCAAACTAACAAAGACCAAACACAAAGAAGGAATATTAAAAGCTGCAAGGGAGAAGCAACAAGTAACATACAAGGGAAACCCCATTTGCTTAACAGCTGATCTTTGAGCAGAAACTCTGAAGGCCAGAAGGGAATGGCAGGATGTATTTAAAGTAATGAAAGGAAAAAATCTAAAACCAAGCTTACTGTACACAGCATAGATCTCATTCAAAACTGATGGAGAAATAAAAAGGTTTTCAGACAAGCAAAGGGTAAGAGAATTCAGTACCACCAAACCAGCTTTACAACAAATGCTACATGGACTTATATAGTCAAGAAATATAAGAGAATAAAAAAGATCTACAAAATTGACCCCAAACAATTAAGAAAATGGTAATAGAAACACATATATCAATAATTACTTAATGTAAATGGATTAAATACTCCAACCAAAAGACACAGACTGGCTGAATGGATACAAAACAAGACCCAAATATTTACTGTCTGCAAGAAACCCACTTCAGGCCTAAAGACATATAGACTGAAAGTGAGATGATGGAAAAACATGCTCCATACAAATGGGAAGCAAAAGAAAGTTGAAGTAGCAATCTGCATTTCAGATAAAACAGACCTTAAAATAAAGAAGATTACAAGAGATAAGGAAGGACACTACATAATGATCAAAGGATCAATTCAAGAGGAAGACATAACAATTGTAAATATCTATGCACCCCACAGAGGAGCACCTCAATACATAAGACAAACACGAACAAAAATAAAAGGAGAAATTGACAGTAGGAGTCTTTAACACCCCACTCACAACAATGGACAGATCATCAAAACAGAAAATTCATAAGAAACACAAGTCTAAAGTGATACATTAGATGAAACGGATCCCACTGATATCTTCAGGACATTCCATCCAAATGCAGAAGAATACACCTTCTTCTCAAGTGCACATGGAACATTCTCCAGGATAGAGCACATCTTGGCTCACAAACCAAACCTCAGTAAATTGAATAAAATTGAAATCATATCAAGCATCTTCTCTGACCACAATGCTATGAGACTAGATATCAATTGCAAGATAAAAACTGTAATAAACACAAGCACATGGAGATTAAACAACACGTTTCTAAATAACAAACAGGTTACTGAAATAATCAAAAGGGAAATAAAAAAATTTCTAGAAAAAAATGACAATGAAAACACTACAACTCAAAACCTATGGGATGCAGCAAAAGCAGTCCTAAGAGGGAAGTTTATAGCAATATATCCAAACATCAAGAAAAACATCAAATAGACAAACTAACTTTACACCTAAAGCAGCTGGAAAAAGAAGAAGGAAAAAAAAAATTAGTAGAAGGAAATAAATCATAAAGATCTGAGCAGACATAAATGAAAAAGACATGAAAGAAACAATAGTAAAGATTACTAAAACTAAAAGCTGGTTCTTTGAGAAGATGAACAAAATTGAAAAACCCTTAGCTAGATTCATCAAGAAAAAAAGATAGAAGAATCAATTCGACAAAATTAGTAATGAAAAAGGAGAGGTTATTTCAGACAATGCAGAAATACAAAGGATTATAAGAGACTATTATGAACAGCTATATGGCAATAAAATAGATAACCAGAAAGAAATGGACAGAATTCAATCTTCCAAGACTGAGGCAGGAAGAAATAGAACTTATGAACAACCCAATTACAAGCACTGAAATTGAAGCTGTGATCAAAATTCTCCCAAAAAATGAAAGCTGAAGACCAGGTGGCTTCATAAGAGAATTCTACCAAACATTCAGAGAAGATTTAATGCCTATGCTTCTAAAACTCTTTCAAAAAATTGCAGAGGAAGAAACACTTCCAAACTCATTCTACGAGGCCACCATCACTCTGATACCAAAACCAGATAAAGACAACACACAAAAAAGAAAACTACAGGCCAATTTCACTGATGAACATAGGTGCAAAAATCCTCAACAAAATTTTAAAAAACAGAATTCAGCAACACATCAAAAAGCTAATACACCATGATGAAATTGGGTTTATTCCAGGGATGCAAGGATTCTTCAGTATATGCAAAGCAATCAGTGTGATACACCATATTAACAAATTGAAAGATAAAAACCATATGATCATCTCAATAGATGCCAAAAAAGCCTTTGACAAAATTCAGCACCTATTTATGTTTAAACTCTTCAATAAATGGGCATATAAAGAATCTACTTCAAAAAAGTAAAGGCGATATATGATAAGCCTACAGCAAACATTATTCTCAATGGTAAAAAACTGAAAGCATTCCCCCTAAGATCAGGAATAGGACAAGGGTGTCTACTATCATCACTGTTTTTCAAGATAGTTCTGAAAGTTCTAGCTACAGCCATCAAAGAAGAAAAAGAAATAAAAGGAATACAGATCAGAAAAGAAGAAGTAAAGCTCTCCCTGTTTGCAGATGACATGATAGTGTACATAGAAAACCCTAGAGATATTATCAGAAAATTACTAGAGCTCATTGGTGAATTTAGCAAAGTTGCAGGATACAAAATCAATACACAGAAATCACTTGCATTTCTATATACTAACAATGAAAAATCATTAAGAGCAATTAAGGAATCAATCCCACTCACTGTTGCAACAAAAAGAATTAAATATCTAGGAATAAAGTTACCTAAGGAGACAAAAGAACTGTATACAGAAAATTATAAGATGATGATGAAAGAAATCAAAGATGACTTAAACATATGGAGAGATATTCCATGTTCCTAGGTAGGAAGAATCAATATTGTGAAAATGAATATACTATCAAATGCAATCTACAGATTCAATGTGATCCCTATCAAATTTCCAATGGCATTTTCATAGAACCAGAACAAAAAAAATCACAATTCATATGGAAACACAAAAGACCCCAAATAACCAAAGCAGTCTTCAGAAAGAAGAATGGAGCTGGAGGAATCAAGCTTCCTGACTTCAGGTTATACTACAAAGTTACAGTCATCAAGACAGTATGGTACTGGCACAAAAACAGAAATATAGACCAATGGAACAAGATAGAAACCCCAGAAATAAACCCAAGCACCTAGGGCTACCTCTTTTTTGACAAAGGAGGCAAGAATATACAATGGAGCAAAGACAGCCTCTTCAATAAATGGTGTTGGGAAAACTGGACAGCTACGTGTAAAAGAATAAAATTAGAACACTTCCTAACCCATACACAAAGATAAACTCGATGTGGATTAAAGACCCAAATGTAAGATCATAAACTATAAAACTTTTAGAGGAAAACATAGGCAGAAGACTGGATAACATAAATGAAAGCAAGATCCTCTATGACCCACCTCCTAGAGTAATGGAAATGAAAACAGAAGTAAACAAGTTGGAACTGATTAAACTTAAAAGCTTTTGCACAGCAAAGGAAACTCTAAGCACAGTGAAAAGACAACCCTCAGAATGGGAGAAAATAATAGCAAATGAAACAACTGACAAAGGATTAATTTCCAAAATATACAAGCAGCTCACACAACACAATACCAGAAAAACAAAGAACCCAATCAACAAGTGGGAAAAAGAGCTAAACAGACATTTCTCCAAAGAAGACATACAAGTGGCTAACAAACACATGAAGAGATGCTCAACATCGCTAATTATTTAGTTCAGTTCAGTTCAGTTGCTCAGTCGTGTCCGACTCTTTGCAACCCATGAATCGCAGCAGGCCAGGCCTCCCTGTCCATTACCAACTCCCGGAGTTTACCCAAACTCATGTCCATCGAATCCGTGATGCCATCCAGCCATCTCATGCTCTGTCGTCCCCTTCTCCTCCTGCCCCCTATCCTTTCCAGCATCAGAGTCTTTTCCAGTGAGTCAACTCTTCACATGAGGTGGCCAAAGTATTGAAATGCAAGTCAAAACCACAGTGAGATATCACCTCACACCATTCAGAATGGCCATCATCAAGAAGTCTACAAACAATAAATGCTGGAAAGGGTGTGGAGAAAAGGGAATGCTCTTGCACTATTGGTGGGAATGTAAATGGATACAGCCACTATGGAAGACACTAAGGAGATTCCTTTAAAAACTATGAATCAAACCATCATATGACCCAGCAATCCCACTCCTAGTCATATGCCTTGAGGAAACCAAATTTGAAAGAGACACATGTATCCCATTGTTCACTGCACTATTTACAATCATTAAAACATGGAAGCAACCCTGATGTCCATTGACAGATGAACGGATAAAGAAGTTGTGGTATATACTCACAACAGAATATTACTCAGCCATGAAAATGAATGCATTTTAGTCAGTTCTAATGAGATGGATGAACCTAGAACCTATTATACAGAATGAAGTGAGTCAGAAAGGGAAAGATAAATACCATATTCTAACACATATATCGAAGAAGGCAATGGCACCCCACTCCAGTACTCTTGCTTGGAAAATCCCATGGATGGAGGAACCTGGTGGGCTACAGTCCATGGGGTCGCTAGGAGTCAGACACAACTGAGCGACTTCACTTTCATTTTTCACTCTCATGCATTGGAGAAGGAAATGGCAACCCACTCCAGTGTTCTTGCCTTGAGAATCCCAGGGACGGGGGAGCCTGGTGGGCTGCCATCTATGGGGTCACACAGAGTCGGACACGACTGAAGTGACTTAGCAGCAGCAGCAGCAGCAGCAACACATATATATGCAATCTAGAAAATTGGTAATGAAGAACTTACAGTGCAACAGTGGAGAAACAGACATAGGGAATAGACTTACGATCATGAGGAGAGGGGAGAAGAGAGTGAGATGTACGGAGAGAGTAACATGGAAACTTACATTACCATGTATAACATAGATAGCCATCGGGAACTTTCTGTATGGCTCAGGAAACTCAAAGAGGTGCTCTGTATCAACCTAGAGGGATGGGATGGAGAGGAAGATGGGAATGAGCTTGAAAACGGAAGAGATATATGTATACCTATGGCTGATTCATGTTGAAGTTTGACAGAAAACAGCAAAATTCTGTAAAGCAATTATCCTTCAATAAAAAATTAATTAATTAAAAAAAACCTCAACATTCAGAAAACTAAAAAAAAAATTTAATTAAAAAAAGAATGATTTGGCTATTGTGTTTTCATACAAATTGTAAAATTCATTATGCTAATTCTGAGAAAAATGCCATTGGCAATTTATACTTTATCTGTACATTGCTTTGGGTAGTATAGTCATTTTCACAATACTGATCCTTACAATTCAAGAACATTCTATATTTCTCCATTTACCATATGAGGCAACGATCTGACTCCTGGGCATATACCCAGAGCAAACCCTAATTTAAAAATATACATGTACCCCAATGTTCATTGCAGCACTATTTACAATAACCAGGACATGGAAGCAACTTAAATGTTCATCAGCAGAGGAATGGAAAAAGAAGAGATACATATATACTATGGACTATTACTCAGCCATAAATAGGAATGAAACTGTGTCATTTGTAGATATGTAGATGGACCTAGAGTCTGTCATACTGGGTTAAGTAAGTAAGAAAAACAAGTATCATATATTTATATATATATATATATAAATGTGAAATCTAGAAAAATAGAATAAATTATCTTATTTGCAAAGCAGAAATATAGATGGATACATAAAGAACAAACATATGTATACCAAGGAGGAGAAGAAGGAGTGGGATGAATTGGGAGATTGGGATTGACATATATACGCTATTAATATACTATGTATAAAATATATAACTAATGAGAGCCTACTGTGTAGCTGAGAGAATTCTACTCAGTGCTCTGTGCTGACCTAAATGGGAAGGAATCCACAAACAAGAAATATGTGTATACATACAGCTGATCCACTTTGCTCTACAGTGGACACTAATACAACATTGTAAAACAACTATACTCTAACAAAAATTACTTTTTAAAAAAGGAAAATGTTGTTAGTTTTCTTTGAAGAATGACAGAAATGATCATCAAATCTCTTTTTGCACAATAATTCACTTCCAAATTCTTTCAGTTAGCTTAATAGAAATCCATTTATTTAAATCCCTCATCTTCTTTGGGTAAGATATTTTCTTTTGATGCCATGTTTTGTTCTTCACAAAACTGAATAGTGTACATCCTGTTGTCCTTATCTGAAAGTATTCAGAGAATTAAAAAAGCTAGTTTATGAAAAAGCTCACAAATTTTGTCTTATGAAAGGATTGTTTTCTTCAGAGTAAGTTTTCCTATTTCATTCAGTAAAGAAAGACAGTTAGCACTAAATAATATTAATTACCTTAAAGGCTAATATGCATGAGAGTTTGGCTCTTTTGTAATTTCACAAGCAAGTTCCACTAGGAAATATTGTACTGAGTTTTAAAAATATCCCAATGGATACCAAGTGTCTTCAATTAGGTTTCAGTGAGTAGAGCATACTGTTTCTTAATAGATAGTTTGAAAAGAATTACAAACACATTCTGCAAATGTTTTCTCTTAAGGTCAGAAAGGTTTTGGGGAAATATAGTCTTAAGTTTTAAATCATTGGTAGAGGATGACTGCAGCCATGAAATTAAAAGACACTTACTCCTTGGAAGAAAAGTTATGACCAATCTAGATCAGATCAGATCAGTCGCTCAGGCGTGTCCGACTCTTTGGGACCCCATGAATCACAGCACGCCAGGCCTCCCTGTCCCTCACCAACTCCCGGAGTTCGCTCAGACTCACGTCCATTGAGTCATTGATGCCATCCAGCCATCTCATCCTCTGTCGTCCCCTTCTCCTCCCTCCCCCAATCCCTCCCAGCATCAGAGTCTTTTCCATGAGTCAACTCTTCACATGAGGTGGACAAAGTACTGGAGTTTCAGCTTTAGCATCATTCCTTCCAAAGAACATCCAGGACTGATCTCCTTTAGTGTGGGCTGGTTGGATCTCCTTGCAGTCCAAGGGACTCTCAAGAGTCTTCTCCAATACCACAGTTCAAAAGCATCAATTCTTTGGCGCTCAGCCTTCTTCACAGTCCAACTCTCATATTTATACATGACCACAGTAAAAACCATAGCCTTGACTAGACGGACCTTTGTCGGCAAAGTGATGTCTCTGCTTTTGAATATGCTATCTAGGTTGGTCATAACTTTCCTTCCAAGGAGTAAGCGTCTTTTAATTTCATGGCTGCAGTCACCATCTGTAGTGATTTTGGAGCCCAGAAAAATAAAGTCTGACACTGTTTGCACTGTTTTCCCATCTATTTCCTATGAAGTGGTGGGACCGGATGCCATGATCTTCGTTTTTTGAATGTTGAGCTTTAAGCCAACTTTTTCACTCTCCACTTTCACTTTCATCAAGAGGCTTTTGAGTTCCTTTTCACTTTCTGCCATATGGTTTTGTCATCTGTATATCTGAGGTTATTGATATTTCTCCTGGCAATCTTGATTCCAGCTTGTGCTTCTTCCAGCCCAGCCTTTCTCATGATGTACTCTGCATATAAGTTAAATAAACAGGGTGACAATATACATCCTTGACGAACTCCTTTTCCTATTTGGAACCAGTCTGTTGTTCCATGTCCAGTTCTAACTGTTGCTTCCTGACCTGCATACAAATTTCTCAAGAGGCAGATCAGGTGGTCCAGTATTCCCATCTCTTGAAGAATTTTCCACAGTTTATTGTGATCCACTCAGTCAAAGGCCAACCTAGATAGCATATTCAAAAGCAGAGACATTACTTTGCCAACAAAGTTCCGTCTAGTCAAGGCTATGGTTTTTCCTGTGGTCATGTATGAATGTGAGAGTTGGACTGTGAGGAAGGCTGAGCGATGAAGAATTGATGCTTTTGAACTGTGGTGTTGGAGAAGACTCTTGAGAGTCCCTTGGACTGCAAGGAGATCCAACCAGTCCATTCTGAAGAAGATCAGCCCTGGGATTTCTTTGGAAGGAATGATGCTAAAACTGAAACTCCAGTACTTTGTCCACCTCATGTGAAGAGTTGACTCATTGGAAAAGACTCTGATGCTGGGAGGGATTGGGGGCAGGAGGAAAAGGGGACGACAGAGGATGAGATGGCTGGATGGCATCACTGACTCAATGGACATGAGTCTGAGTGAACTCCGGGAGTTGGTGATGGACAGGGAGGCCTGGCGTGCTGCGATTCATGGGGTCCCAAAGAGTCGGACACTACTGAGCGATTGAACTGAACTGAACTGAAACTCATTTTTAAAACCGAATTAGTTTACTTCTGGAAAAATAAAAAAAAATCAGTTAAGTATTTAAAAATCATCATAAATGGAAATTATTGTCACAATTTATCAAGAAAGATTTCAGTTTATTTTAGCACTAATCTTAAAGGTTAATCATGTTCATTTTTTTCAACCATATCAGCTTTTCATAATAATGAACACATTACAATTTTCATAAGTTTTTATTTCTTTTAATTATTATCTTTCCAGTTCTAAAATGTTTTCTTTGGTAGCTTCTATTTCTGTGTTCAGTTCAGTTCAGTTCAGTCTCTCAGTCATGTCTGACTCTTTGGGACCCCATGAATCGCAGCACGCCTGGCCTCCCTGTCCATCACCAACTCCCGGAGTTCACTCAGACTCACGTCCATTGAGTCATTGATGCCATCCAGCCATCTCATCCTCTATCGTCCCCTTCTCCTCCCTCCCCCAATCCCTCCCAGCATCAGAGTCTTTTCCAATGAGTCAACTCTTCACATGAGGTGGCCAAAGTACTGGAGTTTCAGCTTCAGCATCATTCCTTCCAAAGAACATCCAGGACTGATCTCCTTTAGTGTGGGCTGGTTGGATCTCCTTGCAGTCCAAGGGACTCTCAAGAGTCTTCTCCAACACCACAGTTCAAAAGCATCAATTCGTCGGCGCTCAGCCTTCTTCACAGTCCAACACTCACAACCATACATGACCACAGGAAAAACCATAGCCTTGACTAGATGAACCTTTGTTGGCAAAGTAATGTCTCTGCTTTTGAATATGCTATCTAGGTTGGTCATAACTTTCCTTCCAAGGAGTAAGTGTCTTTTAATTTCATGGCTGCAGTCACCATCTGTAGTGATTTTGGAGCCCAGAAAAATAAAGTCTGACACTGTTTCCCCATCTATTGTAATTTCTTGTTGAAGCATTTTTGTGATGAGTGCTTTAAAATCTTTGTCAGGTAATCCTAACATGATTGTCATCTTGGTTTAACATCTGTTGAATGATAGGATATTCATTTGGAGAGGAGGAGAAAGTAATCTACCTCAACCACCTTTTTGTTACTAGTTTGAGAGTCAAGAAATGCTGGCCATAGGATATGATTTTCTGTTAGGTGTGGGGCTCGTAAACAACTCCTGCCACCATATTGTTCTTGCAGCCTTGGGGTCTTTAATTAACACTGTCTTCCTCATTAAATTTTAAAAAGTTTTATTTTGCTTTTTTCAGAATTCTCCTTTGATGCTTCTTGTGTTATTTCCAAGGTTTTTTATTTTCATACTCAGCATAGAGAAATGAATTTATATGTCTTTTTTGGCTGGAATTCCTGAACTTAACTGTTTAAAGGATTGAATATCTGTCCTAATTTCAAAACACTTTGAAAAATAAGTATACAATACCAAATCACTTTAAAAAAATTTTATAATCTAGATTGTATTCAATGGATATCATAAAATGAGACTGTCTATAATAATATTTGCTTAAAGTAATGTTTTTAAATAATTAAAGATGACAATGTAAAGACTGTTTGCCTACAACAGTTTTAAAAAGCTTAAAACCTAAAATACTAGTGCTAATAGGAAAAATTATCTAAAAATGGAAGCAAAACAAAAGCATAGACAATTAAAATGAAATGCAGAATCTTCATCTCATTTTTATTTACAGTTGTTATACATGTTTCAGTTTTCCTCCGTTTCTGTTTTCTTGTTCGTGGACTTCAGATCATGGCATCAGAAAACTAATTTTAAAGTGGGAAATTAGGAAGTGGCCTTCAATATGGCTGGATTACTGAAGAGTTTTAGGAATGAAATAAAGTGATTGTGAAAGTGAAGTAATGAATTTGTTCATTTTATCAGGGTATTTGGAGGTTTAGAGCAAAGACTTGGCTTATTTACAAGGATAAAAAATTTAAATATCTTTCTCACTTCCTCCACTTTCTAATCTCTGAAATCACTCTATGTTATGTGGAAACAAAAAGATTATGTTTTATAAAGTTGACTTTTGGTATACTGACATATTGCAATATATTTATTTACAACTTTTAAATTAATGTATATCAGAGTTCCCACAGTAACTCTTGTTAAGTAACAGATTGTTTTTACCTTTGAGAAAATCTTCAGGATGTCATGCTCTTCTTTTCAAAACAGACCTAATCACACATCATTTCCATAACGTGCTTAAACTTGAACTTCTAATGAATGCTGGAACTGAATGTGTTTTGCTCAAACTTTGAGACTATGACTAACAAGAGAAAATAGCCAGAATAGATTTTTTTGTTTTAAATCTTAATACTCCCTTATGGGGTAAGTTGGCTAAATTTTAATATTTGCTCTTATTATAAATTGAATATCCCATTTATTATGATATTACTTGTGAGGTGCCCTAAAGTATAATGAACTTGTGAGGTTCATTATATCAGAAATAAAACAAGGAGTAAAACAGTGAGTCATTTCAGTTTAACTTTTGGCAAAGCTTTTTGGGGAAATGATTTTGCTTAATAAAATTCCTATTAAACTCGACGTTTGCCCATGAGGAAATATCAATATATAATCAGAGGACTACAGCTTTTATCAAAAAATATTTTAAGAGACACATTGTATTTAGATTGCTGAAGAGTTGTAATGAACCCCTACTTTCAACTTAGGGGAAAAGGAAGTCCATCATTAAGCAATCTGTTGGGCAATGCCATGTTTAACTATTCTCATTGTTCGATTTTAATTACAGGTTTGTATCAGGAAACTGATTCACATCCTCTGAATCTAAAATTACATCTAAAATTACAACCTAAAATCTAAGTGTATTTGTTGTCAAACACTAAGTACCATTTAGGAAAAAAAGGAAAGGTGCCTACCCGCCAATATCTTTGTCATTGCTTTAAATAACCCTTTTACTTTTCTTGTGAGGAATTTCAAATGTCACCAGCTCTAGCCGCAGTCAAAAAGTTTACTTGTCATGTTGACCTCTGAATATTTCTGAAATTTCTATTTCAGAAGCTGACATTAATCTATCAGGAAAGATATTAGATTCTGAGAAAACCGAATATCTGAAACATTTCTCATTTTGCTTTGGGGGACATGCCTAATGTTTATCTTTAAACTAGTGTTTCTATAGATTAAAACTTCAATAGATCTGCTCTTAATTTATTGAATAAGTTATACTTCTTAAAAAATGTGTAGTTACTTTGATTCTTGTCATTCTAGCCAATGAAGAGAGGATAACATCAGATGTCCAGAGAGAGTTTCCCTTTTAATTTAGGAAGGCAGAAGTTGTACATGTCACTTCTGCTTATACTTCAGTGCCAAGAGCTTAGTCATATATCTGCAACTACTACAGGGTCTTAGGGACATGTGCTTCCTGGGTGGGCACCCATGATCCAAATCAAATTCTATTACCATGGAGGTAGAGAAAAATGATATTAATGGACATCTGGTGGCCTTCAACTATCAGAGAATACCTATTCCCAAGTTTCTGTATGATTTCAAAGTCTATGCTCTTTACATTTCATATCCAGATGTACTGGCAAGAAATTTATTTCACTGTGTCATCTTTATAAATATACTCTCTTCCCAATAGCCCTTCACTAATTCAGGATTTAAAGAAAAAAATTACCTGTTTTTAGTATACACCATTTATTACTTTTGGAATACTGATTTCCCTTCCACTAAGTTATTGTAGACACAAATTTTAGGTAGCAATCATATAATAATTTCTTTGTTGGATATAGCCTGATTTAAATGTACTTTTTTAATTAAACAAAAGTCTTCTTCCAATTAATGTTTACTCAATAGCTTTAGTTTATGCCTTCTAGAGCTTCACTCTTCTATATGACTGCCACTAGACTTCTGTGACTATATAAATGTTAATTAAAATAAGCTAAAATTAAATAAAATTGAGAATTCTACAGCCACAGTTACTGGCATATTTAAAGTCTCAATAGCCCTATGTGGCTAATGGTGACAATACTAGATAATGTAGAGAACATCCCTAATACTGGACACTGTAGAGGACATAAAAGTTCTATTGGACAGTACTGTATCTAGAGCGGAAGAAACTAAATCTATTACAGTATTAAATGGCCTCCCAACATTAAAGTGTTATGTATTTTTTTTCTTTATTTGAAAGATCAGCTTACAAATCACTTGAGTTCAACTAAAAATTTCAACATCTTATTTGTTTCATGCTCTATTTTGAGACTCCAGGATAGAGTAGTAAACAAAACAAGGATTCTTGTCCCCAGTGAATTTTCATTTTAACAGAGAAAGGTAACCAAAAAGAGTTCAGTGGCTCAGTCCTGTCCGACTCTTTGCGACTCCACGAATCACAGCATGCCAGGCCTCCCTATCCATCACCAACTCCCGGAGTTCACTCAGACTCACGTCCATCGAGTTGGTGATGCCATCCAGCCATCTCTTCCTCTGTCGTCCCCTTCTCCTCCTGCCCCCAATCCCTCCCAGCATCAGAGTCTTTTCCAATGAGTCAACTCTTCGCATGAGGTGGCCAAAGTACTGGAGTTTCAGCTTTAGCATCAGTCCTTCCAATGAACACCCAGGACTGATCTCCTTTAGGATGGACTGGTTGGACCTCCTTGCAGTCCAAGGGACTCTCAAGAGTCTTCTCCAACACCACAGTTCAAAAGCACTAATTCTTCGGTGCTCAGCTTTCTTCACAGTCCAACTCTCACATCCATACATGACCACTGGAAAAACCATAGCCTTGACTACACAGACCTTTGTTGGCAAAGTAATGTTTCTGCTTTTTAATATGCCAACTAGTTTGGACATAACTTTCCTTCCAAGGAGTAAGCGTCTTTTAATTTCATGTTGCAATCACCATCTGCAGTGATTTTGGAGCCCAAAAAAATAGTCTGACACTGTTTCCACTGTTTGCCATCTATTTCCCATGAAGTGATGGGACCAGATGCCATGATCTGCATTTTCTGAATGTTGAGCTTTAAGCCAACTTTTTCAGTCTCCTCTTTCACTTTCATCAAGAGGGTTTTTAGTTCCTCTTCACTTTCTGCCATAAGCATGGTATCATCTGCATATCTGAGATTATTGATATTTCTCCCAGCAATCTTGATTCCAGCTTGTGCTTCTTCCAGCCCAGCGTTTCTCATGATCTATTCTGCGTATAAGTTAAACAAGCAGGGTAACAATATACAGCCTTGACATACTCCTTTTCCTATTTGGAACCAGTCTGTTGTCCCACATCCAGTTCTAACTGTTGCTTCCTGACCTGCATATAGGTTTCTCAAGAGGCAGGTCAGGTGCTCTGGTATTCCTATCACTTTCAGAATGTTCCACAGTTTATTGTGATCCACACAGTCAAAGGCTTTGGCATAGTCAATAAAGCAGAAGTAAATGTTTTTCTGGAACTCTCTTGCTTTTTCGATGATCCAGCAGATGTTGGCAATTTGATCTCTGGTTCCTCTGCCTTTTCTAAAACCAGCTTGAACATCTGGAAGTTCACGGTTCACGTATTGCTGAAGCCTGGCTTGGAGAATTTTGAGCATTACTTTACTAGTGTGTGAGATGAATGCAATTGTGCAATAGTTTGAGCATTCTTTTGCAATGCCTTTCTTTGGGATTGGAATGAAAACTGACCTTTTCCAGTCCTGTGGTCACTGCTGAGTTTTCCAAAATCACTGGCATATTGAGTGCAGCACTTCCACAGCATCATCTTTCTGGATTTGAAATAGCTCAATTGGAATTCCATCACCTCCACTAACTTTGTTCGTAGTGATGCTTTCTAAGGCCCAGTTGACTTCATATTCCAGGATGTCTGGCTCTAGGTCAGTGATCACATCATTGTGATTATCTGGGTTGCGAAGTTCTTTTTTTTTTTTTTTTTACGATTTTTCTGTGTATTCTTTCCACCTCTTCTTACTATCATCTGCTCTGCAGGTCCATACCATTTCTGTCCTTTGTCAAGCCCATCTTTGCATGAAATGTTTTTGGTATCTCTAATTTTCTTGAAGAGATCTCTAGTCTTTCCCATTCTGTTGTTTTCCTCTATTTCTTTGCATTGATCACTGAGGAAGGCTTTCTAATCTCTCCTTCCTATTCTTTGGAACTCTGCATTCAGATGCTTATATCTTTACTTTTCTCCTTTGCATTGGCTTCTCTTCTTTTCACATCAATTTGTAAGGCTTCCTCAGACAGCCATTTTGCTTTTTTGCATTTATTTTCTATGGGGATGATCTTGATTCCTGTCTCCTGTACAATGTCAGGAACCTCAGTCCATAGTTCATCAGGCACTCTATCTATCAGATCTAGGCCCTTAAATCTATTTCTCACTTCCACTGTATAATCATAAGGGATTTGATTTAGGTCATATCTGAATCGTCTAGTAGTTTTCCTCACTTCCTTCAATTTAATTCTGAATTAAATTCTGAATTTGGCAATAAGGAGTTCATGATCTGAATCACAGTCAGCTCCCGGTCTTGTTTTTGCTGACTGTATAGAGCTTCTCCATCTTTGGCTGCAAAGAATATAATCAATCTGATTTCAGTGTTGACCATCTGGTGATGTCCATGTGTACAGTCTTCTTGTTGGAAGAGGGTGTTTGATATGACCAATGTGTTCTCTTGGCAAAACTCTATTAACCTTTGCCCTGCTTCATTCTGTACTCCAAGGCCAAATTTGTGTGTTTCTCCAGGTGTTTCTTGACTTTCTACTTTTGCATTCCAGTCCCCTATAATGAAAAGGACATCTTTTTTGGGTGTTAGTTCCAAAAGGTCTTGTAGGTCTTCATAAAACTGTTCAACTTCAGCTTCTTCAGCGTTACTGGTTGGGGCATAGGCTTGGATTAACGTGATTTTTAATGGTTTGCCTTGGAAATGAACAGAGATCATTCTGTCGATATTGCATC
The DNA here is from genome assembly GCF_000754665.1 of Bison bison bison. Lineage (NCBI taxonomy): Eukaryota > Metazoa > Chordata > Mammalia > Artiodactyla > Bovidae > Bison > Bison bison. The sequence goes on along the minus strand of NW_011494832.1, from coordinate 4,905,927 downwards.
CAAATACTGCATTTCGGACTCCTTTGTTGACCATGATGGCTACTCCCTTTCTTCTAAGGGATTCCTGCCCGCAGTAGTAGATATAATGGTCATCTGAGTTCAATTCACCCATTCCAGTCCATTTGAGTTCGCTGATTCCTAGAATGTCAACGTTCACTCTTGCCATCTCCTGTTTGACCACTTCCAATTTGCCTTGATTCATGGACCTGACATTCCAGGTTCCTATGCAATATTGCTCTTTACAGCATTGAACCTTTCTTCTATCACCAGTCACATCCACAACTGGGTGTTGTTTTTGCTTTGGCTCCATCCCTTCATTCTTTCTGGAGTTATTTCTCCACTGATCTCCAGCATATTGGGCACCTACTGACCTGGGGAGTTCTTCTTTCAGTATCCTATCATTTTGCCTTTTCATACTTTTCATGGGGTTTCAAGGCAAGAATACTGAAGTGGTTTGCCATTCCCTTCTCCAGTGGACCACATTCTGTCAGACCTCTCCACCATGACCCGCCCGTCTTGGGTGGCCCCACATGACATGGCTTAGTTTCATTGAGTTAGACAAGTCTGGGGTCCGTGTGATCAGATTGGCTAGTTTTCTGTGATTATGGTTTCAGTGTGTCTGCCCTCTGATGCCCTCTCACAACACCTACCATCTTACTTGGGTTTCTCTTACCGTTGACATGGAGTATCTCTTCACAGCTGCTCCAGCAAAGTGCAGCCGCTGCTCCTTATCTTGGATGAGGTTACCCCTCCTGAGCTTGAATGTGGAGTTGCTCCTCTGGCCCTCTTGTTCCTTTGCAGCCGCCGCTCTTTGGACTTGGGGTTGCTCCTCTCCGCCGTCACCCCTGACCTCAGATGTGGGGTAGCTCCTCTCAGCCGCTGCCCCTGACCTCGGATGAGGGATAGCTCCTCTCGGCTGCTCCTGCACCATCACAGCCTGGTGCTCTTGGTCGCAGCCCCTGACCTTGGGCGTGGGGTAGCTCCTCTCGGCCACGGGCACCTGCCAAAAACTGACAAATCAAATAAACAAAACACCAGCCATAATAAATGAGTAAAATATGTAGTTTGTAAGCACTGATAGTGCTATGGAAATAAGAAATGTGGGGGAAGTGGAGGGAGGCACTGAAATAGATGTAATTTTCAATCTTAAATAGTTATCAGAGCAGCCTTCACCTAAGTGGTATTGAGCAAGGATTTGAAAGAGGTAAGAAAATTACCTCTGTGACAGTTTGGGAGAACAGTGTTCCAGGTAGAAAGAAGAACCAAGGCAAAGAGCACAGCAAAGCAGCCAGTGTGACTGGAGCAGGGTGGACAAACAGGAGCATAGTAGCAGATAGGGACATCAGAGTGGTGTATGAGAGAGGACTGTACACAGCTTTGTAGACCCTTATAAGCACTTAGTGGAGGCACTATAGATTTTTGAGAAGTGGAATCTTTTGACAATTTTTTGTTTAAGGCTAAATTCTGCAATGATGTTGGGAATAAGCCTACAGCAGGGGATGGGTAAATAAAAAATCATAAAGTGTATGTTTTATGCGTATGCTTATGGGTAAATAAAAAAGCATGTGCTTTATGCCTATGCATATGGGTAAATAAAAAGCAAGAAGTTATGTTTATTACTTTGCAAGGTTTGTAAAATTATTTCCCAACCCCTTATCATCATAATTGCCATTGTATTCTTTAGTTGGCATGATTTAGTTTACTAGAGTATTTCTTCAAATGTGACTCCAAGAATAGAAAACAATTCCCTAAATAATATGCCAGGACAATATAATATAATTATATTTAGTGAAAGTTAAGTTGAAGTGTTAATCACTCAGTCATGTCCGACTCTTTGCAATCCCATGGACAGTAGCCCACCAGATGAACTATTCTAATTCTACATTTAAAGATTTTTTTAGATGTCTTAAATTAGTCATATCTCTTGAAGACTTTGATTAAATTAAATCCTTGATGATATTTTTGGATTTATTAACAGAAGTTTCCTAAACTATGCAGTTTATTATTTTGACACTAAATGCAAATATCATGTTTATGCATATAAAGTTTGTCTGTCTGTATTTTCCCTTACCCAGTGTATCCTAATCCTTTTAGTAGTGTTTCCTATTAGCCTTTGTATAGCTTTATTTTAACTTTAAATATAATATAAGTACTAGTTCTGTGCTTTCACTCAAATTTGTTATTGTTTTAAGTTGATCAGTCCTGTCCAATTCTTTGTGACCCCATGGACTGCAGCTCACAAGATTTTCCTGTCTATGCCGGAGATTGCTATCTAATCATCTCATCCTCTGCTACCCCCTTCTCCTTTTGCCTTCAATCTTCCCCAGCATTAGAGTCTTTTCCAATGAGTTGGTTCTTTGTACCCACTGGCCCAAGTACTGGAGCTTCAGCTTCAGCATCAGTCCTTCCAATGCATATTCAGGGTTGATTTTCTTTAGGATTGACTGACTTGGTCTCCTTCCTGCCCAAGGGACTCTCAAGAGTCTTCTCCAGCACTACAATCTAAAAAACATCAATTCTTCGGCAATCAGCTCTTTATGGTCCAACTCTTACGTGTATACATGACTACTGGGAAAAGCATAGCTTTGACTGTATGGAACTTTGTTGGCAAAGTGGTGTCTCTGCTTTAATATGCTGCCTTGTTTTGTCACAGCTTTCCTCCCAAGGAACAAATGTTTTCTAATTTATGGTTGCAGTCACTATACACAGTGATTTTGGAGCCCAGAAAATAAAACCTGTCACTGCTTCCACTTTTTCCCGTTCTATTTGCTGTGAAATAATGAGGCTGGATGCCAAGGTCTTAGTGTTTTGAATGTTGAGTTGTAAGTCAGCTCTTTCACTCTCCTCTTCTTCCTTCATCAAGAGGCTCTTTAGTTTCTCTTTGCTTTCTACCATTAGACTGATATAATCTACATATCTGAGGTTGTTGATATTCCCCCCAGCAATCTTGATTCCAGCTTGTGATTCATCCAGCCTAGCATTTCTCATGATGTACTCTGCATATAAGTTAAATAAGCAGGGTGACAATATACAACATTTCTGAATTTTGTTCAAAAATGAAACCAAAAACAACTCCTTTCTGAATTTTGAACCAGTCCAGTGTTCCATGTCCAATTGTAACTGTTGCTTCTTGACCTGCAGGTTTCTCAGGAGACAGGGAAGGTGGTCTAGTATTCCTATCTCTTTCAGAATTTTCCACAGTTTGTTGTTACTCACACAGTCAAAGGCTTTAGTGTAGTCAATGATGTAGAAGTAGATGTTTTTCTGGAATCCCCTTACTTACTCTATGATCCAATGAATGTTGGCAATTTGATCTCTAGTTCCACTGCCTTTTTAAACTAGCTTGTACATCTGGAAGTTTTTAGTTCATGTACTGCTGAAGCCTAACTTGAAGGATTTTGAGCATAACTCTGCTAACATGTGAAATTAACTCAATTGTATGGTAGTTTGAACATTCTTTGACTTTGTCTTTCTTTGGGATTGGAATAAAAACTGACCTTTTCCAGTCCTGTGGCCACTGCTGAGGTTTCCAAATCTGCTGACATATTGAGTGCAGCACTTCTATAGCATCATCATTTTAGGATTTGAAATAGCTCAGCTAGTATTTCATCACTTCCACTTGCTTGTTCATAGTAATGCTTCCTAGGGCCCTCTTGACTTCATACTCCAGAATGCTTGGTGTATGAGGTCAAGGGATCCTTAGCATTTGAGAATGAAAAGGTCAATTGGTAAGTCAAAATATTTCAGTAAATTGAAGCCACACAAGCTTTTTAGGTACACGCACAGTTTTGGTCTTCGGAGAATTACAGCTACTTCCAATAAAAATATATCAGTCCCATTCATAAATTCCAAATTTGGTTAAAAAAATGATTTGGACAAAAATAGATGATTTGGTACAAGTTAATCCTTCCTCTTTTGAACTTCAGACACTGGGAACTAAAAGCCATTGTTTAATGGTTTCTGTACTTATTTTATTAGTGAAAAAGTTTCTGCTCTAAATCTGTTTTTACTGATGTTGAGTGGATATCTCCTGTAGCCACTTATCACCTATTGTTAATCCAGAAGTACATAAATATGTCCAAAATTTAGGAAGCCTTAACTAAAGTTAAAATGCTGGCATAGGGATTACTTATTTTATACATAGTTGTTTATGCATCTTAATCCCATAGCTCTATCTCGGTGTCCCCACTTTTCCTCTCCTCATTGGCAACTGCTAGTTTGTGGCTATTTCTGCTTTTTATATATATTCATTTTAGTTCTTAGAATTCACATATAAGTGATAACACAGACTTTATCTTTCTCTGACTTATTTCACTAAGCATAATACCCTCTAGATTCATCCATGTTGTTGCAGATAGCAGAATTTCATAATTTTATTCTTTTTAGGACTGAACGATATTCTGTTGCATATGTATACTATTTCTTGCTTATCCATTTATCTGTTGATGGGCACTTAGTTTAGTTCAATATCTTGGCTCTTGTAAATAGCACTACTTGGTATATTAAGGTGCCTGTATCTTTCTGAATCAGTGTTTTCATTTTCTTCACGTATATACTGGGAGTAGAATTGCTAGATTATATGGTATTTTTTTATGCAGTATTATATTCTAACGTATTTTATATGGTATTCTATTTATTTATTTGAGGGATCTCCATGCTATTTTCCATCGTGGCTGCACTAATTTACATCCCATCTACACTACACTAGGTTTCCCTTTCTGCACCTTCTCATCAATAGTTATTTGCAGACATTTTGATGATAGCCATTTTGACAAAGGTGAGGTAGTACCTCATAGTGGTTTTGATTTATATTTCTCTGAGGATTAGCAATGCCAAGCATTTTTTCATGTGCCTGTTGGACATTTGAACATCTTCTTTGTAAAAATATAGATTCAGGACTTCTGCCCATTTTTTTAAATTTCTTTATTGGCTTTTTTGATATTGAGTTGTGTGAACTGTTTATATATCTTGGATATTGACCACTTATTGGTCATATAATTTGCAAATATTTTCTTCAAGAGGTTGCCTTTTCATTTTGTTGCTGGTTTCCCTCATTATGCATAATCTTTTAATTTTTGTTAGGTCACATTTGTTAATTTGGGTTTGTTTCCTTATCCTTAAGTGCAGGTGCAAAGAAAATATCGTGCTGATTTATGTCAAAGTGTGTTCTAGAAATCTATGAGTTCTGGTTTTACATTAAAGGTTTTAACCCATTTTTTTGGTTTTTCCTATTGTATACGGTATGAGAATATGTTCAGATTTCATTCTTTACTTGTAGCTGTTCCAGGTTTCCCAGCACCATTTATTGAAGATTCTATCTTTCCTGCATTGTATATGTTTGCCTCTTTTGTCAGACATTGATCTAGGTGTATGGGTTTATTTCTGATCCCTTTATTCTGTTCCATTGATCTATGTGTCTGTTTTTGTGCTCATCCCATACTATTTTGCTTACTATAGCTTAGTAGTATAATCTGGTGTAAGAGAGTATGTTACTTCCAACTCTGTTCTTTTTCAGTAGATTGCTTTGACACTTTGGAGTCTTTGGTGGTTCCATATAAGGATTATTTCTTCTAGTTCTGTGAAAAGTATCATGAGTATTTTGATAGGGATTACATTAAATCTGTAGATTGATTTGAGTACTGCTGCTGCTGCTAAGTCGCTTCAGTCATGTCCAACTCTGTGCGACCCCAGAGACGGCAGCCCACCAGGCTCCCCTGTCCCTGGGATTCTCCAGGCAAGAACACTAGAGTGGGTTGCCATTTCCTTCTCCAATGCATGAAAGTGAAAAGTGAAAGTGAAGTCGCTCAGTCGTGTCCGACTCCTAGCGACCCCATGGACTGCAGCCTACCAGGCTCCTCTGTCCATGGGATTTTCCAGGCAAGGGTACTGGAGAGGGGTGCCATTGCCTTCTCCAATTTGAGTACTACTATCACTTTAACTATATTAATTCACCCAATCCACAAACATGAAATACATTTCTGTTTATTTGCATCATCTTCAGTTTCCATCACACAGAGTTGGACATGACTGAAGTGACTTAGCAGCAGAAGCAGCAGTTTCCTTCATGAGTGTCTTATAATTGTCAGAGTGTAGGTCTTTCATATCTTTGGTTATCAGTTCAGTTCAGTTCAGTCGCTCAGTCGTGTCAGACTCTTTGCGACCCTATGAATCGAAGCACGCCAGGCCTCCCTGTCCATCACCAACTCCCAGAGTTCACTCAAACTCATGTCCATCGAGTCAGTGATGCCGTCTAGCCTTCTCATCCTCTGTCGTCCCCTTCTCCTCCTACCCCCAATCCCTCCCAGCATCAGGGTCTTTTCCAATGAGTCAACTCTTTGCATAGGTGGCCAAAGTACTGGAATTTCAGCTTTAGCATCAGTCCTTCCAAAGAACACCCAGGACTGACCTCCTTTAGAATGGACTGGTTGGGTCTCCTTGCAGTCCAAGGGACTCTCAAGAGTCTTCTCCAATACCACACTTCAAAAGCATCAATTCTTCAGTGCTCAGCTTTCTTCATAGTCCAACACTCACATCCATACATGACAACTGGAAAAATCATAGCCTTGACTAGATGGACCTCTGTTGGCAAAGTAATATCTCTGCCTTTGAATATGCTATCTAGTTTGGTCATAACTTTCCTTCCAAGGAACAAGCATATTTTAATTTCACAGCTGCAGTCACCCTCTGTAGTGATTTTTTGCTAAGTCACTTCAGTCCTGTCTGGCTCTGTGAGATCCCATAGATGGCAGCCCACCAGGCTTCCCCATCCCTGGGATTCTCCAGGCAAGAACACTGGAGTGGGTTGCCATTTCCTTCTCCAATGCATGAAAGTGAAAAGTGAAAGTGAAGTCGCTCAGTCGTGTCCGACTCTCAGCGACCCTATGGACTGCAGCCTTTCAGGCTTCTCTATCCATGGGATTTTCCAGGCAAAAGTACTGGAGAGGGGTGCCATTGCCTTCTCCACTCTAGTGATTTTGGAGCCCCCCAAAATTAAGTCTGACACTGTTTCCACTGTTTCCCCATCTATTTCCCATAAACTGATGGGACCAGAGGCCATGATCTTAGTTTTCTGAATGTTGAGCTTTAAGCCAACTTTTTCACTCTCCTCTTTCACTTTTATCAAGAGGCTCTTTAGTTCCTCTTCACTTTCTGCTATAAGGGTGGTGTCATCTGCATATCTGAGGTTATTGATATTTCTCCTGGCAATCTTGATTTCAGCTAGTGCTTCTTCCAGCCCAGCATTTCTCATTATGTACTCTGCATATAAGTTAAATAAGCAGGGTGACAATATACAGCCTTGGCATACTCCTTTTCCTATTTGGAACCAGTCTGTTGTTCCATGTCCAGTTCTAACTGTTGCTTCTTGACCTGCCTATAGGTTTCTCAGGAGGCAGGTCAGGTGGTCTGGTATTCCCATCTCTTTCAGAATTTTCCACAGTTTATTGTGATCCACACAGTCAAAGGCTTTGACATAGTCAATAAAACAGAAATAGATGTTTTTCTGGAACTCTCTTGCTTTTTTTGATGATCCAGCGGATGGTTATATATACTCCTAAATATTTAGTTGCTGATTTTAAGAGTAGGGAATTGGTGTCAGGTTACTTCCAGTTGTGTACAGTGAGCTTCTTTACCCCTTCCTCTTAATTTTACTTTTTTTGTTTTTCTTTCACATATTCTTTCTCTACACTATTAATTCAGTATACAGTTTTGATGTGCTTTGTACAATTACCATTACTAATTCTTTTTGATGTTCAGATTACCCGGTATTTGGAAAATATGAGCTCTTTTATATTGAACTCCATGTTGTTCTCACAAAATAACAATTGATAAATACTTCATGACTCACTGAAATTCTCAAGGTTCATTGTGCGTTTTCTGTTTCATGGCTGAAATCAGTATTTTTTGCAAAATCCATGGTTGTGTTTAATGGGGAGTAATATTTGAGGGCCAAATCATGTATGAATAATGTTTAGTCCTTTTGGGATGCCATTGCTTGTAGACATTTTTCAGTGACCAGATTTTGGAAATAATAGCAATAATAGTAGTTATTAATTATCTATTATATCATAATTATTATTATCCTAGTGCTAATTTTAAAAATTTAAATGTTGCTTTTATTGAAATAATATTCATATATAATTAAATAACATTAAATAAATACACATGTGAAAACACTGCTTCACTTAATATGGATATCCAAGGGCACAAGTGACCCACTGTAAAAATTGTATAAAAATGTTAAATTCTCCCAAGAACCAGCAAGAAATTAAGAATTCAGGCCAAAATTAAAAGGACACTAAATTTGCCTTTTCCTGGGGAATTTTTTATTAATTCATTGAATTTGGGCATCCGCTTTTGCAAACTTGTGGAACTTAGATGCTACAAAAACTCAACTTCAGAACCTGAGGTGATGGATAGAGTTGAAGACTGCTTTAAAGCCCACCCACCAAAAATCTTTACTTGTTTTGTAAGGATGGACTAGAAATCCCCTTCCCCAAACTGAGTGCTACTAGGAAGCACACTGTCCTAAAACTTGGCACAAAAGATTTTTTAAAAATCACTTGATTTCTAACCATAAGTCAGATATTGTACAGGTTGACAGCCTGAGTTCATCAGTTCAGTTCAGTTCAGTCTCTCAGTCATGTCCTACTCTGTGCAACCCCATGAACCACACCACGCCAGGCCTCTTTGTCCATCACCAACTCTCGGAGTCCACCCAAACCCATGTCCATTGAGTTGGTGATGCCATCCAACCATCTCATCCTCAGTCGTCCCCTTCTCCTCCTGCCCTCAATCTTTCCCAGCATCAGGGTCTTTTCCAATGAGTTCATAACATAGTCCAATAAGGTGATCCGAAAACCCCTTAAGCCAAGAATTTACTTTAAAATCCCCTAGACTCAGTGCCTCCAGATAACTGATGGTAACACGGAAACTTAACTACCATATGTAAAACAGATATCCAGTGGATTTGCTATATGTCTCAGGGAACTCAGACAGGGGTTCTGTATCAACCTAGAGGGGTGGGGAGGGGAGGGAGATGGGAGAGAGGTTCACAAGGGAGGGTACATATGTACACTTATGGCTGATTCATGTTGATGTTTGACAGAAAACAACAAAATTCTATAAAGCAATTATCCTTCAATTTAAAAAAATAAATTTTTAAAAAGTCAATATAAATTCTCTCTGAAAGAACCCATCTTCATCCTAGGCTTCAAGTGTTTTCATAGACAAGATTCTGTCTATTCAAAAGTAACAATACATACAAAGATCATCATGAGCAACAATCAGAAAAATATATGAACCTGAATTATACTAATGTGTTTGTGTGTATGTATATATATACATATATATATATATAATATATATAATTTAAAATAAGGTAAACAAATATCAAGGACCTAGAATTAGACTTAACAAAATATGGGCACAATATGTGTGCATATTGTGTAAAGCTATTAATATAATAAAATAATGAGAGACTTATCTAATGGAGAAATATACCTTGTTCATGAGTTGGAAGATTTAATATTTTAACAATCTCATTTTCCCCACTTCGATCTATGAGTCAGTGTAATCCTGATCAAGACCAAAAAAGTATTTTTGGTAGAACTTATTTGTAAATTCTAAAATATATATGGAAGTTCAAAGGGTTGAGAAAAGACAATACTGTAACAGGAGAAAACTATGGCTGAATTTGCTTTTCCAGATATCAAGACTTAATTTGAAACTGTAATAATTAAGAAAATGAATAATGTGAACAATATAATAGAATATTGTACCCTGAAACAGATGGATACAAATATAAACTAAATTTTCGGCAAAGCTGAAGTTACAAATCAATGCAGAAAGACTTCTGAATAAATGATGCTTGGGCAATTGGTCATCCATATGTTAGTAAAATCTTTGACAGTATGTTTTCTTTAAAAATGTTTTTTTTTTCTTTTATTGCATAATCAGCTCACCTGAAATACACATGGGAGACAAAGTCAATCACAATGTCCAAAGCTATAAAATAACTAATCAGATATCCTGAGAGTCTGGAGTCTAATAGTTTTAGATATAAACAAAAGTTCAGTGAAATAAATGTTTAACTCTATCCAGTTGAGAATAATGTAAGTTATAATGTACTGCTACTGCTGCTAAGTCACTTCAGTCGTGTCCGACTCTTTGCGACCCCATAGACAGCAGCCCACCAGGCTCCCCTGTCCCTGAGATTCTCCAGGCAAGAACACTGGAGTGGGTTGCCATTTCCTTCTCCAATGCATGAAAGTGAAAAGTGAAAGGGAAGTCGCTCAGTCGTGTCCGACCCTCAGCGACCCCATGGACTGCAGCCTTCCAGGCTCCTCCATCCATGGGATTTTCCAGGCAAGAGTACTGGAGTGGGGTGCCATTGCCTTCTCCAAGTTATAATGTAAGGTTAGTCTAAATGAAAGGGGAAAAGATGGAGTCAAATCGTATAATTTGAATTAAAACTCAGAGACCATATATAAAAAATTACTTCATTCTAAAAACAACTCAAAAACTACAAGGTGTCTTACCTAACCCAAATCAGTCAGTAGTTGGACAACAAGGATTAGATTTTGCGTTTTCTAATTCTCATATAAATTCTTCACACCACAACACAACATTCATAGGAAGTTAAATCATAAAAGAACAGAGAGAAATGAGTTTGGCACATTAGAAAGTGTCTAATTAGATACAGGAAACAAATATACAGAGTTTATAAAAGTACAGATTTACATTCATGAAAAATGAAGAAGTGTTTATAAATTATGTAAAATAATGAATTAAATAATACCAAATTATAAACAAGGGTGAGTAAGAAATGGAATAACTGAGTTGTAATTTTACTCTGTCATGAGTATGTAAGTCACCAATGAGTCAGCAGCCTCTACATTTACAAATCATGATAGTAAAGGGGTTTCATGTCTGGAAATAAAATCATTTCTCTCATTGGCTTTCCCAATTGTTGCTGTTTGTATATGTAATGCTTTTATTTATGTTTATAAATTTCTACAATGTCTCTAAAATATATAGGAATTTATGGTTAACATCCAATTATTAGAGCATGAATAGATGCATTCTTCGTAATAAAAATATTGTAGCAATATGACTTTCTATATATAGATTTTTTTCAGACTTAAAATATATATTTCACAACTTTAAAATAGTGTTTCTCCAAATTTTTAAAAATTTGAACACTATTTTTAGGAAAATACAACTCTATTGCATAAAATAGAAGCATAGATGTTTTCTCCTCCCCTCTAAAACATTTGAATATTGTCCTAACTCTGAAAAGGAATGAGTGGTTTGATTTACATTTAATTTGGTATTAGATCTAGTCCTGAAAGAATTAATATAGCAAATAGAGAATACAGGATTTTTGAATTTGCATCCTAAATATAATTTCAGCCAAAAGTGATTAACAAGATTTTAAAGTTATTTTAATAAGTTTGTTTTCATTGTCCTAATCTTGTTGGCAATAGCCAGCTCTTTAATAATGCCCCTTGGCAGAATAAAATTGAAGTAGTCTGTCCAACAGTAACAGTTCCTGAACCTCATGATAAGCAACATCTCAACGTCTGTAAAATTGTTACTTCTTGTCATTGAAGCTTTCACTCACTATACATTTCATTACAGCACAATCCTATTTCTTGGCTCTGTTCTAGTCAGAAAACTAAGGAGTAGTAGTATTTCAGGACTTCCACTGATTGCAAAAGAAGTTCCTCTATGCTGCAATCAGTATATCCTTTCCATTTTAAATCCAAGCAACTATATATTGATGAGGTGGGGGATTTTTACCATTTTATATCATATGTGATCTATTCTCAGACTCTGAAAAACTTGATTTTTTTTTATTCTGTTTCAATTATGTTTCAGAAATGAGAACCATTCCATTGGTGTAGTGCTTTTGGGTTGCCTATTTAAGGATTTCACACATATAGCAATTTTTTTCTTGTTTTTTTGTGGATTTTATTAAAACTTATGCAATACTTGTTAAATCACTCCGTTCTGACACTCAAAACAATGTGTAACTCTTGAATGATCAAAACCAGTTTGCCAGGAATTTCCCAATAGCTTTGGCTGACTAACATTCCTAGAGAGAAGGGCTAGAACAGACAGCTAAAACTACAAAGGCAGGAAGGGATTTGTTTGAAGTCACTGGAGAGTTGCTAAAGCTATTAGGACTTAAGGGGCCAGAATCTCAGAGAAGTGGACCGCAATGTGATGAGCTGACTTTCTGGGAGAAGCTTTCATTCTCTGAGCAGTGTCTCTGTCAGGTGGTGACTGTAGCCATGAAATTAAGACACTCATTCCTTGGAAGAAAAGCTATGACAAATCTAAGCAGCATATTAAAAAGCAGAGACATCACTTTGCTGAAAAAGGTCCAGGTAGTCAAAGCTATGGTTATCCTGTAGTCAAGTACAGATGTGAGAGCGGGACCACAAAGAAGGCTGAACTCTGGTACTTTCAAATTGCAGACTCCTGAGAATCCTTTGACAGCAAGAGATCAAACCAGTTAATTCTAAAGGAAATGAACCCTGAATATACACTGGAAGGACAGATGCTGAAGCTGAAGCTCCAATACTTTGGCCACCTGATGTGAACAGCCAACTCATTGGAAAAGACCCTGATACTGGGAAAGATTTCAGGCAGGAGGAGAAGGGGGCAACAGAAAATGAGATGGTTGGATGGCATCACTGCCTCAATGGACATGAATTTGAGTAAACCACAGGGTGTAATGAAGGACAGAGAAGCCTGGTGTGCTGCAGTCCATGGAGTCACAAAGAGTTGGACATGACTTAGTGACAGAACAACAACATTAAAAAAATAATTCTGTTTATCAGGAGATAACATTATGACAATGAAAAAGTAAGTCTTAGAGTTGAAGATATTTGCAATGTATCAACAGGACAAAGAATCTTTATTTAGTGTGTATATTAAAAACAAACAAAAACATACAAGCAAAATACCTACAATCATGAAAGGAAAGGCAGAGTCCTAGTTACAAAAATAAAAGATTAAAAATTATATGTGGAGGGTGATCAAGATCGTAGAGTAAGAAAATATGGAGCTCACTACCTCCCACAAATACATCAAAAATACATATACATGTATAACATTTCTTACAGAAAACCAACTGGGAACTGGCAGAAGATCTCCTAGACAACTAAGTTCAGTTCAGTTCAGCTCAGTCACTGAAAAAAACCATAGCTTTGACTAGACAGACTTTTATCGGCAAAGTAATCTCTCTGCTTTTTAACATGCTGTTTAGTTTTGTCACAGCTTTTCTTCCAAGGAACAAGTGTCTTTTAATTTCATGGCTGTAGTCACCATCTGCAGTGATTTTGGAGCCCAAGAGAAGAAAAACTGACTGTTCCCATTATTTCACAATCTATTTCCATGAAGTGATGGGACTGGATATTATTATCTTTGTTTTTGAATGATGAGTTTTAAGCCAACTTTTTAACTCTCCTCTTTCACTTTCATCAAGAGTTCTTCTTTGCTTTCTGCCATAAGGGTGGTGTCATCTGCATATCTGAGGTTGTTGATATTTCTCCCTCCCATCTTGATTCCAGCTTGTGTTTCATCCAATCTGGCATTTCGCATGATATACACTGCATATAAGTTAAATAAGCAGGGTGACAATATACAGCCTTGATCCACTCCTTTCCAAGTTTGGAACCAGGAGTTGTTCCATGTCCTGATCTAACTGTTGCTTCTTGACCTGAATACAGATTTATCAGGAGGCAGGTCAGGTGGTCTGGTATTCCCACCTCCTGAAGAATTTTCCAAAGTTTGTTGTCATCCACACAGTCAAAGGATTTGGCTTAGTCAATAAAGCAGAGGTAGATGTTTTTCTAGAATTATTTTGCTTTTTCTGTGATCAAACGGATGTTGGCAATTTGATGTCTAGTTCCTCTGCCTTTTCTAAACCCAGCTTGAAGATCTGAAAGTTCTTGGTTCACGTACTGTTGAAACCTCACTTGGAGAATTTTGAGCATTACTTTGCTAGCATGTGAGATAAGTGCAATTGTGCAGTAGTTAGAACATTCTTTGGCATTACCTTTCTTTGAGATTGGAATGAAAACTGACCTTTTCCAGTCCTATGGCCACTGCTGACTTTTCCACATTTGCTGGTATATTAAGTGCAGCACTTTCACAGCATCATCTTTTAGGATTTGAAATATCTCACCTGGATTCCCATCACCTCCACTAGCTTTGTTCGTAGTGATGCTTCCTGAGTCCCACTTGACTTTGCATCCAGGATGTCTGGCTCTAGGTGAGTGATCACACCATCGTGATTATCTGCATCATGAAGATCTTTTTTGTATAGTTTTTCTGTGTATTGTTGCCATGTCTTCTTAATTTCTTCTGCTTCTGTCCTTTATTGTGCCCATCTTTGCATGAAATGTTCCCTTGGTTTTTCTAATTTTCTTGAAGAGATCCCTAGTCTTTCCCATTCTTTTGTTTTCATCTATTTCTTTGCATTGATCACTGAGGAAGGTATTCTTATCTCTCCTTGCTGTTCTTTGGAACTGTGCATTCAGATGGAAATATCTTTCCTTTTCTCCTTTGCCTTTTACTTCTCTTCTTTTCTCAGATATTTGTAAGGCCTCCTCAGACAACCATTTTGCCTTTTTGCATTTCTTCTTCTTGGGAATGGTTTTTATCACTGCCTCTGGTACAATTTCACAAACCTCCATCCATAGTTCTTCAGGTGCTCTGTCTATCAGATCCACTCCCTTCAATCTATTTGTCACTTCCACTGTATAATTGTAAGGGATTTGATTTAGGTCATACCTGAATGGTCCACTGGTTTTCCCTACTTTCTTCTATTTAAACCTGAATTTGGCAATAAGGAGTTTATCATCTGAGCCAGTCAGTTCCCAGTCTTGTTTTGCTGACTGTATAGAGCTTCTCCATCTTTGACCGCAAAAAATATAATCAATCTGATATTGGTATTGACCATCTGGTGATGTACATGGTAAGTCATCTCTTGTGTTATTGGAAGAGCGTGTTAACTATGACCAGGGGGCTCTCTTGGCAAAACTCTCTAATCCTTTGCCCTGCTTCATTTTGTGTTCTGAGGCCAAATTTCCTGTTGCTCCAGGTATCTCTTGACTGTCTACTTTTGCATTCCAAACCCCTCTGATGAAAAGGACATATTTTTTGGTGTTAGTTTTAGAAGGTCTTGTAGGTCTTCATAGAACCATTCAACTTCAGCTTCTTCAGCATCAGTGGTTGGGGCATAGACTTGGATTACTGTGATGTTGAATGGTTTTCCTTGGAAACGAACAGAGATCATTCTGTCATTTTTGAGATTGCACCCAAGTTTGCCTTTCAGACACTTTTGTTGACTACAAGGGCTACTTTATTTTTCTAAGGGATTCTTGCCCACAATAGTAGATATAATGATCATCTGAATTAAATTTACCCATTTCAGTCAATTTTAATTCACTGATTCCTAAAAGGTCAATGTTCACTCTTACCATTTCTTGTTTGACCACTTCCAGTTTAAGTTGATAAATGGACCTAACATTCCAAGTTCCTATGCAATATTGTTCTTTACAGCATTGGACTTTACTTCCATCCCCAGTCACATCCTCAACTGGGCGTTGTTTTTGCTTTGGCTCTATCTCTTCATTCTTTCTGGAGTTATTTCTCCATTCTTCTCCAGCAGCATTTTGTGCACCCACTGACCTTGGGAGTTTGTCTTTCAGTGCCCTATATTTTGCCTGATTTTTCTGCAGCATTCTTGCATATCACAAGGAAGTGGCATGACATATCAAAGTTTGAAAAGGAAAAACCTGCAAATCAGGATGCTCTAGTCAGCAGGAATATCATTTAGAATAAGAGAGATAAAGAATTTCTCAGAAAAGCAAAAACTAAAAAGACTCATCAATACTAAACCTAATGTAAAAGAAATATTGGGCTTCCCTGGGGAATAAGACTAAAGAATCCGCTTGCAATGAGGGAGACCTGGGTTCGATCCCTGGGTTGGAAAGAGCCCCTGGAGAATGGCATGGCTACCCAATCCAGTGTTCTTGTCTGGAATGTCCCCATGGACAGAGGAGCCTGCCAGGCTACAGTCCATGGGATCGCAAAGAGTTGAACATGACTCAGTGCCTAAGAACAGCACATAGCCTAAAAGAAATATGAAAAGGTCTCTAAATAGAAAAGAAGCAAGAATCTATAGCAAAGGAAAAAAACAAATCTGAAAGGCAAATATATAAAAGGATTGAATAGCATTTAAATAAGCCAATACATAGATTTTTAAACAATTTAAAATTTTTGTAATAGTTATTATAACTACTGATAGCAGCAGAAGGTTAAGCATGAAGATGTAAAACAGAACATCAAAAATCACAAAATGGGGAACACAATATAAAAATATAGATCTTTTAGGATGCTTGAACTTATATGACTATCAGTTTAAATCAAGTGGATATAGGTATGGGTCAACGTACTTGAACTCCAGAGTAGCTACAAGTTAAAAAACATACAAAAGATTCAAAAAAAACAAAACAAAAGGAATTCAAGCATGCTATTGATACAAAAAACCCCATCAAGCCACAAAAGGGCCCACAAAAGAAAGAAATGAATAAAGAACTACAAAAGCAAATAGGAAAAGGAAAATTAACATCTAAAATATACAAGCAGCTATTACAACTCAATATAAAAAATACAAAGAACCCAATCAAAAATGAAGAGAAGACCTAAGTAGAAATTTCACGAAAGAAGACATACAGATGGCCAATGGCCACATGAGAAGATGCTCAACATTACTAATTATTAGATAAATGCAAATCAAAACCACAGTGTGATATCACCCCACATCTTTCAGAATGTCTGTCATTAAGTCTATAAATTAAATATGCTGGATAGAGTGTGCAAAAAATAGAACCCTCCTACACTATTGGTGGGAATATAAACTAGTACAGTCCCTATGCAAAACAGTTTGCAGTTACCTCACAAAAAATAAAAAGTAGAGATACCATGTGATCCAGCAGTCCCTCTCCTGGGTGTATATCTAAAAAAGATGAAAACTCTAACTCAAAAAGAAATGCATGCCAGTGTTCCTAGCAACACTATCTACAATAGCCAAGACATGGAAACAACCCAAGTGCCTATCAACAAACAAATGACTTAAGAAGATGTTTTGTAAATACAATGGAATATTACTCAGTCATAGAAAATAATGAAATATTGCCATTTGCAGCAACATGGATGGACCTAGAGAATACTATAGTTATTGAAGTAAGTCAGACAAAGACAAATTTTACATATCATTTATATGTGAAATCAAAAATAATACAAATGAATCTATGTACAAAACATAAACAGACTCACAGACATAGAAAATACACTTGTGGTTACCAAAGAAGAAAGGGGTTGGAGGGCTAAATTAGGAATATTCACAATCTGTTATACATAAAATAAATAAGCTAATGCTTGAACATTTACTATATTGCACAGAAAACGATATTCAGTATCTTTTAATAACCAGTAGTGGAAAATAGGGCTTCCCAGGTGGCTCAGTGGGTAAAGAATCTGCTTGCAACGAAGGAGACACCAGAGATCTGGGTTTGATTCCTGAATTGGAAAGATTCCCCTGGAGGAGGGCATGACAACGCATTCCACTATTCTTGCCTGGACAATCCCATAGACAGAAGAGACTGGCGGGCTACAGTCCATAGGTCAAAGAGTTGGACACCACTGAAGCAAGTGAGTACAGCACAGCATGGTGGAAAATAATTACATATGCATATGCATATATGTGTATAGTAAAGAATCTGCCTGCCAAGCAGGAAAGGCAAGAGATGCAGGTTTGATCCCTAGACTGAGAAGATGCCCCTGATATTGCAACCCACTCCAGTTTTCTTGCCTGGGAAATCCCATGGACAGTGGAGCCAAGCAGGCTACAGTCCATGGAGTCACACAGTCGGACATGACTTAGCAACTAAACCACCACATATGTATGTATCTCTCTCTCTCTCTCTCTCTATATATATATATATATACACATGACTGAGTCACTGCTGTATACTCATAAGTAACACCATATGAGTACTTCAGGAAGGATACTAAATTCACATTTTAAAATATTTAGTATTTTTTAACATCTTTGCCAATGAGATAAACAATTAAAATTTAAACTGCATTTCACCCATAAACACCTGTAAGAATAGGTACAGTTAAAAGACCATACAAAGTGTTGGTGCAAATTCAATAGTATAGGACTTTTTATACACTGCCAATGGGCAAATAAAGGAAAACAATTACTCTGTCAATTGTTTGGCAATCTTTTGTAATATTAGACTTATACATAGCTAACGATTCCATTCCTAGATGTATACCTGACAGAACTGCATTCAGATGTGCACCACAAGACGAGTTCAAGGATGTTAATAGAATCATTATTCCCAAGAGTCCCAGACTGGGGAGGGAAATGTTCATTGATACTGAAATTGACAAATTGTGGTAAGTGCTTAAAATGGAATACTATAAAATAAACTTTAAAAAAGACAAAGCTCCTCAGGAGGTGGGGTATAGAGATAGAGATAGATAGATATAGATATTATAGATAGATAGAATTATGACTGATTTGTATTGTTGTACAGCAGAAACCAACACAAGGTTGTAAAGCAATTTTCCTTCAATTAAAAACTAAATTTAAAAAAGGCAAAACTCATGTTCCATAGAAGAACAGGGCAAAATCTAATATATTATTGAGTGAAATAAGCCTGGATCACTTTAATAATATTCTCACTTGCCTCCCAGTTTCCCGGACTCGTGATACCATTTACGTATCTACTTTTAATTGTCAATTATACCAATATTTTATATTAAATATTAATATGTCTAATATGGTTAACAAAATATTGATGCCATCCATATGTTCTTTGTGATTCATCTGACCAAATGAATTTGTAGTCTAATATCTGTGCATCTGTCACCAGAGCAAAGAAGCACTGGCTCTTTATCTATGACTGCTACTGCTACTGCTACTGCTGCTAAGTAGCTTCAGTTGTGTCCGACTCTGTGCGACCCCGTAGACAATAGCCCACCAGGCTCCCCCGTCCCTGGGATTCTCCAGGCAACAACACTGGAGTGGGTTGCCATTTCCTTCTCCAATGCATGAAAGTGAAAAGTGAAAGTGAAGTCGCTCAGTCGTGTCCGACTCTTCGCGACCCCATGGACTGCAGCCTACCAGGCTCCTCTGTCCATGGGATTTTCCAGGCAAGAGTACAGCTACTGTCTTACAAATTGAAGGCTAGAACAGATTTCAAGAGTACTGTAGACAGCTGCCACTTGTCCCTGCAAAGAAGTGAAACAAAAAGATTTGCCACTCTGGAAAAAGCTAACATTCCCCAGTCTGAAAATACCTAAACAAATTAATTTCAATTCTGAAAGCTTGAATCTATCATTTACTTAAGGGAGGCCTAAATACTGAATGTTACTCTAGAAAGTTGACAATCTTGCTTTCTTAAAAGGAGGTAGCTAACAAACCATTAAACTGGCAGCATTTGGCATTCTTGACATTTTAACTATAAGAGAGAGAATATTTTCTTTCTTAGCAAAAAAATATTTTCTTTCTTAGCAAAAGTAAGAGCTCCTGCATATATCTATGACTAGCATGTACTTTCTCTTGGATAAGAGAGGAGAATCCTGAAATCATCTGATTCTTTTGCAGATACTGAGCCTCTACTATGACACTGCCTCTGAACCCTTGAATTGCTGTATAAATTGTCAGCCTGTCTAAACTTACATACTGGTTTCACTATTTTAAATTATAGATCAATTCAGTAGTTCAATTCAGTAACTGTATACTGAACATCCATTATGTAAAAGACATTCCAGTCTAAAGAAATAGACAGCAAAACTCTGTGGTGCCCAATACTGCCACCTCCAAAAGAGAGTCTGGCTTTTCAACAAATTGAGTTGAATTTGTGCCATAGGAAAAGAAGTTTATCTATGCACATACTAATTAAAATATTACAAAAGAAAAATACTTAAAGCAAATGCTATTTGACTGATTAAATTAGTCAAAACTACTAAAACAATCTGAACTTGGAGAAATCACCTCAATTATTTTTAATGTCTTGGAAGAAGCAGAGTGACACTTGTAGTCACTCATCTATACTGAAATGCTGATGTTTTCAAACTAAATTCCACATCCTTAGATTTGATTAGAAACATCAGGCTATTGTAGGTTAGACGGGTGAACACATTCTTATGGTGGAAAATAAGGGAGTGGCTCCAGTCTTGGTTAGGTCAGCCAAGAGCTAAAGGGAGGAAAGAGAAGGGAGCAAGAATCAAAAGTTATTAAACCATATTGTATGCATTTAAAAAGCATATTTTATATTATTTTTTCCAGGTAGAAAGAAGAAAAATCTGGTAACAATTTACACTGATATTTAGATCCATTCATGAGAGTGTTAGTTAATTTGAAGTAATAATAAGTGTACCAAGTTTGTAGTTATTTTATA
The DNA here is from genome assembly GCF_000754665.1 of Bison bison bison. Lineage (NCBI taxonomy): Eukaryota > Metazoa > Chordata > Mammalia > Artiodactyla > Bovidae > Bison > Bison bison. The sequence continues at coordinate 4,885,432 of NW_011494832.1, read as the reverse complement.
AAATTTTATGAATATATAATTTTAAGTTTTGAACTGTAACATGAGCCTCAGTTTTTTAACCCCTGTGGAACATGGACTGAGGCCTTACTCTCCAACCTCTGCAAACATTCAGTAATAATACACAAATCTCCATGCTCGCAGAATCACCTTGCCTACCTGCAAGAACATTGCTGCCTGTGAGTCACTCTAAATTGTAATTTGCCCCAGGAGCAGCAGAGCTGAATTTGAGTTGCCAAGTCTGCCAGAGATCCACAGATACAGTACTAATATTTCTATGAGGTCATTCCCAAGAGGACACTGGATGTTGGTAAATCTCAGGCATCATCTTATACCTTTATTCTGCTCTTCCAAAATAAAAAGGAGCACTTTTCCCCATGTTATGCCCATTTAGGACATCCAACAAAAGCTTGCTTAAGACAAAGTATATTACAGAAATTATCAAAACTGTTCTGCCAATGCTTCTTAGAAAGCGAGTCAGAAGAGTGCAGCTGGTCCAGTTTTCCAAACCACAATGCTTATGGTTTCCAGTTCACCTTCTGAGGACATCACTGTTAGCTAGGACCTGGTGAAATCAGAAGTGTGCCACTCTGGAATAGATTTGGAAAACTACCTTTGGACCCTGTAGCAGATGTACAACATGTCTACTCTGATAAAGTAAGGAAACACTCATATGCAACATTAAACTTGGTAAATTGGCAGCATACTAAACCAAATTTGCCTCTATTTTAAAAGATTATACCTTGAGCAGATTCTTCAAATTATGCAAAGAGCCTCCATCTTCTAGCACTGAAATACAATGCCAAGGCACCTGGGTTAGAATTAATATAACTCATGAACCTACGCTTGAACTTCCTTTGCTCTACCAGCTGTCTCTGTGTCTGCATCTGGCTCACTATCATAATTCCTTCCTTTGGTTGACTTTTCTCTAGGAAACCCTTCTCTTGCTCCACGCAATCAACTTCACATATGTAAACCAGTTCTTGAAATCATTTTAGTATGTTTGTATCATAGTAGTTACGTTAACTCACATTATTTATTCATTAGTTCCAATACAAATTAGTGGATATAGATAGTTACAGTCAGGGACGGTATATCACCTGTGTGTGTGCTTAGTAGCTCAGCCATGTCCGACTCTTTGTGGCCCCATGGGCTGTAGTCCACCAGGTTCCTCTGTCCATTGGGATTCTTCAGGCAAGAATACTGGTGTGGGTTGTCATTTCCTTCTCCAGGGGATCTTTCCAACCCAGGGATCAAACCCAGGTCTCCATCATTGCAGGTGGATTCTTTACCATCTGAGCCACCATTATATCACCTAGTTCCATTCATTAGAGAATATTGATATGAATGTGGTGGTCAGGAAAATTGAAGAGGTGTGGTTACAGTGCCAGGAGTAGATAATAAGAAATCACAGAAGCTGAAGGTGATACATTCAAATGTGTGGCAGCCAAGAAAAAGATGTCTTGGTACAGAAACAAATGAAAAAACAACATATTGTGAAACTTTATTATGTCATGTACAAAATATAGAATATTGCTATTATATAATGTATAAATATAGGAACTATTTTTTAACTGCAATATAATTGCTTTACAGGGTTGTGTTGGTTTCTGCCCTTCAACACGAATCAGTCATAATTGTATATATACATACATATATCTGCCTGCATGATCAGTTACTTCAGTTGTGACCGATTCTTGACAACTCTATGGACCATATCCCAGCACACTCTTCTGTCCATTGGATTCTCAAGGCAAGAACACTGGAGTAGGTTGCCATTTCCTTCTCCAATATATAACACATCCATATAGGTGTATATATATATATATATATATACATATATATATCTCCTATATCTATCTATATATACCCATCCCTACTGAGCATCCCTTCCCCTCCCATTCCACCCCTCTAGGTCATCACAGAGTACTCTAGGTCATCGCAGAGTACTGGGCTGGGCTCCCTGTGTTATACAGCAGCTTCTCATTAGTTATCTGTTTTACACATGATAATGTATATATGCCAATACTACTTTCTCAGTTTGTCCTACCCTCTCCTTCCCCGCTGTGTCCACAGGTCCATTCTCCATGTGTATGTCTCCATTCTTTCCCTGCAAATAGAGTCATTGGTACTATTTTTCTGGATTCTATATATATGTGTTAATAAATAATATTTGTTTTTCTTTTTTCTAACTTCACTCTGTATGACAGTCTCTAGGTCCATCCACATATCTACCAATGGCCCAGTTTCATTCCTTTTTATGGGTGAGTAATAGTTCATTGTCTATATGCGTCACATCTTCTTTTTCCGTTCCTCCGTTGATGGACATTTAGGTTGCTTTCGTGTCTTCACTACTGTAAACAGTGGTGCAGTAAACATTGGAGTGCATGTGTCTTTTTGAATTATGGTTTTTCTCTGAGTATATGCCCAGGAGTCGGATTGCTGGATCATATGGTAGTTTTATACCTAGTTTTTAAAGGAATTGCCGTACTGTTCTCCATAGTGCCTGTATCAATTTACATTCCCACCAGCAGGACAGTAAGATTCCCTTTTCTCCACATCCTCTCCAGCATTTGTTGTTTGTAGCTTTTTTGATGATGGCCATTCTGATTGGTGTGACTCACTGTAGTTTTGATTTGCATTTCTCTAATAATGACTGACATTGAGCATATTATCATGTGTTTATTGGCCATCTGCATGTCTTCTTAGGAGAAATGTCTGTTTAGCTCTTCTGCCCATTTTTTAATTGGGCTGTTTGTTTTTTCTGATACTGAGCTGTATGAGCTGCTTATGTATTTTGGAGATTAATCCTTTGTCAGTTGCTTTGTTTGTAGTTATTTTTTACCATTCTGATGATTCTCTTTTCCTCTTTTTTATAATTTCCTTTGCTGTGCAAAAGCTTTTAAGTTTAATTAGGTCCCATTTGTTTATTTTTGTTTTTATTTCCATTACCCTAGAAGGTGGGCCAAAGAGGATTTTGTTGTGATTTATGTCACGGAGTCTTCTGCCTATGTTTTCCTCTAAGAGTTTCATAGTTTCTGTCCTTACATTTAAGTCTTTGGTCCATTTTGAGTTTATTTTTGTATATGGTATTAAGAAGTGTTCTAATGTCATTCTTTTACACATAGCTGTCCAGTTTTCCCAGCACCACTTATTGAAGAAGCTGCCTTTTCTCCACTGTATAGTCTTGTCTCCTTTGTCAAAGATAAGGTGCTTATAGGTGAGTGGGAGGAAGTGTTTTGATATAACTTACCAAGAAGTCTATTGACAGTTTAACAGAAATGTTTGGCTTCTTTGACTTGTGATTAATTTTCAGAAGATGCCTCTTCATTTATTTTTGTGTATTTATGTTCTACTTCTTTTCAGCAAAGGTTATTATATTATTTGATAGAAACATCAGCCTCCTCAGAGTAAAATGAAATCAAGTGGAATATTGAGGAGAAAGAAAATACATCTTCAGAGTATTTAGATTCATTTGAAATTTTTCCTGGCATTCTTTTTTTTCTTTTAGAATGTTTCCATGTCAGATAATTCCAGTTTTTACTAGTTTTTATTTATTTACTTATAAATCAACACAAGTACTCTTAGAGTCCAAAAATTTTAAAGTCTAGACAAGGTTAGTCTCTTCTAGAGCCTCTAGGGGAAATCTGCTTCCTGACTTTTACGTTAGAGCCACCTGTATTCCTTGCCTCTTGCCCTCTATCTCTGTCTTCAAAGCCAGCAACAATAGCATCTTCCAGTCTCTTTGTTTTGTTTTGTTTTTCCTCTCCCTTTCTAGGTCACTTTTCATTCATTTATACTTTGATGTCACATTAACTAAAATGCTCTTGCCTTTAATTAGTTAATGAAAAATCAAGAAAATTGCATCTTTTCACGGTATTATACTAATAATAATTAGAATTTGCTCAGTCCTTTCTATGTTAAGTATGTGTACTAAGTTGAATCACATGAAATTGCCTTTGCATAGATCAAATGAGTGGAAGATTTGGGATTAAAACTCAAATATTTTTAACCACATGGTATTTTCAGCATCCTTTTCAATAGGCTAATCAATCCTTAATACTAGAACATGGCAAAGTACACATGTATAACTAGAATGCTCAGAACGAAAGACTATGTATTATTTTTATAGAAATTTAACAAATATAACCTGGGAATTGTTAATTACAAAATCATATGTTAGGATAGAGGCAATTATTCAAAAATTCTTCAGGTCAAAATATGCATAATGTTAATAAGAAAAAGAATACCATGGTTTGAATTTTTTAAGTCTTTAATATAGTGGGTAACTATTTACATTTAAAACATTATGTAGGTATAAAAATGCTCTCTCCATATTCATCTTCCCATTACAAAAAAAAAAAAAAGAATTCATTAGATTAATCATGGAATTTTGAATCAAACTCTCTTCTACTTGAATGCATACGTTGTGTTTCTTTGCTGAGTTAATTTCCCTAGGCTGGTTAGTTAATTTCTCCATTTCCCTCTGACATGGAGAGGATAATACATATGTAATTTATAATAGTAGTGGTAACTTATATAACCCTCATGATATGTTGGCAAAGTTCAAGAGATTCTGTATATACTAACACATGAAAACACAAGAGCACTATGAAACAGATTATTTAACCAAAACCCCACTGGTAATAAGTAATAGCTAGGACTGAACAAAGGTAATTGAACTTCAAGTCTGTACTCATAAATAATGTACTCACCTGCCTCATTGTGTGTTTTCCAAGTAAAATGAAATAATGTAGGTAAAATGCTGACATGCTGCAAGTAGTAAAAGCTCAGTAAATGTTATTCAGTGTTAAATTTGAAGATTAAGGCATTTATCTAATTTTTTGACCTATTGAAAACCAAGCACTGTGGCAGCTTTTGGCCTTGCATGCTTGCTAAGGCACTTCAGTCGTGTCCGACTTTGTATGACTCAATGGACAGCAGCCCACCAGGCTCCTCGGTCTACGGGATTCTCTAGGTAAGAACACTGGAGTGGGCTGCCATTTCCTTCTCCATGTTTTCTAATAAGCATCACTAAAACTATAAACCCAGACAGAGTTCAATTCTCTGTGTTAAAATGATCTTGTCTTATAAGCATGTTCGATTGCAAGAATAACCACAATATCTACATTTCCTTTCACTGGAATTCTGGATGCCCACATGCTCTGATTCTGGGCTTAGCCATGTGACTTATTTGTGCCAATAAGGCAATAGCAGACATGAGAAGAGCAGAGAATTAGAAAATATTTATGCATTGAGCCTTGTCCTTTTCTTGCTGCTCATGAAACTCTGCAATCACCAAGTAAGTGAGCCCAGGCTAGCCTACTGAATGAAGAGAAATCCAAGACCCAGCCGCCTCTGTTGTTCCAGCCACCCACCAGCCATCTACCAATGTATTGATTGAGGTCATTCCAGATCAACCAGTGCCCATCAATCTCTAGGTGAGTCCTTCATGAATGAAATTAGCTGAGACCTGTGGGAAAGCTGCCCACCAAATTCAGCCCATTTTTTCAACCTAACAAATTGTGAGCTAACTCAATAGCTCTTATTTTAAACCACCAAGTTTCAAGGGTGACATATTCAGTTCAGTTCAGTTCAGTTGCTCAGTCATGTCTGACTCTTTGCGACCCCATGGACTGCAGTACGCCAGGCCTCCCTGTCCATCACCAACTCCCAGAGTTTACTCAAACTCAAGTCCATTGAGTCGGTGATGCCATCCTACCGTCTCATTCTCTGTCATCCCCTTCTCCTCCTGCCTTCAGTCTTTCCCAGGATCAGGGTCTTTTCCAATGAGTCAGTTCTTCACATCAGGTGGGCAAAGTATTAGAGTTTCAGCTTCAGCATCAGTCCGCTGAAAAAATTATTATAATTATATAAATAATTAGTCCTCTGAAATAACAATAGAAAATTAAATCTCAATGATTCATTCTTGATACTAGGCTATGACTTGGATAGAAGGGAAATTATGTAGAAATGAGGCAATTATTAGATTACTATGATGACATGGATAGACAAATGGAGGAACTCATTTCTGAGTTCTGCTCTTCATTATGTATCTTGGCTCCAAATAGGAGCATGTCATATGCAAATTATTAATGCTCAGGTGATTGCTCATTTCTGGTTATTTAAGGTCATCTGGCTTTGTATTCAGTCTCATTTTTGAGGCTGGCATAGCTAACCTTTAATGTAAATTAGCAACTGAAAACCATTAGCTTCCAAGTTGCAGCAAGATTGTATCTGGCCAAACTTCTCAGTTCTGTTCTCAGAGTGAATGAGAAAAAATGCCATAGGAAATCCTGCTGATCTGGAGGAGTGGGTGCTTTTCATTATGACCAGTATCAATTGTGGGCATAGGATGTGTTACCTTTCTTTGTATATATCTCCATTTTCAGAGGAATTGTTAGAGACTAACATGTGACTTCCATATAATACAAAAGTTGAAATACAGAGAGATTTTTGGATTGAACTAACCACCACTGTCAGCATTTCTAGTCTGTTGTTACATATTTGAAGACCTCCTAATGATCATACTTTTCTAAGTGAACAGGTAATCCTTTTCCTTTTAGCAAATTAGAATAAAGAATTATATAAGTGTAACATAGCAGTATCAACACAAAACACAGTAACTTTCATTTCAACTGATATAATTTATACAAATCTGGAGAAACTCTAGACCAAATAATTTTTTCTAAAACATCAGTTGCACACAGAAAAGCTTGAAATAAAAATTTCTCTTTAGACAGTTTTAGTCATTTCCCTAATTCCAGTACCCATAAAAGCATGTAACTTGGCAAAACATTTTTGAATGATTTTCCATTTTAGTTTCCATTGTGGGAAAACATTTTTTCAAAAGACTGAAGACTTGGTACTCTACAATACTTAAAATACATTCCAGAATAGTGTAGCACAGTATGAATGATCAAATAGATTTTTCAATACCTTAACTTTTTAAACAATTATTTATATTTTCATTATATGAAACATACATAGTATGATACATAATAACTCAAAACATTTGTGTTTTAAAGATAATTACAGGTATCTGTTGACCCAGGTGTAGAATGAAGACTCCTTGACCTGGGAACTGCACGGTATAGGAAGTGTGTGACCATGGGAATTGCAGTTGTCAGTTGGCAAGGATATATTTGCCGTCTGTCATCTACCATGTTTCTGTTTGGTGCTGCCCGCTGGAACATTCAGAGTGGCTTTTCACATTAAAATCCTCCCCCAGTTGTGATCTCCCCAAGTCATTGTTTTTCAGCTATTACAGTGCCTATCTGTTAAATAAATCATTCCTACTACCATAGGTTTGATTGATGGGAAAGTGTGCTGTGTTAGTCACTCAGTCATGTCTGACTCTGTGACCCTATTGCCAGGTTCCTCTGTCCATGGAATTCTCCAAACAAGAATACTGGAGTGGGTAACCACTGTCTTCTCCAAGGGATCTTCCCGACCCAGGGATCGAACCTGGGAAAGCACTTCGAGTGATTTCTACAAAGCAGAAGACGTGCAAACAGCAAAGAGAGTCATTATTACTGGTACATTTTTTAAGAAATGGTAGATTTCTTTTTCAATATTTGGAGGAAGAGAGCAGTTTGATACCAGTTTTCCATCCACTGAACTATGAACTGTTGAGTGTATCATAATAATAGAAGCCAGTGTATTTTTTCCAATAATCTTTATATGCTCACTTCTCTTTATTTACAGAGATTAGTTTCTTACCAAATTGTATTAAATAGCCATATATCTGTATCATGCTCTAGCTTGTAGCTCTACTGAATTTTCTTCATAAGACATTGTCTAAATATTAATATTTTGTTGATGTTCAGTCTCTAAGTCATGTCAAACTCTTTGTGATCCCATGGACTATAGCACACCAGGCTCCTCTTCCTCCACTATCTTCCAGAGTTTGCTCAAATTCATGTCCACTGAGTTGGTGATATATCCAGCCATTTCATCCTCTGTCACCTCCTTCTCTTCTTGCCCTCAGTCTTTCCCAGTTCAGTGTCTTTTCCAATGAATCAGCTCTTCACATCACATAGCCGGAGTATCAGAGCTTCAGCTTCACCAACAGTCCTTCCAGTGAATAATCAGGGTTGATTTCCTTTAGGATTGACTGGTTTGATCTTGCCATCCAAGGGACTCTCAATAGTCTTCTCCAGCATCACAATTTGAAAGCGTCAATTCTTCAGTGCTCAGCCTTCCTCTATAGTCTGATTCTCACATCTGTACATGACTATCAGAAAAACCATGGCTTTGACTATATGGAATTTTATCAACAAGGTGATGTCTCTGCTTTTCAATGTGCTGTCTATATTTGTCATAGCTTCCCTTCCAAGGAGCTAGCATCTCTTAATTTCCTAACTGAAGTCAACATCCACAGTGATTTTGAAGCCCAAATAAAATCTATAGCTGTTTCCACTTTTCCTCCATTAATTTGTCATGAGGTGCGGGAACTAGATGCCATGATCTCAGTTTTGTTTTTTAATGTATGGAAGGGAAGTCCTACCTAAGTATAATTTAGAATTCAGAATGTAAGTGTCTACTCAACCAAAGGGCCTCATCACCCAGGAATGTCTGCACTATTTGGTATTTGTGGAAGTTTGTTTTATGTGTGATATTAAATAAAGCTGTAGCTGAAAGATAGAAATGCATAAGAGGATTTACTCATTGAAAATTACTTATTAATCTCTACCATGTTTTATTAATGCTGGAAATCAGGACCTTTGCTACCCAATTTCAGAGAATCCAATGTGAATAGCGTTCACTGGACTCGTACAGTGGTAGCCCTGGTAAGGAACACTATGCTATATAAACATACAAAGATTCTGCCCTTATAAATAAAGAGTTTAGAGGGGGAAGACAGACAAGAAGCTAGGGAAAATGAAATTACTAACTACCATGATAGAAGTATAGAGAATTATGAGCTCATAAATATTCTCATGTTCTAGCACATTCTACAAGTCAGGAAATGCTTCCCTGGGAAAGCAATGTTTATCCTCATTCCTGAATGTTTCTTATTGATAAACCAAAACTAGAGGGAGCTGCATCCAGGTGGGGCTCCAGGCACTAACTGTGCTATGTCAGAGCACAAACAACAGGACACAACAGAGGAAAGAGACATCATTCCCATAGGTAACTCTGGAGCCTAAATCTTTCCTTTTAAAAAGCTCTGGGAAAATGCCAGTGACCAGGTGCCTCCCCTTAAGATATTGCCTGACAGTATTCATTAACAAGAGGCTAGAGGAAAGGGAACAGAACTGAGACAGAGGGCTCCAAGAAGTAACCAGCCAACATTTTCAGATATTTCACACTAGGAGGGAAAGTGGTATCTTGCCATTGAGAGACAGCTCATGGGATTTGGGCATTAATATTAATGAATCCTTGTCTGAACCCACAGGCTTGTGAGGTCAGCATACATTCTGGGTAGATTGCTATAACAAAGAGGGTGTATTCCTAAGGCACTTTAACTTAGGAAATCCTTTCATATAAAATAGAATAAACACATCTTAATTTGGGGGTGCTTTTAACATATAGATTTCTTTGTGGCTGCTCAATTCTAGTCTTTCAGGGAATTGCTAATCTCCAGATCACCTGGAAACTGCAACGCTATAACCTCTTCTTTGCTTAAGAGAGGCACAGAGATCCCTCTAAATCATTTTCAGTTCAGGAGCCTAGGTAACACTTTCACAACTTTGAAGTTACATGGATTATGAAACCCAGGAATATAAATCCCCTTCATGCATTTATTCTGTGTTGTGTCCTTTTCTTCCTTGTCTACCACATGCCCAGGCCAATCAAAGAGAAAACCTGAAATTCTCCTAGTCTCTACTACACAAAGATTGATTTTGCTAAAGTAGTATAACTTTATTTGCAAATGAAATGCCAATCAAGATATCACTAGAATATGGTTTTAATAAGATGTTTTTAAAGTAGATTTTTTTTTTAAAATCGTGTGTGACTTTGAGTGTCACCTCTTAGTAGCCCATTCAGTCTTTATAAAGACATACCAAAGTTATGCTAACATGAGGATAATACATAAAACAAAGAGTGGTTGTCATAATTGGCAGCATGGACAGCACTCTTCAATGGATTCAGTTCATTTAATTAATATTTATCAAGAGCCCAGACGGAGCCTGGCAGTCTATGAAGTGCCAGCCATTCCCACCCTCACTGCCTTTTTGCCATCTGCTACACATGGAAATGGCAGGCAACCAGCCACCTCAGAATGAGAAAATGTTTTCTGGGTTGTTTCTCTTCTGCTTCTAATTCCTTGGCAGTCTCTAATTTCTCACATGGTTTGAGCTTACATATACATTATACTCAAAGGTAGAAGATTTGAATTTCTAAATATATTTGTCTATAGAATAGTTTTAGGGTTTTCTTTTTTCCTTTGGAGTCTAGTGAATCCTAGATTTACTATTAATGGGTTTGCATGTCTCTAATGATTTCTGAAAATGAGCTATGAAATGGTTTCCTCACAGCATCATGGTAGTCAAGAAATACATTATATAGAGTTTAATGGTAGAGAGTAAAGTTCTTCACCTGACATTTCACTAAGACATCAAAACCTTCACAACTTTTCAAGTTGTATGAGCAGTCACAAAATTTATTCTAAATCAGAGCTCATGTTTGATTCCCCTGCCATCCTTCTTTTGTTACTCTATAGATTTCTCCAACACAGAAACAGAACATGCACAGTCTTTAGTATCCCAAGCATTGAATAGTTCATCCTTCAAGTGAGCATCATAGGACTGCATATAGCCCGGCATTGTCATTGCCCAAATAATGGCCTTCCATATCCTTGTTTTCTCTCACTTGTAATTCATCTGCTGAATACTACTTTGAAGCCTAGTCTGTTCTAACTCTAAAACCCTGAATTAGATGCTCTGTTTGCTTACAGTGATGGCTTTTTCCATCATTCCTAATGATGTTTCCCCACAGTTCTGCAGCACCCCTGGGTACTGTCATCTGCTGAAGGACTGAGATTCTGCTTTTGCATTATTACACCCCTCCTCCTCATTGGCAGATTCATTTTGTTCTCTAGTTTTATGATGGTGCTCTTCAAGGCTGTCCACTTTGGCCATACAGCTCCTGTGCCATGCTTTTTCCAAGAGTTTTACTTACTTTTCTGATGAATTGTGCTTAATGGGAATACAGCTTTCACTTGTTCCTGATGTTCTCAGAGAAGAGGGTCTGAATTAATTAAAATAACACAATCATCATGGGATATATCTGACTCTCTATGTTTCAGAGAGAGGGGGATTTCCAAGGTCAAGTGAATCAAAGATTGAGCGTAACACAGATTCCCTTTCCCACCCTTAGTTTTACCATCAACTACTGGACAGAGGAGCCTGACAGGCCACTGTCCATGGGGTCGCAGGAGTCAGACACAACTTCACCACCACCACAACTAAACCACCCCCACCACGATTCTCAGGACTGCAGTTAAATTAATCATTACATTTGAGGGAGTGAGGAACACTGTCTTAAATTTTTCATAGGAAAGGAATACACAGAATATTCTATCTGTATTTTATTCTGCCACTAGTGACAGATTGTCTTTTAGCTTATTCTGACCCTTTGAATCACTCAATTTTCTGTGCAAATTCTCTCACCAAATCAGTCTTATTCTGGCTTCTAAGAACTTATGTAATGGTTTGTATAATCTGCTATCTTCCCTGGCCTCTTGCTCTTGAGTCACAATTTCTGGGCACTTGAAAAACAAGTTTTCACAAAATCTTAATTTTCATTTTTATATTACTTAAATGGTGAGTAACATTTATTTCACTACTGTGGCCAATGTAGTATCAGTTCAGTTGCTCAGTCGTGTCCAACTCTTTGCAACCCCATGGAGTGTAGCACGCCAGACTTCCCTGTCCATCACCAACTCCCAGAGCTTACACAAATTCATGTCCATCTAGTGGGTGATGCCATCCAACCATCTCCTCTGCCATCCCCTTCTCCTCCCAATTTCAATCATTCCCAGCATCAGGGACTTTTGGAATGAGTCAGTTCTTTGCATCAGGTGGCCAAAGTATTGGCGTTTCAGCTTCAACAGGGGTCTTTCCAATGAACATTCAAGTCTGATTTCCTTTAGGATGAACTGTTTGGATCTCCTTGCAGTCCAAGGGACTCTCAGGAGTCTTCCCCAACACCACAGTTCAAAAGCATCAATTCTTCAACACTCAGCTTTCTTTGTAGTCCAACTCTCACATCCATACATGATCACTGGAAAAACCACAGCCTTCACTAGACAGACCTTTGTTGGCAAAGTAATATGTCTCTGTTTTTTAATATGCTGTCTAGGTTGGTCCTAGCTTTTCCTCCAAGGAGTAAGTGTCTTTTAATTTCATGGCTGAGGTAACCATCTACAGTGGTTTTGGAGCCCCCAAAATAAAATGTCACTGTTTCCATTCTTGCCCCATCTATTTGCCATGATGGCATCATCAGATGCCATGATCTTAGTTTTCTGAATGTTGAGCTTTAAGCCACCTTTTTCACTCTCCTCTTTCACTTTCATCAAGAAGCTTTTTAGTTCTTCTTTGCTTTCTGCCATAAGGGTGGTGTCATCTGCATATCTGAGGTTACTGATATTTCTCCTGGCAATCTTGACTCCATAAGCTGGATGAAGCTTATGCTTCATCCAGCCCGGCATTTTGCATGATGTATTCTGCATATAAGTTAAATAAGCAGAGTGACAATGTATAGCCTTGGCATACTCCTTTCCTGATTTGCAACCAGTCTGTTGTTCCATGTCCAGTTCTAACTGTGCTTGTTAACCTGCATACAGATTTCTCAGACACAGGTCAGGTGCTCTGGTATTGCCATATCTTGAAGAATTTTCCACAGTTTGTTGTGATCCACACAGTCAAAGGATTTGGTATAGTCAATAAAGCAGAAATAGATGTTTTTCTGGAACTCTCTTGCTTTTTCGGTAATACAATGGATGTTGGCAAATTGATCTCTGGTTCCTCTGCCTTTTCTAAATTCAGCTTGAGCATCTGGAATTTCACGATTCACATACTATTGAAGCCTAGCTTGGAGAATTAGCCTGTGAGATGAGTGCAATTGTGTGGTAGTTTGAGCATTCTTTGACATTGCCTTTCTTTGGGATTAGAATGAAAATTGACCTTTTCCAGGCCAGTGGACACTGCTGAGTTTTCCAAATTTGCTGGCATATTGAGTGCAGCACTTTCACAGCATCATCTTTTAGGATTTGAAATAGCTCAACTGGAATTCCATCACCTCCACTAGTTTTGTTCATAGTGATGCTTTCTAAGGCCCACTTGACTTCACCTTCCAGGATGTCTGGCTCTAGGTGAGTGATCACACCATCGTGGTTATCTGGGTCATGCGATCTTTTTTGTACAGTTCTTCTGTGTATTTTTGCCACTTCTTCTTAATATCTTCTGCTTCTGTTAGGTCCATACCATTTCTGTCCTTTATTGTGCTCATCTTTGCACTAAATGCAGTATCAGTCCCTGTGAATAATTCCTCCAAGTGCATCAATGTGGGAGAAAAGAGGTTGATTGCTTATTCATCAACACTTAAAGTATAAAAAGTATTTACAGCTAAAGTGAAAGTTGTCATTAAACTTTTGTAAATATTTTGAAAGAAAAACCTACTTAAGAGAATTAGTATGATGATTATCATACAATCACTTTGATGACTAAATACCTGAAAGATTACAATATGCTTATGTAGATCTTATTCAACCCCAAAGTGCAGAATTAACATGACATATTTAAATTGGAATAAAATGACTATATCTCTAAAATTTTCTGAAAACTGATGCAGATATGCAAGCTATTAAAATATATACTGAAAATGATAAGATTTTGTTCTTCATTTTTTCAATCTAATTTTTCTCATAAAATGATATTTTTACACATAAAAGAAAAATGATTCTTAACCATCAGTGTGAATAGAAAGTAGTTTTAAGAATCATATGACTTATTGGAATGGATGAGTGTTTCTCAACCTGGGCAGTTTTGCCCACTGTGGGATATTTGCAAAACTTGGACTCATATTTGGTTGTCACACTGGAGAGAAACTCTTGGCTTCTAGAATCTGGAGGTCAAGAACACTGTTAAGCATACTAAAATGTACAGGACAAGGTGGAAAAGCTCTGTAATAGGTAAACTTTAATATCATGTTAAAACTGAGGTAAACAAATATGTATATGAATGATCAGTTTCAGTGTCAAAAAATTAGTTTAATCAGTTACTAAATAAGTATTATCTGTGTTGTACCAGTTCATTTGAATTGATGATAAAACTCATGGATTAAAAAAAAATAACAACTCATGGTCTTTAAACTGATACTTTGAAATTTCCAAAAATATTAATATTAATGGTTATCTTGAGAAAAGTGCTAAGCATAGATATAATAGAATTTTCTCTTGGTGCTGAGAGAAATCATATTAACTAGATATATTGAGGTTTTTCATACTTTATTTATTTGGACCATTTTATTTTCTTGTTGAGAAAAAAAAGTTAAATAGTAAAATAGTAATGAAAGAATCTGAAAATATTTGGTCCAAAAGAGGCAAAAACAATGTACATTAAAAGCAAGAAAAATACAAATTTTATTTTCTTGTACTTTTAAAGTTTATTTTTATCCCAGTTTTACTGTGATATAACTAATCCAGTTCAGTTCAGTTCAGTTGCTTAGTTGTATCTAACTCTTTGCAACCCCATGCACCGCAGCACACCAGGCTTCCCTGTCCATCAACAACTCCCAGAGCTTACTCAAATTCACGTCCATCTGGGTGATGCCACCCAACCATCTTATCCTCTGTCTCCCCTTGTCTTCCTGCCTTCAATCTTTCCCAGCATCAGGGTCTTTTTGAATGAGTCAGTTCTTCATATTTCACCAAAGTATTGGAGTTTCAGCTTCAGCATCAGTCCTCTAATGAATATTCAGGACTGATTTCCCTTAGGACGAACTGGTTGGATCTCCTTGCAGTCCAAGGGACTCTCAAGAATCTTCTCCAACACCACACTTCAAAAGCATCAATTCTTCGGCACTCAGCTTCCTTTATGGTCCAACCCTCACATCCACACATGACTAGTGGTAAACCATAGCCTTCACTAGATGGACCTTTGTTGGCAAAGTAATGTCTCTGCTTTTTAATATGCTATCTAGGTATGTCATAGCTTTTCTTCCAAGGAGCAAGCATCTTTTAATTTCATGGCTGCAGTCACCATCTGCAGTGATTTTGGATTTTGGATACCCAAAATAGTATCTCTCACTGCTTCCATTGTTCCCCATCTATTTGCCATGAAGTGATGGGACTAGATGCCACGATCTTACTCTTTTGAATGTTGAGTTTTAAACCAGCTTTTTCATTCTCCTCTTTCACCTTCATCAAGAGGCTCTTTAGTTTCTCTTCTCTTTCTGCCATAAGGGTGGTGTCATCTGCATATCTGAGATTATTGATATTTCTCCCAGCAATCTTGATTCTAGCTTGTGCTTCATCCAGCCTGGCATTTCTCGTGATGTACACTCCATATAAGTTCAATAAGCAGGGTGATAATATACAGCCTTGACGTACTCCTTTTCCAATTTGTAACCAGTCTGTTGTTTCGTGTCCAGTTCTTTCCGTTGCTTCTTAAGCTGCATAATGACTCTCAGGTGACAATGAAGGTGGTCTGGTATTCCTATCTCTTGAATTTTCCAGTTTATTTTGACCCACACAGTCAAAGGCTTTGTCATGGTCAATAAAGCAGAAGTAGATATTTTTCTGGGACTCTCTTCCTTTTTTGATGATCCAACGGATGTTTGCAATTTGATCTCTGGTTCCTCTGCCTTTTCTAAATACAGCATTGCTTAAATTTAAGGTTTATCCCATAATTTTTTAATGTAAATATATTATGAAATGATTACCATAATAAGCATAGTGAGTATTCATAAACTCAAATAGATACAATGAAATATAATTTTTCTTTCTCATGAGAGCTCTTAGTATTTACATACACTCTTAATATCTTTCATAATGATATACATGTCTTACTTTTAATAATCATGTTGTGTAGTACATCCCTAGTACTTATTTATGTTGTAACTGGAACTTTGTACCTTTTGAGCACCTTTGTCCCCAAAGATATTACATTATTATAGATTCTGTTCCCAATGCTTTATATTTCACCCCCATTTCTCATTTATTTTATAACTGCAAGTTTATATCTCTTAATTTCCCTCAACTAGTTCACTCATCCCTCTACCCTTCTCTCCTCTGACAACAATTTGTCCTCTGTATCTATGATTCTGTTTCTCTTTTGTTATATTGGTCATTTTTTTTCATTTTTAGATTTTATATATATATGAAATCGTATGGTATGGGTCTTTACCTGTCTGACTTACTTTACTTAGCATAAAACCCTCTGTCCCCATCCATGTTGTCCTAGACGGCAAGATTTTATTCCGTTTTATGGCAGAGTAATGTTGCATTCCATATATCCCAATATATATTATATTATATTCATCTGTGCCTGGGCACTTAGGTTGCTTCCATATCTTGGCTATTGTGGATAATGCTGCAGTGAACCTAGTGGGGACATATATCTGTTTGAATTAGTGTTTTTGTTTCCTTGGAAAACTACCCAGAAGTGGGCTTCCTGGTAGTTTTCTATTCTTCATTTTTTGAGGAATTCCATACTGTTTTCCATGGTATTTCCATCAATTTGCATTCTTATCAGCAGTGCACAGGGATTCTCCTTGCTCCACATTCTCACCAGCCCTTATTATTTGTTGTCTTTTTGATAATAGCCATTCTGATAGGTCTGAGGTGATATCTCACAGTGATTTTGATTTTGATTCCCCAAAGTATTTTTAATAATTATTCTTCATGCATTTCTCAAGAATTTGGATGATATATATTCAGAAAACAACCCAAGTACACAGATATATTATACAAGAATATTTGATCAGTGCACACACACAGAACCATTTAGGTTTTTCTGAGTTTTTCCTTTATTTTGAACTGGACTTAATATAGATTTCATTATTTGAATTGTAAAATTAAAAATATTCATTAGCAGAATGGTTATGTTTATTTGTTTTGCTTAGTCCACATTTAACTATGATTCTTAAAAATCTAAACAAACAAACAAAAGCTAAATTAAAAATGTATACATAAGTTAGATATGCAAAAGAAACTAAGGGTAAGAAATAGAGAAATACTGCCTAACTGTCTTTTAGTTTGGCATTAAATTAAACCCATAAATCAAAAATACATCTTTCTTTTTACTTTGTGTGTGTGTGTGTGTGTGTGTGCGTGTGCTCAGGCACTCAGTCGTGTCCAACTCTTTGCAACCACATGGACTGTAGCCCACTAGGCTCTTCTTGTCCATGGAATTTTCTAAGCAAGAATACTGGAGTGGGTTGTCATTTCTTTTTACTACTTCTATGAGTAATCCCAAATTGGTTTGACCCTAAATTCTCATTCTCAGATGAACCCTTTTGTCAGGGGAGTGTGTAATTTCCTTGGTTCTGTCTCATCACAACAAAAATTTGAAGCAACAGACCAGTGTTACAGCCCTCTGACATGTCACAGCTCTCGGACAGATCAGTGTTACAGCTCCGTGTTACAGCTCAGTTTTATTTAGAAAATAAAGGAAAATACATCCTCACGGCGTGAGGGCATGCCAACCCAAAAGATATGAACAGGGGAGAAAGAAAGGGAGAGGGAGAGGGGGCGAGAAAATGGGAGAGAGGGAGAGAGGCCCCCGGCCCTTGGGCTCCTCTTTTTATATGCTTTTTTCCTCCCCCTGGGCCTGCCCTACATAAATTGGGCTAGCCGTGTGCACTGTTTGTTCTACCTGAGGTCCTCATTCTGGGCCTCAGACCTTCCTTTGTTCTATTTTCGCGGGTTTTTCCCTTCCTTGTTTTTTAGCCACCACCATTCTGGACTCCTTTTTCTATTCTAACTACCTAACATCTTCCCTGTTGTTTGCTCAACAGAGATAATTAAAGAAGTGGGTTGAGAGCCAAAGCTTCGAAGTCTAAAAATGTAAAACACTTAAGTTGCCTTAAATATGCTAAAATATATGTTTAATGGAAATACTTGAGTTATATTAGGTATCTGAGACTTACAGAGTAATGAGCTTTTTTGTTGTTTAATCAGTCCTGTCCAAATCTTTGCAACTCCATGCACTGCACCACACTGTCTTCCTGTCCTTCACTACCTCCTGAAGTTTACTCGAACTCATGTTCATGTTCATTGAGTTGATGATGCCATCCACCCATCTTATCCTCTGTTGCCCGCTTCTCCTGTCCTCAGTCTTTCCAAGCATCAGGGTCTTTTCCAATGAGTTGACTCTTCACATCAGGTGGCCAGATTCCTGGAGCTTTACCTTCAGCATCAGTCCCTCCAATGAATATTCAGGATTGATTTCCTTTAGGATTGACTGATTTGATCTCCTTGCAGCCCAAGGGACTCTCAAGAGTCTTCTCCAGCACCACAGTTTGAAAGCATAGAATTTGTAACTACTTAAAGTCATAACTTCATGGGAAATAGATGGGAAACAGTGGAAACAGTGTCAGACTTTATTTTTCTGGGCTCCAAAATCACTGCAGATGGTGACTGCAGCCACGAAATTAAAAGACACTTACTCCTTGGAAGGAAAGTTATGACCAACCTAGGTAGCATATTCAAAAGCAGAGACATTACTTTGCAAACAAAGGCTCATCTAGTCAAGGCTATGGTTTTTCCTGTGGTCATGTATGGATGTGAGAGTTGGACTGTGAAGAAGGCTGAGCGCCGAAGAATTGATGCTTTTGAACTGTGGTGTTGGAGAAGATTCTTGAGAGTCCCTTGGACTGCAAGGAGATCCAACCAGTCCATTCTGAAGGAGATCAACCCTGGGATTTCTTTGGAAGGAATGATGCTAAAGCTGAAACTCCAGTACTTTGTCCACCTCATGTGAAGAGTTGACTCTTTGGAAAAGACTCTGATACTGGGAGGGATTGGGGGCAAGAGGAGAAGGGGATGACAGAGGATGAGATGGCTGGATGGCATCACTGACTTGACGGACGTGAGTCTGAGTGAACTCCGGGAGTTGGTGATGGACAGGGAGGCCTGGCGTGCTGTGATTTAAGGGGTCGCAAATAGTCGGACACGACTGAGCGACTGATCTGATCTGATCTGAAAGTCATAAAAATTATGATATATTAATTATTGGAACTGGGCTTCCCTGATGGCTCAGCAGAAAAAAATCTGCCTGCAATTCAGGAGACTACCTACAATGCAAGAGACGTGGGTTCGATACTGGGTTGGAACAATCTGCTGGAGAAGAAAATGGCAACCCACTCCACTATACTTGCTTGGAAAATCCCATGGACAGAAGAACCTGCCAGGCTGCATACAGTCCATGGGGTCACAAGGGTCAGACAAAACTTAGTGACTAAATGCCACCAATTATTGAAGCATAACAAAAATGAATTAGTTAATGAATAACATCATTTTCAGCTCTATAAATGTTATTCTGAAGGCTATTTATCTGCATGTGCAAATTGTATATACAATTGTCCCTTAGTATCCAAGATGATTCAGCACCATAGTTGGCCTTCCCAATGGGGATTTCCTATTGGGGTCTTTGCCCTCATGAACTCAGCCAACCACAGGTAGAAATTTTTATCTGTGTCTCAGATGCAAATAGACCCTTGCAGTTCAAGGGCCAAATATAACATAGATTAGAATTTTAGTTTAATATTTTAGGAAAAAGCAAAAGTGATATTTATTCATGAGAAAAGATAATAACTGATAAGAATAGATAGTAATTGGCAAGACCAGTGTATTTTTTAGCAGTTAATTTATCCCAAGAGGATATACATTCATGTAATTTATGAAATTTCAATATCTCATACATTTCAAAATATTGCATTTTCAAAGAATCATCAACAATAACAACGCATATATGTAGAGAATATTTAAATAAGTATATCTAGTGAAATCGTTTTCACTCATTTCCTAAGAACCTAAAAAATTAGATTCTTATGAGATAAAATAAATATAGGATATTTCTCTTACTATTTTTACATACTGGTGGTTCTACAACCATTAATAGTAGTTCAAAACAGATGCTTTTATGTATTGTATTGATCATTTGGCAACGTTTATTCTCCCTCTCACTGCACAATTGTATTTCTTGGGTTTTACATTTGTATCATTGCAGAAACCCCTAAAGAATCTGTCTACGAAGACGTATCTACTATATGTACCCCACCCAGTGAAGGAATTTTTAATATCATGGCTTTAATGCTTCTCACTGACTGTCTTCACTTCATATTGCTGATATATAGAATTTGTTTTTTTTTTTCTTTTGAAGAACTATAAGAAATCCTCCAGAATAATGGGTAAGCATCAATTCTCAGCATCCTCTGGAAAATATGGCTGTTGTCACAATTACTTTTTTCCCCTCTCATCTTCAAAAACATGATGGTGCAAACCTTATCAATTCTTGGACCATCCAGTGTGGTAACTTGTAATGAGCTTGTTATGATGATACTTGATATATAGTGAAAAGAAAATAGCATTTAAATAACTCTATTTATGTGATAAAACCCCTAATTACCTTGGCCTTCTTGCTGCTGCTGCTGCTAAGTCGCTTCAGTCGTGTCCGACTCTGTGCAACCCCATAGACGGCAGCCCACCAGGCTCCCCCGTCCCTGGGATTCTCCAGGCGAGAACATTGGAGTGGGTTGCCGTTTCCTTCTCCATTGGCCTCCTTATTCATAGGCAATTGGAAAAATTAGACTCATAAAGGAGTGAAAGGAAGATACCTCAGGAAATATTGCAAAGATTACATCTCCAATTTAGGTCAGCATAAAACAAATGGATTCATTGTTTTCTACTACTTCCCAGGGATAAGAAGAAAGATTGTAATGGATAATAATCATTCCCACATTTAACTAGTGAGAAGGGAATCATCCATTTGTTTGTTTCTTTTCCTTTTCCTTTGCCTCTAAATAGTCTGGTTGCTTACATTGAACTCTAAAATTCAGTGTTTCTTAAAAAAAGAGAGGGAGCTTATGGAGAATGTGGCTTAATTACTGAGACACCACATTCTAATTGCTTTTATGGATTTTTATGGCAGGGCCCAAAATAATCATTTGGAAGAGAAATTCCAGATTGAAAAAAAGCAGTCAACATGAGTCTAAGAAAAGCTTTCCAATCCCATGGTTAGGGATTTCAGTGAAGAGATGGCAAGAACATGAGATTTGTTATATGCTGCTGCTAAGTCACTTCAGTCATGTCCGACTCTGTGCGACCCCAGGGATGACAGCCCACCAGGCTCCCCCATCCCTGGGATTCTCCAGGCAAGAACACTGGAGTGGGTTGCCATTTTCTTCTCCAATGCATGAAAGTGAAAAGTGAAAGTGAAGTCTGGGTAGTAAATAAGGCCTACTCAGAAACAAAGAAACACTTGGTAGTAAGTGAAAAAGATACTATTGCTTCTCTGTCTTAAATTGGAATTTACTAATGTGCAGATCAAATCCATGTATAGTAGCATGACTTTTCATTTTTTGGTAAACATCAATACCTTCCATTGCGCTTCAGCTGATTGTGTCTAATGGCATTGAGGGAATTGTTACAGACATACAACATACATGCTTTTAAAGTCCTTTCAAAAAAACTCGTAGAATATTTAGTAGTAAATGGCAATGGAGTTGTAACTGTGTATCATGTTTCTGTGAATCTGCATACATTTTATTTTAGGCACTTTTTTTGTATAAATTTAAGCACATTTGGGGGAAGGCAATGGCAACCCACTCCAGTACTCTTGCCTGGAAAATCTCATGGGCGGAGGAGCCTGGTGGGCTGCAGTCCATGGGGTCGCTAAGAGTCGGACACGACTGAGCGACTTCACTTTCACTTTTCACTTTCATGCATTGGAGAAGGAAATGGCAACCCACTCCAGTACTCTTCCCTGGAGAATCCCAGGGACAGGGGAGCCTGGTGGAGCCGTCTTACCAGGTCTCACAGAGTCAGACATGACTGAAGCGACTTAGCAGCAGTAGCAGCAAGCATATTTAATGATATGTGCACCTGTGTGTGCATGCTAAGTCTCCTAAGTTATGTGGGACTCTTTATGACCCAATGGACTGTAGCCTGCCAGCTCTTCTGTCCATGGAATTCTCCAGATAAGAATACTAGAGTGGAGAAACTACAATTTCCTTCACAGTATGTGTGCCTACTTGCCGTCATGTCTTAGAAATGATCCAAGTATTTTGTTAAAGTCTAAAAAAATATATTGCTATCCTTACATAACAGTAAGAAAACTACTTAAAAGGTGCATAATATTTTTAAATATTATTATTAAAACATGTATTATTAGTTTAAATAGAGGAAAATAATAAAATGAGTAAGACTAGAGATCTCTTCAAAAACATTGGAGATATCAAGGGAATATTTCATGCAAGGATGGACACAATAAAGGACAGAACTGGTAAGGACTTAGAAACAGAAGAGACTGAGAGTGGCAAGAATACACAGAAATAAACAAAAAAGGTCTTAATGACCCGAATAGCCATGAAAATGTGGTCACTCACCTAGAACCAGACATCCTGAAGTGTGAAGCCAAATGGGCCTTAGGAAGTATTACTATGAACAAAGCTAGGGGAGGTGATGGAATTCCAGCTGAGATATTTCAAATCCTAAAAGATGATGCTGTTGACGTGCTGCACTAAATATGCCAGCAAATTTGGAAAACTCAGCAGTGGCCACAGGACTGGAAACCATCCGTTTTCATTCCAATCCCAAAGAAAGGCAATGTTGAAGAATGTTCAAACTGTCAAACAATTAGGCTCATTTCACATGCTAGCAAGGTTATGCACAAAATCCTTCAAGCTAGGCTTCAACTGTGTGTGAACCTAGAACTTCCAGATGTACAAGGTAGCTTTAGAAAAGGTAGAGGAACCAGAGATCAAATTGCCAAGATTTGTTGGATCATAGAAAAAGCAAGGAAATTCCAGGAAAACACCTGGACTAGGCTAAAGCCTTTGACTGGATCACAACAAGCTGTGGCAAATTCTTAAAAAGATAGGAGTACAAGACCACCTTACCTGTCTCCTAAGAAACCTGTATGCAGCTCAAGAAGCAACAGTTAGAACTGGACATGGAACAACAAACAGGTTCCAAATTGGGAAAAGAGTACAACAAGGCTGTATATGGTCACCCTGTTTATATAACTTATATGCTTATATGCAGAGTACATCATGCAAAATGTCAGGCTGGATGCATCACAAACTGGAATCAAGATTTCCTGGAGAAATACCAATAACCTCAGATATGCAGATGATACCACTCTAATGGTAGAAAGTGAAGAGAGACTAAGCATCTCTTGATCAAGGTGAAAGCAGAGAATGAAAAAGCTGGGTTTAACTCAACATTCAAAAGACTAAAATCATGGCATATGGTCCCATTACTTCATAGCAAACAGAAAGGCATAGAAGTGGAAGAAGTTACAGGTTTTATATTAGGCTCCAAAATCACTGTGGATGGTGACTGCAATCATGAAATTAGATGATGTTTGCTTCCTTGGAAGGAAAGCTGTGATAAACCTAGACAGTGTTTTAGAAAGCCAGAGACATCACTTTTCTAACAAAGGTCTGTATAGTAATGCTATGGTTTTTCCAGTATTCATTCCTGGATGGGAGAGTTGGACCATAAAGAAGGCTGAGCACTGAAGAACTGATGCTTTCAAATTGTGGTGCTGGAAAGAGAGTCCCCTGGACAGTAAGGAGATCAAATCAGTGAATCCTAAAGGAGATCAACCCTGAATATATTTTGGAAGGATTGATGCTGAAGTTTAATCTCCAATACTTTGGCCACCTGTTGCAAAGAGCCAAGTTATTGGAAAAGACCCTGATTTGGGGAAAGATTGAAGGCACAAGGTGAAGGGGGTGGCAGAGGATGAGATGGTTAGGTAGCATCACTGACTCAATGGTCATGAATTTGAGCAAACTCCAGAAGATGGTGAAGGACAGGGAACCCTCACATGCTGCAGTCCGTGGGATCACAAAGAATCAGACAAGACTTAACAACTGAGCAACAACAATTATTATTATTACTACTAGATACTTGCATCATCACTTGTATGTTGTTATTACAAACACTAGTGCAATAAACATTTTCTACCATACACTTCTCTCCTTATTTTAAAGGTTTCTTTCATAGATACATTTCTGAAAAGAAGCATATTGTTATCAAATGGCATGTACAGTTTGATGCTATGGATATCATAATGATCAAATTTCTTTTCACAAGGCTCTTTCAGTTTTCAGTTTTATCTTCAGTTTTATTTCATGTATCAAAATGCCCATTTCAGTTCATCCTCATTGGGAAAAGTATATTGGACAGTAAAGTAATTGGCTTAAATTTACTGAAAACACAATTCAGAATGCAAGATTCATATTACATTCTTTTGAAAGAGTATGTGGCTTTCCACATAATTAGTTTTTGTAAATGATAGTGAGAGTTGACAATTTTTTTTATTTTGTTTTTTAACTTTACAATATTGTATTGGTTTTGCCATATATCAACATGCATCTGCCACAGGTATACACGTGTTCCCCATCCTGAACCCTCCTCCCTCCTCCCTCCCCATACCATCCCTCTGGGACAGTTGACAATTTTTAAATGTAAGACTTTTCAGTTTTTATCTGGTGGCAAATATCAGTCTTGAGATATATATATA
>NW_011494832.1:4850760-4860631 GCF_000754665.1 Bison bison bison | reverse complement strand
ATATATATGGAACCTGGACCTGAATTCTAAAGCTTAGCTCTGTGATTCCTAAAAGACTAACTCTAAGTTGATAAGCAAGTGGGCATTTTTATAGTCATACACATAGATGTGAAATAGTTCTTGACCAGAATTTTAATGTTAAAATTACAGAAGCACCTCTACTCCTCCAGGGCCAACTCCTCTATTTCCATCCCAACTCATCTGTCATCACACTCTAGGAAATTGTCCTACAGTTACAGCATTTTGTCCTAGTTCATAGATTTCTGTATCAAGATTGGATCTTTTCTGATACTTAGATATTCCTTTAAATTATCCTTTTAAAAATAAAGCATTGTCTTGGACAAAATTACCCTACAACGTCTCCAAAGGGTTGCCTAGTCTTACTCTAGTGCCTTCACTTTATAACCCCCTCTTTTCCTGACTCTCTCTGGTCATGCTTTTGTTTCAACACCTAACAATAATATTTCATGTAAAAACCATTGAAGACTTACATAATGGGAAAACTTGAAAATTCTATTTCTCATCTTTTCAAACTCTCAGTGGAATTGACAAGTTAAATACACACACGTACACTATGCTGATAATCTGTCTCCCACTATCAAGCTGTTCTCCATGTCTCTTTAACCACACAGCAGACAGTGATTGTTTAAATTCACAAATGAGAACATATTGTTTATTTGCTTAAAACAATCCTGTTGGCTTAATTTTGAAATTAGAAAAATATCCGAAATCTTTGAAGAACTCTAGGTACTGGTCTACAACATTATCTCCTAATTTCCCCAGCTGACTCAGCCTCCCCTCCAAGTTAGTCTGGATTCCTCCTGATCTTCATCCTACCATCTTATAGCAGAGGCCACTGTAACTACACTGCCTGGTGTTCACCCAGCCTTTCATACAAGGTCTCTGGTACCTCCAGCAGGTGCCTACATAGGCCAGGGGAGGTAAGACGGTAATCCCCATGTGGCAGAACCTGATAAATGAAAGACAAAATGTGGAAGGAAATAGATTTGTCATCTTCCATCTACCCTAAAAGACTGTCGTGGTGTTCTGTATGGGCCCTTCAGAGATGCCTTTCATAACTGAGCAACAATTTGTGGTTAGCTTGGTAAAGCCCTACTTGTATTTGCTTTTACTCCTTTCCTGCCTTATTTTCCTTTCCCAGTCACATTTGTTACCCCAAGATTATCCTCTTCCCAATACAGTGTTATCATATAAGTGTACCTCAGGTTCTGTTTTCTAAGGAAACCTGTCTGTGACAATGTGCAAGGCCAGTGTGATTGATCAAAATCTACCTGTCCTTTCTTATGTCACCGGTCAACCTGATCCATTGTATTCTAGCTACACTGGCTTCTTTCTTTTCTGAAATTTGTCTTCCTCCTCTACTACTCTTCCCCACTTCTTCATTGGTTTCCTATTGCTCCTCACTTATGCCTTAGCTCAAATATGATCTCAAAGAGGTTTTGTCTGTCCACACTGCCTGAAGAAAAACCCTGCTCCCATTCCAGCACTTTTCATATCTCATTTTATTTTTTAATCACTTGATTAATTTTAAGAAAGTGTTAGTCACTCAGTCGTGTCTAACGCTTTGTGACCCTATGGACTGTAGCCTACTAGGTGCCTATCTCCATGGAATTGTTTAGGCAAGAATACTGGAGTGGGTAGCCATATCCTTCTCAATGGAATCTTACCAACCCAGGGGTCAAACCCGGGTCTCCTTCATTGCCTGCAGATTCTTTACCATCTGAGCCACCAGGAAGCAATTTTGAGAGAGGGTATCAAAATTTTCCTCTACCAATAGTGAAACATACTACTCTCAATCCTCCCAAATGGTTCTTATATTTCTTCTAGTCATAGTCTTTGCCTGAAATAGACTTAGCAGCCCTTCCTTTGCTTTATTCTACATGAACTCAATCATGGGATATTCTCCTTACTTACAAATCTCAAATTATATTTGCACAGGAGCATTTTTTATAAAAAAATTTTTACTTAAAAGTCAGGAGTAAAGGTTGAAGTATGTGGAGCAGTGGAGCATTACTTTCAAGGGCACAGAACATAGTATAGCATAACTATTAGGTTGGTGCAAAAGTAATTGTGATTTTTGCACTGTTGAAATCTGCTATTTGATATTGGAATACATTCTTAAATAAATGTGGTTACGTTATACATCATTTTAATGCATATTTATCACTTTATTTATTTATTTATTTATTTGCTAATGACATTACTTGTTGCTTATTTTATATTTATTTTAGACTATGGAAATTGTTAGACAAAAAGCAAGTTAAAACAGTTTTCTTATTTGAGTTCAAAATAAGTCATAAAGCGGTAGAGACAACTCACAACATTAACAATGCATTTGGCCCAGGACCTGCGAATGAACTTACAGTGCAGTGGTGGTTCAAGAGGTGTTACAAAGGAGACAAGAGCCTTGGCGATGAGGAGCATAGTGACTGGCCATCAGAAATTGACAACTACCAATTGAGAGCAATCATTGAAGCTGATCCTCTTACAACTACATGAAAAATTCCCAAATAATTCAGAGTTGACCATTCTACAATCATAGCACATTTGAAGCAAATTATAAAGGTGAAAAAGCTCGGTAAGTGGGTGCCTAATGAGCTGACCACAAATCAAGAAAATTATCATTTTGAAGTGTCATCTTCTCTTATTTTATGCAACAGCAACAAATCATTTCTTGATCAGATTGTGACATGTGATGAAAGGTGGGTTTTATATGAAATTAGTGATGATCAGCCCAGTGGTTAGACCAAGAAGAAGCTCCAAAGCACTTCCCAAAGCCAGACTTTCACCAAGGAAAGGTCATAGTTACTGTTGCGTGTCTGCTGCCAGTCGGTTCCACTGCTGCTGCTGCTGCTGCTTAGTCGCTTCAGTCGTGTTCGACTCTGTGGGACCCCATAGATGGCAGCCCACCAGGTTCCCCCGTCCCTAGGATTCTCCAGGCAAGAACACTGGAGTGGGTTGCCATTTCCTTCTCCAATGCAGGAAAGTGAAAAGTGAAAGTGAAGTCGCTCAGTCGTGTCCGACTCTTAGCGACCCCATGGACTGCAGCCTACCAGGCTCCTCCGTCCATGGGATTTTCCAGGCAAGAGTACTGCCACTACAGTTTTCTAAATCCCCATGAAACCATTGCATCTTGGAAGTATGCTCAGCAAATTGATGACGTGCACCAAAAACTGCAATGCCTGCAGCGGACATTGATCAACAGAAAGGGACCTATTCTTCTCCATGACAATCCTCGACCACGTGTTGCCCAACCAGTGCTTCAAAAGTTGAACAGATTGGGTTACAAAGTTTTGTCTCATCCACCATGTTCACCTGACCTCTCGACTACCACTTCTTCAAGCTTCCCAACAGCTTTTTGCAGGGAAAACACTTCCACAATCAGCAGAATGTAGAAAATGCTTTCCAAGAGTACATCAAATCCCAAAGCATGGATTTTTATGTTACAGGAATAAGCAAATGCATGTCTCATTGGCAAAGATGTATTGATTGTAATGGTTCTTATTTTGATTAATAAAGATGTGTTTGAGCCTAGTTATAATGAATTAAAATTCATGGTCTGAAACCTCAATTAGGCTTCCACCAACCTAATACCTACCATTCTTACATTCAAAATTTGGCATGCATGTCCAGAATATTTGTACCATACTCAAAGCTGACAGTATCTCATAGTTGACTCTTTCATGGCTCCATATTTCTATAGTCTTGTTGGCCTTTTCCTTACCTGCTCTCTTCATCAACTCCAGCTGCTTCAGAATCCCAGGCAATATACTTCTCTTTATGAGCAGCTTTGGAAAGCTGTAGGTTATTCTAAATTTATTACGTAGAGAAACTTAGTTTTACTATAACAATCTGCAACACACCTCATTCTCGTAAGAGGGCCGAGGTCTATCTTTGCCTAACTAAACATGGCTTATAGAAGTAGTGCTCAGGAAAAGACAAATCCCTGCCTGAGTAATTCCGTCACTAGTCCTTAAACTGACAGTTTGTTTTTCACAGCTACCACTACAAGCATTCTTTTTTTGTCATTGATGTTTACGAGATAAAAATTGGTTCAAATAAAAGATGAAGCAAGAATTGCCTTGTATAATAAACACTATGTTCCAAAAGAAAGTACTATTTGTTTACGGAATTTAGAGTCAATTTGTTTTCCCAGGCCACATCAGCACAAAAGCATAAGTTATACAAAAGAAGTCATGCTTACAGCTGATCCAAAGACAAATTTACTTCATCTTCTACTCCTGTCTCCTTTCCCTAGATGGTGATTAGACATAGAAGAATCTTTCAGTGCTTTGGGGATTGAATTTGTGCTGGCAGTTTTTCTTCCTTGCCTTTGTTCAAAATTTAGCTCACTTGCCTGTATGTGTAACAAGTTCCAGACCTGGGATCTGGCAGAAGTTTCTAAAACACATTCAGGAATGATATTACTATGAGACAGTCTCAGATTTACAGTCTATAGAACGTGTGGTTTTTCTTTTAATCTAGGTGTGTGCTCTGAGTAATTCTGCACCATTATGAATCCTTTAGGGGAAGCAATTACAGAATTTAAAGTTGGAAAAATATATGTGTTTAAGTATGCATTGATATAAGGTTAAATGAATATATATTCATTGCTTTTCATGATATAGCACTGTACAAATATAGTTCTTGTTTTAATGCTCAGTTCAGTTCACTCAGTCGTGTTCACCTCTTTGCAACACCACGGACTGCAGCATGCCAGGCTTCCCTGTCCATCACCAACTCCCAGAGCTTGCTCAAATTCATGTCCATGAGTTGGCGATGCCATCCAACCATCTCATCCTCTGTTTCAATGCTGAATAAGCACGATAAGAACAAAATGAAGAGGGATAAGATACTGTTCCTTGAAAGGATAATTCCAAGGGAAATTGGTAAATGTTCCTCAACATTTGATCTCTCAATTTTGTAATTTCCTGTTAGTGTGTTGCTTTAATTATTTAATATTTTTGATAGTTAAATTCACCACCAGCCAACTACACTGAAAATTCTCGTTCAGCCTCATTTAGACAATTGTGATATATTTTCCATTAACAAAAAATTTGTAGTCAGCATAGGTGTATATTTAATTTTTGTAAAATAGTGTATTTAAGCAAAATCAAGTTGAGTTACTTACTTTGCAAAACAACTTGATGAAAAAAAGTTTCAAAAATATGCTTCCCAGCATTCCTTAAAAGATAAGTTTTTTTCTAATGATGGTAAATTTTTTTTCATATTTTTCTTCCTCAGCTAAAATGCAAAATTCACTTCCTCTCACCCAAGCAAGTGTTATTAAATTGACATTCAAATTTAAATTACAACACACTATTTATTTGTATATTAACTGAAAATTTTAAACCCCATTTATTTGGAAATGAACTTTATATTTTTCATTTAGATAGAGACTCTTTCTTGATTTAAAAAAAAAAAAAAAAAGGTATTGGAGTAGTCTGTCTCAAAACAAGAACATTATACTGCCTGGTCAAATATTTAGAAAGAAACAATAGTTAAGTAATTAGATATACGTGTCACTGTTTGAATTTAAAGAGCAAAATTTTCTATATAATGTTTACTGTCATCTTATATAACTATGCTTATGTTGATTATATAATAAATTATTTATTGGCCTTATTCATAGTGACTTTATCATAATTGTTTCTTTTGTTGTATGATTAGGAGATTCAAAAGAGTTATCCCTATTATTAGAAATCTGGAATAGGAAGACTCTTAACAATTTAGGTCAAGAAATGTGATGGCCTAAAACTTACATATAAAATATACACCTTAGTAAAATGTGAAATAAAAGTTCTGTTGTTTTTTTTTTTATTTTCTACCTAGAAGTGATACTCATTTCAGTATCTGTAGACATATGAATAATAAGTATTGGGCATACAAAAATGGAATATATTATATTACTAAAAATTTTGCTATAAACTTTATCATCAGTTATTAACTGAAATTAAAATTCTAAGTCTGTTACAGCACATGTCATGGTTTTATTTAAAATTTGTTGAATAAATGATGGGCCTAGTGATTTTTCCAATTTACTCTCAGCAGATTTTATTTTCTAAACAAAATCTTACAAGGAACAACAATGAATAAAATGAAACATAAATTAGTGATCATCTGTTTCTCAAGTAGCAATAGAAAGATGAGGCTCTCTACGCACCTAACTTTTCCTTCACCATCTGTAGCTATTCATGAACAATATCAGGGACCCAGTAGGTCTTCAAGGAATACAATTCCAAAAATCACTTGCCAGTTTTACTGATGTTATAGTGGCTTATATAAAACTAATATTCCTAAAAACAACAAATATGGACAAAGTACATTTTTTTTAAGTAAATGAAGGCACTAGAAAATGGCACAAAGCACACAGAAATTTGATGGAATTTGGTGCTTCAGAAAATGAACCTCTCTGGGTGAGGTCTACGGTTACATTTTTTTTTTCCTGAGCATTACTCAGTCCAGCTTGTTCAGGGGAAACATTAAAGATCAAGTTAAAACTGTGGTATAATTGATTGGCGGTCTAGTGCCAGAGGACAGAGTTTGGGGTGGCCAGATGGCTACATATTGAGGAGATGAACTCAGAAAATTACGAAGCCCAAACATAGAAGCCTGTAAATTTGCATTTAAGTCCCCTCATATCCTTGGCTGACCTTTTGACTAGCAAGAAAGACTACAAGAAATCCAGCAGGTACAAAAAGTAGTACAAAAAGTAGAAAGCATATGTTGAATGAGATTTCAGTTCCCAGTCACTGCAGGGAACTGGTATATACATAGTTTGAAATTTGAAATGCGCTAGGTTAGATGGGTTTCCTTTGAAACCAAGAGAGCACACACTCTCACACAGTTTTTAAAGAATTCTCCTAAAGACTAAGGCCAAAATTCAAACACTTTAACAAAGTATTAGCCCAGCTTTTACAAGTTAATGGCATCAGTTGATAATTCAACTAAATGCCAAAAGATAAATGACTACTTCTCAGATCAATATAACAGAATCCAATATCTGTATAATATATCATTCACAGTGGTTAGTGTATACAGTTTAAAAAGATATTAAATGTACAAAGAATAGGAAAAAATGGATCTATAATTAAGATTATAGATGTGTTCAGTATACCCGTAACATGAGACTACCTAGATAACAGGATTATCAGACTTGGAGTTTAAAACAGCTAGTACATATATTCAATGACTGGCTTAAAGGAAATTATTATTATAGTAAGTGAATCAGAGATCATTCTGTCATTTTTGAGACTGCACACAATTACTGCATTTCAGACTTTTGTTGACTATAAAGGCTACTCCATTTCTTCTAAGGGTTTCATGCTCACGGTAGTAGATATGATGGTCGTCTGAATTAAATTTGCCCATTCTAGTCCATTTAGTTCACTGATTCCTAAAATGTCTATGTTTACTCTTGTCATCTCCTGTTTGACCACTTCCAATTTACCTTGATTCATGGACCTAACATTCCAGGCTCCTATGCAGTATTGTTCTTTACAGCATGCGGCTTTATTTACATCACCAGTCATATCCACAACTGGGCATTGTTTTCACTTTGGTTCTGTCTCTTCATTCTTTCTGAAGTTATTTCTCCACTCTTCTCCAATAGCATATTGGGCACCTACTGACCAAGGAGGTTCATCTTTCAGTGCCCTATCTTTTTGCCTTTTCACACTGTTCATGGGGTTTTCAAGGCAAGAATTCTGAAGTGGTTTGCCATTGCCTTCTCCAGTGCACCACCTTTTGTCAAAACTCTCCACTATGACCACGTTGGGTGGCCCTACATGGCATGGCTTATAGTTTCATTGAGTTAGACATGATGTAGTCCATGTGATCAGTTTGATTAGTTTTCTGTGATTGTGGTTTTCGTTCTGTCTGCCTTCTGGAAAAGGATAAGAGGCTTATGGAAGGTTCTTGATGGGAGAGACTGACTGTGGGGGAAACTGGGTCTTGTTCTGATGGGCAGGGCCATGCTCAGTAAATCTCCAATTCAATTTTCTGTTGATGGGCAGGGCTGGGTTCCTTCCCTGTTGTTTGACCTGAGACCAAACTATGGTGGAGGTAATGAAGATAATGGCGACCTCCTTCAAAATGTCCTGTGCATGCACTGCCACACTCAGTGCCCCAGCCCTGCAGCAGGCCACTGCCAACCCATGCCTCAGCCGGAGACTCCTGGACACTCACAAACTCCACAACCCCTCACTGTTGGCTCACCTTTCCCCTCGCCCTGTTTGCATGCGTCAGCAACAGCACCCTGTTGAATCATGTCCTTGGATGGAGCTGCCTGAAGTGGCAACCCTGCAAGGCAGGTTGAGCTATTTCAAATCCTAAAAGATGATACTATTAAAGTACTTCACTCAATATGCTACCAAATTTGGAAAGCTCAGCAGTGGCCACAGGACTGGAAAAGGTCAGTTTTCATTCCAATCCCAAAGAAGGCCAATGCCAAAGAATGTTCAAATGACCACACGATTGCACTCATCTCACACACCAGCAAAGGAATGCTCAAAATTCTCCAAGCCAGGCTTCAACAGTACGTGAACCGTGAACTTCCAGATGTTAAAGCTGGATTTAGGAAAGGCAGAAGAACCAGAGATCAAATTGCCAACATCCGCTGCATCATCGAAAAAGCAAGAAAATTCCAGAAAAACATCTACTTCTGCTTTATTGACTATGCCAAAGCCTTTGACAGTGTAGATCACAATAAACTGTGGAAAATTCTTCAAGAGATGGGAATACCAATCCACCTTACCAGCCTCCTGGGAAATCTGGATGCAAGTCAAAATGGAACAGTTAGAACTGGACATGAAACAACAGACTGATTCCAAATTTGGAAAAGAGTATATCAAGGCTGTATACTCTCACCCTGATTATTGAACTTATATGCAGAGTACATTATGCAAAATGCCAGGCTGGATGAAGCGCAAGCTGGAATCAAGACTGCCAGGAGAAATATCAATAACCTCATATACACAGATGACACCACCCTTATGGCAGAAAGTAAAAAGGAAACTGCCGGGGACCAGCCCCGGCTGATCCAGGGAATTCGAAGCGGGGACGGCGTCGGCGAAGATCAGGAAACAATTGCTTAATTAAACGTTAATTAAGGATATAAAGAGTAATAGAATGAGGATAGCTCAGTAGGAAAATTCAGTGGAGAAAAGAGGCTGAAATAAGGATAGCTCAGTGAGGAAATTCAGTGTAGAAAAGAGGCTGAATAATTCAGCCAGAAGGTAAGAGAAAGAACGACATGGTGAGACCAAGTTTCGGTGAACAAGGCCCGCACTTTATTTTCCAAAGTAGTTTTTATACCTTAAGTTATGCATAGAGGATAATGGGGGAAGGGGTAGAGTCATGCAGTAAGCCAGGCTTTCTTCCTGCAAACATATCATATGCAAAAGTTTAGGTGATTTGCATCATCTTCTGGCCCGGAGGCCTTTTTCTCTAAAGGTGATTATTCTAAAGTCAGGCGCCAGCCTCCAAAAAGCATTCGATAAAGTTGCATTCCTACAGAGCAAAGGTATGGTGGGCTATAACAAGAAAAAGAATTAATTCAAGGGTCCCAGGTTACAAACATTAAAGCTACTATTTACACCAATTATATTAATCAATACACTGCCAGGGACACAGCAGGTAAGGGATATGGAGACTTAGCAGCAAACACTGGCCCAACAAGTGAAAATCCCTTCACCAATACAATTTCTAATCAATCTTTTGACTGCTCAAAGGAATCTGTATTTAGACAGTTTAGAACATCTCATGCCTCTCACAGTTTGGAGGCTCTGAGCAATCACATGTGGCCGGAAAAACCTATTCAGGCAGGCTAGAGGACTTCCAAGGGAGTTTG
>NW_011494832.1:4848403-4850660 GCF_000754665.1 Bison bison bison | reverse complement strand
ACTCAACTTTCAGAAAACTAAAGTCATGGCATACAGTCTCATCACTTCATGACAAATAGATGGGGAAACAATGGAAACAGTGACACACTTTCTTTTCTTGGGCTCAAAAATCACTGCCTATGGTGACTGCAGCCATGAAATTAAAAGATTCTTGCTCCTTGGAAGCAAAGCTATGACCAACCTAGACAGCATATTAAAAAGCAGACATTGCTTTGCTGACAAATGTCCATCTAGTCAAAGCTATGGTTTTTCGTACATCCATGTACAGATGTGAGAGTTGAACTATAAAGAAAGCTGAGTGCCGAAGAAATGATGCTTTTGAACTGTGTTGTTGGAGAAGATTCTTGAGAGTCCCTTGGACTGTAAGGAGATCCAACGAGTCAATCCTGACTGAATATTCGCAGAAGGTATGATGCTGAAGCTGAAATTCCAATACTTTGGCCACCTGATGTGAAGAACTGACTCATTGGAAAAGACCCTGATGCTGGGAAAGATTGAAGGCAGGAGGAGAAGGGGATGACAGAGGATGACATGGTTGAATGCCATCACTGACATGATGAACATGAGTTTGAGCAAGTTCCAGGAGTTTGATGGACAGGGAAGCGTGGTGAGCTATAGTCATGGGTCACAAAGCGGCGGACACGACTGAGCGACTAAACTAAAGTGAATCAGAGAGGAATTTCAGAGAAAGAATGGAAATTATTTTTAAAAGAATCAAATGGAATTTCTATAACTAAAAATTATACTATCTGAAATTTAAGTCTATCACATGATCTTAATATTATATTGGAGATAGTAGAAGGTAATATTAATAAACTTGAGGAAGAATCAGTAGCTGCTATTTAATATGAAGAACAGAAAGGGGGAAAACATTTGAAAATTAAATAAACTGATGTGACAACACAAGATAATATCAATTCACCCAGTATATTTATACTTGAAGTAAAAACAAGAGCATGAAGAGACTCAGACAAATATTTGAAAAATAATTGAAACTCTCTTAAATGTGGTGCAAAACACTAACAAGAAGCTCATCTAAATTAAATACAAATAGATAAAAAGAAAATTACACATAGCACATCACAATCAAATTTCTAAAAAAAAAAAAAAAGATATTTCAGTCAGTCAGAGGTAGAGGAAGGCAAAGGACATGTAGAGAAGCAATTATAAGAGTGCTGGAAATGGCAGAGGCCAGAAGGTAATAGAAGAGCATTACTAAAATGTTGAGGAAAAAAGCCTACCCTCAGTTCTACAGCCAATGAAAACGTCCTTCAAAAATGAAGGCTAGAGTACTGAGTATAATAGAAGCCCCGGCTCACAACTGGCTCTGGCTTTAGTTATCCTATCTCCGTCCTACCTTCCATCAAGGTGACAGCTACCAACAAGACCTAGGGGAAGGCATGATCCACGCCCACCTCAGATCCAGCTCTCTCATCAAAGCCGCTGGGCACATTCAGACTGCAAAGGGACACTCCCACACAAGGACACCCCTTTGAGGCTGGATAGGTAACTGTTTCACCTAATTACATAAAGTCAGAGACATTTAAAAAAAATAAGAAGACAAAGGAATTTGTTTCAAATGAAATAACAAGAAAAAAAAAAAACTGTGAAAGAAACCAATAAAACAGATAATAATGTACCAAACAAAGAGTTTAAAACGTTTGTAATAAGAATGCTAACTGAACTTAGAAAAAGCAATAGATGAACACAGTAAGAATTTAGCAAGGAGCTAGAAAATATTAAAACAGAATAGTGAGAGCTGAAGAATAAAATAACTGAAAGGAAAAGCACACTAGAGGGAACAAATGGCAGACTAGGTGATTTAGAAGACATAAGTGATCTGAAGGATAGAATAATGAAAATCACCCAGTCAAAACAGCAAAATATAAAGCAAACAGGCAAAAATGAGGAAAGTTTAAGAGACCATAGCATTATAGGGGTCCCAAGGAGAAGAGACAAAGGGATGGAAATGTATTTATGAAATTGTGACTGAAAACCTCCTAAGTCCAAATGAAGGAAATAGATGCCCGGGTACAGGAAACAGAGTCCCAAACAAGATGATCCCAAAGAGACCCACACCAAGAAATATCACAATTAATGTGACAAAGATTAAAGAAAAACAGAGAGTGCTAAAGGCAGCAGAGAAAAACAAAGAGGGAATGCAAGGGACCTCCCATAAGGCTATGAGCTGATATTTCTGCAAATCTTTGCAGACCAGGGGTAAGTGGCATGATATATTTCAAGTGCTGAAAGGAGC
>NW_011494832.1:4840344-4848303 GCF_000754665.1 Bison bison bison | reverse complement strand
GGGTGGAATTACACCTAGTATGCTCTACCAGCCACAGTTATTCAGAATTGAAGAAAAGATAATAAACTTCTCAGACAAGCAAATCACCAATAGTAAATCATCCTTAAAAAGATGTTACAGGTTCTTCACTAAGTGGAAAAGTATAGGCTACAATAAGTAAGAATTTGTAGGAAAGGAAAAATCCCACCAGTAAAGGCAAATATACAGTAAAGACTATGCATTAAACACTTAAATAAACTATTTAAAACTTGAGAGGGGGAAGGAGAGACCATTACTTTTACTGGATGCTTAGAGACAGGGATGGGGGCAGAGGGGTTGGGGGGACGGGGTCAGATCTTGTTTCCAGACGAGCCTGAGGCTTGGTTCAGGCAGTGACCACAGAGGAACAGTGGTGCCATCATGTAAGGGCAGAGGAGGAGTAGTCAGAGTGTCCACCTGAATTAACAGCAAGTCATTCTCCTTTCTATTAAAATCAGACGAAACTGGTTTTTTTGCCTTACTTTCCTATTAGACCATGATCTGACATTTTCTTTGAACAGATCTATTCTGACACAACAACATAAAAGACTACATAAGGTATTTCATCCCGTTTTATTTCCATTTACAAAATAATTGATTGTAAAATTGTGATATAAGGATCCATTTCTCAGGTCATTTTGCTGTAAAGGACATTGTGGCCATGCAGTGTTAAAAAATACTATATTTTCTTTTCCACAGATTTATAACTGAAAGTCACCCAATGTTTGCCCTCTAGGCATTTCACTTGTCAAACAGATAACGAGATTGATTCATTTGCTCTACATGCTGTGGAAGATACATTTTGGTAGAATCATACTGATAACACCTAAATCAAAATAAGGATTATATAGAGTTTTTATATTATGGCAAGGTTATAAAACCGTATGAATTTTTCTATTACTAGTCTTCCTTCTGTTAATAGAGATTTTTAGAAGGATAATACTGTAAGACCCATGATTTAAACAAGAAAAAGGACTCAGCTATATTCTGTGTATAAAACATGTACTTAAAAATATAGATTGAATTGTAAAATAATGAGTTCATTCTTTACAAAGATAAAAGCTAAATTTGACAGAAAAAGGTGGAAAATAACAAATCCAGAATTGTATTTGGATATTTCAGCACTCATCTCTGTGTAAATGATTGATCAAATTAATTAATTTAACATTACTATCAACCATTTTGACCCTACCCCTAAATTGTAGGAGAAATATTCTTCTAAGTGTACATGAAATATTTCTTAAAATAGACAATATATTCAATATAAAGGGTTTCATTAAAAAGGATGCTAATCTCATAAAGTATCTTCTTCGACCACAATAAAATTAAATAACTTACAATAGGATAAATATAAAACCACACAGAGCTTTCTAAACTAATCTTTCAATACAAATATGAAATAAGAGTTTTGAATATATTTGAGGAATGGGATTAACACTTTTAAAAATCAGGACGTGTATTATATGAGGAAATTTAAAATATGTAATTTTTTTCAGTGATCTTTTGACATCTGCTTTTTAATAATTTGAGTAGAATGGCCTCTTTAGGTAAATTGGTTATTTGAAAATTCAAACTATAATAAATAGTTTTGAGTTTCTCTTCAGCCACATGATTGCATGGATTAGGTTACTGAACAGAGTTGTGCTTGCAGTTAATTTTACTGCTTAATATTGTAAGATCTTATTAGGGCAGGGACAATTCCCCTCTGATATTTAGCAGTTAGTTTTGTGGCTTGAAGGTGTTTCAGCAACTATTTGTAGAATGAATACTGTTATCATTAGTGCAGAAAATGAAACAATAAACACATAAAGAAATTTAGAACTAAATTCAGATGAGCGAGAACTACAGTAGCCAGAATAAAGGCAGCTTTTGACATACCTCTTATCAAGCAAAATCATAGGCTTTAGTCAAGTTCTTTATCCTGTTTGAAATTCTAGTCTGCAGCATTTTGGATGGTATTAGAAAAATGTTTATGATAAAATAGGAATATTTACTTTATTTATGTTTTACAGTTCACATTTATAGTCAGGTTTTGGACAGTATCCATGAAATTACATTTTTAGTGTTCACATTTGTTGGGGTTTTTTTTGTACCATTAGACTCATAGAATAATGTTTTATTTTCCCTGAATTGGATGAAAATCAATGACCTTTACTACCAATGCTGCTGCTGCTGCTACTGCTAAG
Source organism: Bison bison bison (assembly GCF_000754665.1). NCBI lineage: Eukaryota > Metazoa > Chordata > Mammalia > Artiodactyla > Bovidae > Bison > Bison bison. Next base: position 4,846,099 of record NW_011494832.1, on the reverse strand, counting down.
TTACTTCAGTCGTGTCCGACTCTGTGCGACCCCATAGATGGCAACCCACTAGGCTCCTCTGTCCCTGGGATTCTCCAGGCAAGAATAGTAGAGTGGGTTGCCATTTCCTTCTCCAATGCATGAAAGTGAAAAGTGAAAGTGAAGTCGCTCAGTCGTGCAGGACTCTTGGCGACTCCGTGGACTGTAGCCTACCAGGCTCCTCCATCCATGGGATTTTCCAGGCAAGAGTACTGGAGTGGGTTGCCATTGCCTTACTACTAATGGCTACAGCAAAACAGGAAAAAGAGGTTTATACCATAAGCCTTTAGGGGAGAGAAAATATCCTACATGTTCTATTAATCCCCACTCTCCTTTTACCTCTCTTCTCCACTAAATCTCTCACTTAAACATGCTCAACCACTATTTAGCCTGTTTCTCTCAAATTATGCAGCAGAAAAAATCTATATAAGATTTTTATCTCATACTACTTTGTCTTTCCAACAACCACTCTCCTGAACTTTTATTTATCTGCACCCCACTGTGATTAGATGGCGAACAAAGGCAGAGTTATTAGTGCTGAAACAGAAGCACAAAGAACAAAGCAATTGTCAAGAGCATGTTCATTATCAACAACAAAGCAAATAGCCCAGATATGCACTTTCTCAATTTCTGGACTCTCTTGGTCTTCTGCTGAAAATTGAAAATTACATTAGAAACAAAAGTAGTCTTTTGGGCATATCAAATAAACTGCTTAATCTAATAAAGAATATAGCATATATTTACTATGAATGTCTTAATTTTTGCCTAGTAATTTGTTTAGGCTCAAGTAAAGAAAGTTCATTTAAAATGAATTACATAACATGATTTTTAATTAACTCAAAGTTATTCTGTCTCTGGTACTAATATTTTGTTGTTTAGCATTAAACAGAAATACATAAATCTAGATTATTGCCTACTGAAATACTGTTCAACCTTGGGAAAGTGATTTCAGTTTCCTTAGACACAGTTTGTTTATCTTTAAAATGAAACTGTAAGACTGCTGAAGGTGAAGTCGTTCAGTCATGTCCAACTCATTGCGACCCCGTGGACTGTAGCCCACCAGGCCTCTCCGTCCATGGGATTCTCCAGGCAAGAATACTGAAGTGGGTTACCATTTCCTTCTCCAGGGGATCTTCCCGACCCAGGGACCAAACCCCGGTCTCCCGCATTGGAGGCAGACACTTTAACCTCTGAGCCAAGCCACCAGGGAAGCCCAAGCAAGTAAGACTGCTATTGGGTATAAAATTCTGAGTTCGTTACTCTCTAGGTGGCAGCTAAGTTATTTGAATTGGAGATATATGCTTATGTTGTCACTCTGGACCTAAGGAGAAAAAGTAAAAGAATAATATAGTATGTTTGGTATGTAGATGAATAAGCAGAACCAAGTTTCCTTTTGTTCTTATTTCTATTGTTGTTGTTTGATGTGTTATTGTGACAAATTTGCACCTAAAACAAAATAAACTCTTATTTTTCTGGATCCTTCTGAATGAGAAGCCCATGTTATTATGAGCAGGGAAAGATGGTATAGATACATAACTGCAGATAATGTCTGCTAATCAGAGGGAATCTTTTTGAAATTCTTAGGTTGCTGATTATTGGTCCTTCTCTAGTTAGAAACATATTTATCCTCTATTAATCATATAGATTTTCCATGAGAGCAAAGTGATTTGGAAAAAGAAGTAGATGCCTATAGAAATATAGAACAATCATAACTCTTAACCCAAAGACCAAGGACCGAAAGTGGATTTGTGCCAATTACCAATTATTCTAATTATATATTCAGGGTTCTGGCTAATAACTGTTCTATCGTTTCCATTGACACCAGTGACTCTAGTTCTATAATAACTTATCTTTCAGTCATCCCTGGCTTAGAGAGCCATCACCAAAGCCTTCTACTGGTAAAGGTTTATCTTCCAACCCCTCCAACAGTGGATCTTCTTTCAACACAACCACTTCTCTGAGTTCAGTATGTTTCTCAACCTTAGCAATATTGGCATTTTGGCCAAATAATTGTGTGAGTGTGTGTGTGTGTGTGTATTATTGTGTGTTTTGTAGGATGTTTAACAGCATCCTGAACTCTACCCAATAGATACCCAGTAGCACCTCTGAACTCTACCCAGTAGATATCACTAGCACTTCTCTAGCTATAACAACCTTAAATGTCTCCTGACAGTGACAATCCTGGAGAAAGCATGGGGATAAAATTGTCCCTGGTTAGAAACTACTATGCTATGGGAATTCTAGACCTGCAAACTGCATTAGCATGGGCCATAACTCTATTTTACTTCCACAAATATCCTACTCTCAAGTTTGCACTGTGCTAGTAACAAATGCTGGAGGAATGTGGGTAGAAATTAATTTTGAGGGAGCTAGAATAAATATGGAAGATTCTAACTGTAAGTTGGACCAGAATTTATTGATGTGGGGGGTCCTTAGCAGAAATACAATTCAGTGTGCTAATATGTAGAATTTGGAGTTATTTAAATTATTCATTTACCAGTTCTCAGCCTTTTGGCCAAGGTCAAGTGTAAATTATTTACTTACTTAGTTGAGTTAAAGAAGAACCCACTGGGAGCCCACTCTAAATAAAACTGAAATCCTAAAATCATGAGACTCAGAGCAAGAGACAATTCTCCAGGTGAACCAGTCTGAAGTTTGAGTAGTTTTATTCCCAACTGCTTATGATCTAGTAAATTCAAATGAATTTAAATCATCTAAAGCAGGTTAGGGTCCTCCCAAAGGACAGTACTCTGGGAAGTTCACCCTGTCTTCCACTTTGTAAGAAACAAGGAGTGACTATGGATTAGAATATGCTTGAAATCAACAGCAGGGACAAAGGCTTGCCTGGCTGATCAGGGTCTTAGAAGGACAAAGAAGTTCTGGAATAGAGACATGTGAATGTGCATATAGAAGTAGGAATGAAGTATGAAATCTGTGTGTCACACATTCATATGCATCAGAGATCATCTACCAGAGAAGAGGCACTAAACAACTCAACAGACAAAATTATTCGTCTAGTTGTAGTTAGTCAAGCCTTTCTCATTAATCACTCTGGTGCTGGCACTATGGGCACCTGAGTAAAGCAGCCGTGGAAGTAGAGATAGAGTTTATGCATGGGCCTCAGAAATCAATCTTCTAGAAACAGAGACTAATGTTGAATTGTTTATATAAGACAAGGGTCAAACTGACTACATTGGACCTCTTCTAACATGGAAGGGACAACCAGAAATTCATGCTGATAAGAACAAACAGATATCCTGGTACATTTTTGTCTTTCCTGTAGAATTCACTTTTGTGAGACCCCACATGAATATGACATCAGAACAAGGGTCACAGTTTAGACCAAAGGAAATTTCAGAGTTGGACCACAGGCAATTACCATTTCATACACCTCAAAATCTAAAATCTATTGGCCTAACAGATCAGTAGAATAGCATGTTAAAGTCCCGTTAAAAAGGTATATGAAGATGACACATTATAATAATGTATGATAATGGGGTACTATCTTCTAGGATGCAGTAGAAGAGTATAAACTCTTCATAAATATTTTTACATAGCACTTTACTCCTCATAGAAATAATAATCCAGGAACAAAATGATAGCAGCAAAAATAGTTCCACTTATCATCGTTACCAGTGATCCACTTGGGAGTCTGTGCTATCTGTCCTTGCAATTCTATGCTTTATTAAAGTTTCAGAAATCCTGGTTCTCAAAGTGGGAGAAATTTTCACCTGAGGACAGAACAAGAATTCCATTGCATTGTATAATAAATCATAGTGTTAATGATAATAATAACAACATGAATTAAAAATAGATTTCTCAAACACCATTATATGCAAGAACCTGCCTGTTTTTACCCTACTTGGGCAACTATATCCAAGACAGATCAATGTAGGGATATAAAGGACCAGCTGTCTCAACTGAAATTTGGACAGACCCAAAGGACCACTCTAACTCCATTTTGATTCACTGAATGAGGTTTTATTTTTTTTTTGTATATTTATATATTTTAAAAATTTTATTTAATTTTTAAACTTTACATAATTGTATTAGTTTTGCCAAGTATCAAAATGAATCCACCACAGGTATACATGGGTTCCCCATCCTGAACCCTCCTCCCTCCTCCCTCCCCATACCATCCCTCTGGGTCATCCCAGTGCACTAGCCCCAAGCATCCAGTTACTCAGCCATTAAAAAGAATTCAATTGAATCAGTTCTAATGAGGTGGATGAAACTGGAGCCTATTATACAGAGTGAAGTAAGCCAGAAGGAAAAACACCAATACAGTATACTAACACATATACATGGAATTTAGAAAGATGGTAACAATAACCCTGTGTACGAGACCGCAAAAGAGACACTGATGTATAGATCAGTCTTATGGACTCTGTGGGAGAGGGAGAGGGTGGGAAGATTTGAGAGAATGGCATTGAAACATGTAAAATATCATGTATGAAACGAGATGCCAGTCCAGGTTCGATGAATGAGGTTTTAAAACTGTGTGTCCCAGCACTGTTTATAATAGCCAGGACATGGAAGCAACCTAGATGTCCATCAGCAGATGAATGGATAAGAAAGCTGTGCTACATATACACAACAGAATATTACTCAGCCACTGAAAAGAACACATTTGAATCAGTTCTAATGAGGTGGATGTAACTGGAGCCTATTACACAGAGTGAAGTAAGCCAGAAGGAAAAACACCAATACAGTATAATAATGCATATATATGGAATTTAGGAAGATGGTAATGATAACCCTATATACGAGACGGCAAAAGAGACACAGATGTATAGAACAGTTTTTTGGACTCTGTAGGAGAAAGCGAGGGTGGGATGATTTTAGAGAATAGCATTGATACATGTATATTATCATGTGTGAACCAGATCACCAGTCCAGGTTTAATGCATGAGACAGAGTGCTCAGGGATGGTGCTCTGGGATGACCCAGAGGGATGGGATGGGAAGGGAGGTGGGAGGGGGGTTCAGGATGGGGAACACATGTACACCCATGGCTGATTCATGTCAATGTATGGCAAAACTACTACAATATTTATTGTAAAGTAATTAGCTTCCAATTAAAATAAATAAATTAAATTTTTTTTAAAAAGTGTGTTACATTAACTTAAATAGAAACATCCAAATATCAGAGTCAACAATTGAACATAGATGTATATTGCTTTTAGATCCAAATCCAAATTTCATTACCTACTCTGCAAAAACATAGATGGCCCCTTTAGAATTTACTGTTATCCTCTGGCCCGATGTTAAGCTTTGTGGAGGGAGCTGAAAAGATACTGGGGGTGGGAGTTTTCTAGTGTGCTCTCCTGGAAGATTTAGACAGTGACAGCTTCTCCAGTGCTTGGTTCCAACGATAAAGGCAGCTTCTCCACCATCTAATTCTAACAGTGCATGAAGCATTCCTAGTGCCCAGATTCTACACTGGGGGTTTGTGTATTAACCATGCCTTTTATTTTCTATACTGAAGATTTTACATACTGGAACCTTGCTGACCCTGAAAAGACTGCTTCTCCCAGGGTTAGCTGATTTCCAAAGTCAGCAAACAATTCACCTTCAATAACTTATTTCATATATATATATATATATATATATACATACTAACCAGTCCAGAGCCCATATCCCCAAATATCTTCTTCATCAGTCTCACACTCTGGGCCACTCTCCCCCTGCTCTAATATTCCCAGGATCAAGTACCAGACAACTCAGGATAGATCCTG
>NW_011494832.1:4818275-4840244 GCF_000754665.1 Bison bison bison | reverse complement strand
GTCCAGAGCCTGATCAAATTATTCAAACTAACCAATCATGAGTTTGCTTGCACTGCCTTACCTTTTCCTTCCCATGGAGTCTCTTTCCTCTATTTTCTCCTAATTTTTTGCCTCTTCACTGATACTGGTACCTCGGCATGCTCTCTCCTCTTGGGATGTGTGAGTAAAATAAACTATCTTTTCAAAGGCAGTAGTCTCCTGATTTGTTGGTATTACCAATCCTGAGTAACAAAACCTATATTTTGAAACTGGTGGCTTCCCCTGCACTAAGCTTCCGCAAACAGTTATCAGCAGCGCTCGGGGACCAGCAGCTTCCCCTGGCACACCCCATGGGTGATTTCATAGTGGAGTGCCTCTGGTATGAAATCTCCCCATTAGAGACTTTCCCCAGATACCAAGATACTGGCAAGTAACTTTCCCCAGATACCAGAACTGGCAAGTTCTGAAGGACAGATTCCTACAAGATCTACCGTAATAACTCCTCTGTCTTCCAGTGAGCTGAGATCTCAGGCCTGGGTTGGGGAAAAGGAGACTCTTCTTTGGATACCTTACCTCAGCCCTAGGCTACTAACTATACCCATATGTTTCATTTCCAAATTCATTAGAGTTCTCTTTCTTACTAGCCAATACCTTGTTTTTTCAATCCCCTGTTACAGTTAACAAGTGTTTACAGTAAACTTTTCTTGCTCAGATAACTGCGTGGTTTTATCTCCTAATTGGATTTGGATTTATACAATATTTTATTTGATTCACCTTATAGTAGTTATTTAACCAGTTTTCACAAGAGTAATAACAATTGTTGTTGCTTAGTCACTAAGTCATGTTCAACTATTTTACAACCGCATGAACTGCAGCCCACCCACCAGGCTCCTTTGTCCATGGAATTTCCCAGGCAAGAATACTGGGGTGAGTTTCCATTTCCTTCTCCAATAATAACAATACTTTGTGAATAAAGAACCACATTTTTATTCCTCCTTCATTAGATATAACTATTATTTTTAATTTTACTAAAAATTATTCTGAACCAAGGAATTTTTCAATCTATGTGTGTGTATAGAAAATCAAACATGGAGGAAAAGTAACATGAAATCTTCATGAACTATGTGAGGGTGGGATAGCATTAAGGTGGGCCGCATTAAGACACGATGCTCCCAGTAATGCAAGCCAAGCAATACATGTTACTAAAGATTTTCTATCACAAAGAACAACCTAATTCTTTAAACTATTTTTGACATACTTTCTAGTTAACTTAAGATTTAGACAACCTACTGTTTCTATTGATTAACTCAAAGTCTGCCCTCCAAACATTTCATTTTTAAAATAGATCAAGAGGTCAATTCATTCGCCAGGTACTCTGTGGAGGATAAATTTTGGTAGAATCATACTGGTAACATCTAAATCAAAATAGGAATTATACAGACTTTCTACATCATGGCATGGTAATAAAGTCATCTGACTTTTTCTATTAATTTTCTCCCAACAAGTGAACACTAGAGAAGCCTAAAGATCTGTGAACAATTTCTACAGGGAAAGTATTGGTTCTTAAACGTCTTCTTTCTCCTTTTTATGGACAGTTCACAATATCTGTTTAGAATTATTATTAGACTCTATAAAGAAGTTAAAAGATAAAGATCAGGGATCGAGCTCATGAGTTTTGTAAATTTTCCACAGTACTTCTGCCTTTGACATTGTTTCCCCATAGCCAATTAGCAGTAAAAATCCTTTACACAAAAAGGAAAATAAAGGAGTTTATGGAAGCCAGATATATCAAAATCTGGAAAAAACAGGTGTTAGATGAACTTAAGATTGTTTTTCCATGTGTGAAACAGCAAACTGTTAAATACTTTGCCCATCAACACAGGTTTCCCCCTCCTTATTTCTACACCCATTACTTCAAGATTTCTTTGTTGTAGCTCAGAATCATTTCACTGGCTTTCATGTATGATAGAAAACCTACCATAAAAGAAAAATCTTAACCAAAGATAAAAGGGAAATAAGAAGTCTTTGGAAGATAAGATCCCTGAATCTAATTCTAGATTTGCTTCTTACTACACTACTGAAGTTCAGTTCCCTACATTGTAAAATAAGAATTCTTATGATGTCATATTATAAGAACATGAGAATACCTTTAAAAGTTATTTTCTCATAATGTAGATAAGACCTGTTGTTGTTGTTGTTCAGTCACCCAGTCGTGTTCAACTCTGTGACACTATGGACTGCAACACAGCAGGCCTCCCTGTCCCTCACCATCTCCTGGGGTTTGCCCACGTTCATGTCCATTGCATCGGTAATACATCCAGTCATCTCATCCTCTGACACCCTCTTCTCCGTCTGCCCTCCGTCTTTCCCAGCATCAAGGACTTTTCCAATGAGTTGGCTGTTTGCATCAGGTAACCAATATACTGAAGCTTCAGCTTCAGCATCAGTCCTCTCAATGAGTATTCAGGGTTGATTTCCTTTAAGATTGACTGGTTTGATCTCCTTGCTGTCCAAGGGACTCTCAGGAGTCTTCTCCAACACCACAGTTCGAAGGCATCAGTTCTTGGGTACTCTGCGTTCTTTATGGTTCAGCTCTCACAACCGTATGTAACCACTGGGAAGACCGCAGCCTTGGCTTATACCGACTTTTGTTGGCAGAGTGATGTCTCTGCTTTTCAACATACATCTATGTTTGTCATAGCTTTCCTGTCAAGAAGTAAACGTCTCCTGATTTCATGGCTGCAGTCACCATCCACAGTGATTTTATAACCCAAGAAGAGGAAATTTGTCACTGCTTCCACCTTTTCCCCTTCTATTTGCCATAAAGTGATTAAACCTACTCTTAATGAATAGAAATGCTTTTTTTCTGGTAATTTCAAATACATCTTGTCTTAGTCCATTTGGAGGGGATTCTCAGGCTCAGTGGTAAAGAATCTTCCTTCCAATGCAGGAGACATAGGAGATGAAGGTTTGAATCCTGCATTGGGAAGATACCCTAGAGAAAGAAATGGCAACCCATTACAGTATTCTTGCCTGGAGAATTCCATGGACAGAGGAGCCTGGTGGGCTACAGTCCATGGGATCACAAAGTGTCAGACATGACTGAACACACACACACACACACACACACACACATCCATTTGGGCTGCTATAACAAAATATCATAGAGTGAGTGGCTTATAAACAACACGTTTATTTCTAATAGTTCTAGAGTCTGGGCTGTCCAACATCAGTACACATTGGTGCATGTGATGTCCTTTTCCTGACTCACAGACAACTGTCTTCTTCCTGTATCTTCACATGGTGAATGGGAAAGAGAAGGGAGGTCTCCAGGATCTCTTTTTACAAGTGTGCTAATCCCATTCATGAGTGCTCTGATCTCATGACCTAATAACCACCTAAAGCCCCTACTTCCAAATGCTGCCATCAGACTGGGAGTTGGAATTTAACATATGAATTATGGGGAAAGACACAAAGAGTCAGTCTGCAGCACATCTAATAACCTCTTTCAACAGTACCTACCCACTAACACATTGTAAAGTGTGCTTATTGAAAATGAACATGTTACGGTCATATGCATTTTACTCAGCCTCAAAAATAAAGCAAACAGAATATTCCTGATCACAGATTCCCATTTTGCTTTCCAACCTTTAATGTATTTTATATTTGTTTAGAATTCATAATGATTTTCTTTCTTGGCCAATATTTGATTGTCATGTCATAGTTACTGTGTTATGGATAGTTCACAGTTACTACAGTTCCTCCCTTCTGATAAATTGTATTTCCATATACAAGGACCACCCACTGAGGTAATTAGGCAGTTCATTTCTCCAGTTCATTTCTTCTTCATGACTTAAGTGAGCCTCCCTGTTTACTGTCTGAATCCTGGGAATACAGAGAAAAAGCAGGAATTCTCTAATATGTTTACTAAGGAAGCAAAGACATGGATAACTAGAGGTAAGGAGAGCAGACTAGAGGCTTTATGAAAGAAGCAAAGAATTCATAAAATTTAATACATTTAAATCAGACTAGGCAAAATATTTAAGGATAAAGGCTGGAAAGCAGGGTTGTTGTTGTCCCAAGGGATGAGGAAAAATAATCCAAGTGCTGTCTTCCACTTCTTATTGATGTGATTAAACAACTTGATCCCGGCCTTTTTAGTGACTCTGTTGAAGAAGAAACCAATTGGTGGCAGCTAGAAGGTTGGCTTTACTACATGGACATCTGCTCTAGGAGCTAAGCCTAGAATTGATTAATTTCAAATATGTCAGCAGCTGTCAAGAGGTAACAATTTCAAGTCATTTCTAACCTAAGCCAGAAGCAAACCAGTAACATAGAAGTAAAATTGCTTACGAATCCATGGATACATCAAAATCTTATTACATAAACATTTTAGTCACTTCTTTAGTTCCAGCATTTTAATTTAAAAACATTGAGCCAGCCCTAGACTTTAATTAATGGATTATTTATAAAAGACTCTGGTTTGCCATTTTATTGGATATATCATACAGTCTCCAAATGTCAGCACAAACAATGTGCTTTTGTATTGTAACTTAAGTGTTTAATATAAACAAAATAGCATAGCATTTAATGTGCTTTTTAACAGTTCCCAAGTGTTTACTCTTACTGTGAATGCTTAAACCCTACAAATCCTATATTCTTATTCACTAGTTAGTAATGAGTCTTTTTTCTGCATATATCATTTGCCCTGTTTAAAGCCCCTCTTTGGCTTCCCTATGCTTTTAGGATGATAAGAAATCTGATTATAAGATATTATCACCAAACTGGGTCTGGCCTGCATCTCTTTCCCCAGCCTCAAATTCCAGCACTTTGCCTCCTCACTTTCCCTTTTTAAACCTTTCTGCTCTTCTTTCAGGTCCAGAACCAGTCCTGTTCCCTTCTACTGCAAGGTCTCTAACAATGCTGTATCCTCTGCTGTAATACTTCTCCCTGCCTTCTTTAACAAATTAATGTCTGTCTGTTTCTGCTCTGAGTTCAGTGCAAGCATTCCCTCAGGGAAAGTGCCCTGGGATCCCTCCTTAGGTCAAAGCCCTACTGTAAGCTCTTACAGTGCCTCTTTATCCCCAGTCATATCCACTTGAACTATCTTGGATTATTGCCTTTCTTCCAGGCTAGAATCTAAACTCTAAAGAGGTAGGGAGCTGTCTCTTCTTTGTCCACCTTTATATCATTAGCACCTTGAACAGTACACAACGCATCTTTGTTGAACAAATGAATTACAGGGAAGTAATTGAACATCACTAAAAAATCATATAGCACGTGTGAGTAAATTGCAATTGGGTCTAGTATTTACAAGGCTAATCACTGTAGGAGAGTTTAAACCAACATTACCAACATCAATTTCTCTCACATCGTTTGGCTAATGTCCTATTATTGTTGTGTATGGCAAGTGTATTTCCTATATTGTGAAATAAAAGTGCACAAGTTTGCCAAAAAAAAAAAAAATCCCACAGGGAAGTAAAATCAATGAAGCAAGAGCTACATCTCAGGTGAAATTACCATATCCTCAAAAGAAGAAATAAAATCAGAATAAATAGAATATAAAATTATATTAATACAGTGAAATGAAAATCCTTCATTACTGTTAAGAATATGAAAATTCTATTGAAATGAGGAAGAATACATCTTTTTAAACCTTAAGATAAACTTGGAATTTTTAAATAAGAGAAAAAGGTGAAACACTAAGGAGACTGGAATATATGCAGCACTGTGTTTAAGAATGTTCGTAGATTAGACTGGAAAACTGTGTATGTGTGTATATGTTATGAATGTCACACTGAGTGAGTTGTTTGGAAATAATCATAGGAATGTGGGATTTCTCTATTATTTTTGTTAAAGAAATTGACAATAAAATCATTTTCATATTGATTAACCTAGAGAACTAGAGAAAAGAGGCAGAATTTTGGGAGGCACAGAGACCATATTTTTTGTTGGAATACAGACAGGTAGCCAGGCCTACAATGAGAATGAGATAGGAAGCAGATATATAAGATATTCTGAAGGCATAATTGGTAGGTTAATCACTTATACATAGTTAGAGGAAAATAAAAAGATCAAAATGATACCTGGTCAAAGACCTGTTGAAAGATTTTCTTTATAAACACATCCAAAAACAAGATTCTTTTAGTCTTGGCCTTTCTACTTATTTTCAAACCTTCTCAATGCTTTTAGTTTTGAACTGTGCAAACCTCCACTGATATTCTTTGTACCCACATATATACAAGAAGACAAACAATTTTTAGAAATAAAAAAAAAAGGTATTTTTGCATTGGTGTAAGCACTTTGGACTCAGAATGAGTTTGGATCACCATAGAAATTGGTTATGTAACCAATTTTTTCCATATTATTTCAAATTTTACTACATAAAAATTCAACAATATAGCATGAGAGGAACAAAGCTTAAATATGGAACTTATTTTTCTACATGTTTCCTTTACAAAGAAAAGTCTTACAGAAAATAAGCAAAACACATCTGTCAAGGGGATTCTCAGGCAGCGCTAGTGGTCAAGAACACACCTGCCAGTGCAGGAGATGTAAGATACACGGGTTCAGTCCCTGGGTTGGGAAGATCCCTGGAGGAGGGCATGGCCACCCACTCCAGTATTCTTGCCTGGAGAATGCCATGGACAGAGGAGCCTGGTGGGCTATGGTACCTAGGGTCGCAAGGAGCTGGTCATGACTGCAGTGACTTCTGTCAAAATATCTGCCATAATAAAGCAATCCAGCAACAAATTTATTAACCAATAATATATATTTTTAATTTTTTAGAATTCCGTAATTGTAAATCACATAAATGCTGGACAATGTTGTTTAGTTGAATGGCTTTAAAAATACAAAAAGTTCTGTTGTGGCATTTGGGAGGGCTCTACAATTAATTAATTAGAATTTAAATTTTGAAAAGTGTATTTTAACTCTTTGAAACTTGGAATGGGAGACAACATCCACAGTGAATGTATTTTATGTTAAATGGCCACCCTGTAGTACCATTAACACATTAACTTTCTCTTCAGAGTTAACTCATCTTGTGCAGATCTCACCGTGTCTCCAGTAATCTTCGTGCGTGTACTTGAACTTTTTATAAATGTTGTTATCAATTAAGAAAGTGAAGTTCAGCACTATGTTTCTTGATTTTTTTAATACAAAATTCAGTCCTGAGCATATTCATTAATGCAAATTAGTACAAGTGATTCTGTTACTCAGGGATATGTATCTGAATCAAGCCCTATTAATAAGACTCAGGTGCATTGGCTCAGCAGTGAAATTAACCTTTTACTGCATATAAACAACAACATCCAAAAAATGGAAAACCACTGATCTAGTATAATTGCTAGTCTGCAGGAAAAATAAAAGAGGCTCACAAAAATATAATGGTTTACCTGAGGTCACACAAATTGTGAGGGAAAGCACACACACACACATACACACACACACACACACACACACAATCTGATCCCCAGATCTTTGTTTTTGCCAATATATGATGTCAGCTTTGAAAATACTAGATTCATCTTTTAATGTGATTATAAAGTTGAAGAGTTCTAGAGGACTATTTGGAGAAGGCGATGGCACCCCACTCCAGTACTCTTGCCTGGAAAATCCCATGGACGGAGGAGCCTGGTGGGCTGCAGTCCATGGGGTCGCTGAGAGTCGGATACGACTGAGCGTCTTCACTTTCACTTTTCACTTTCCTGCATTGGAGAAGGAAATGGCAACCCACTCCAGTGTTCTTGCCTGGAGAATCCCAGGGACGGGGGAGCCTGGTGGGCTGCCGTCTCTGAGGTCGCACAGATTCGGACACGACTGAAGTGCCTAAGCAGCAGCAGCAGCAGCAGCAGCAACAGAGGACTATTTGTGAGAGTGACAAGCATTTGGAAGTCCTAAGAATTTACGTTTTTCATTGATGTGAACCTTTACAAATATATATTTGTCATATCTTCATTTTTTTAGTCTTTGATGTACTTGGGAAACCGTGTTATGGAGGTAAAATGAAAATCAGTTGCTTTCCTTGTCTTTTTCTGTAGAACAAGATATCTGGGTGACAATGGATTTGGCAACTATTAATTATCGTTTCAGGGAATACTGTTTTAGAGCAATTACTTTATGAATACTCTATTCCATCCAAAGGATATTTCCAAGGCTTTACCAAAGGCCTGTAAAATTTGTCCTATTATTTGAAATGTCATGTCAACAGCTGTTTCTTTTGAATATGTGAAACTTGTAACTAGATTATGAAGATCCCACTTCAAATTGGTCATTGAACTTTTTAATCTATCAGTTCCACTTGTACATTATTTTTCTCTCACAGGGGCAGTTAACACTGCAGAATTTCATTAAATAGTTCAGACACATGTTGGCTTACTACATTTTAAAGACAGGAAATGTTTATCTTTTGGTTTCATATTGGAAACCAGTGAGTATTCCAAAAACTGTCAACCATGTGATTTCAAGCCATACATTGCATTTTGCTACTAATACCCATTGGAAAAAAAAAAAAAATCAGTGCTTTATATTTTCTACTTTGGATATGTAGTAAACAACTTTTTCCCTCTTAGACTTGCACAGAATTTTAGTTTTTTTTTTTTAATTGTTTTCTTTTGAATTTTAAGTTATGACTCAAATCACATTCTGACCAATTATTCTTGGAAGTCATTGGCACATAAGTTTGAAGCATAACAATAGGCCTTACAAACATTTCTTTTACACCCAACTTGTTATCCCATCTATAACCTTTTTTTAAAAATCTCTGATTTATCATTAATAATTCAGCTTGAAGTACATATGTGAATTATTGGAGCAGAATGTCTTCTTGTCATAGGCTTAAATTTTAATGCATTTTCAAAATGCCAGATATTTTTTGACTTAACACTTTATCTCATAGATATGTTATATATGTATATACATTTACTCACATACACAACATTTTAAGGCATTAAATTTTCTATTGTACTCTTCAAAAATGATATTTAATAGTTATAGAAATATGAAATATGGAAAAGATGTATAGGTGAAAGTTAAAAACAAAACAGATTATTGGCAACAATTCCACAGTAAGCAAACACTGTGTGCTCAGTTGCTCGTTTGTGTCTGACTCTGTACCAGCATGAACTGCAGCCCACCAGGCTCCTTTGACCATGATATTCTCCCTGCAAGAATACTGGAGTGGGTTACCATATCCTTCTCTAGAAACAAACACTATTTTAAGTAAAAAATGATCTTTGTTCCTACTCCAGGGGTCTTCCTGACCCAGAGATCAAGCCTGTGTTTCTTGTGTCTCCTGCAAGAGGAGGCAGATTCTTTACCACTGCACCACCTGGAAAGTCCCTAAAAAATTATTTACTGGGTGCATGATATACACAGATATATTACTGAAAAAATAAACTACTCTACCTTGAAGTGTGCAAAATCTAATAGAATAGATCTATTATCTGATATTTTAAAGTAAGTAGACTGCAGAAGGGCTTCCCAGGTGGCTCAGTGGGTAGAGAATCCACCTGCAATGCAGGAGACACAGACAGATGCCAGTTGGATCCCCAGGTCAGGAAGCTTCCCTGGAAGAAGGCATGGCGACCCATTCCAATATTCTTGCCTGGAGAATTCCATGGACAGAGGACCCTGGTGGGCTACAGTCCATAGGATCACAAAGAGTCAGACATAATTGAAGTGATTGAGCAAGCACACAGATGACAAAAATTCAATATATTATCACTTTAATTAAAACCAGATACAAATAAATAATAAGCAAAATGTAAGAAAGTAATCGACTGGGATTAGTTTGGATAGTCAAAACACACATGGATGGCTTCTCAGAGGGCAAGTGGGAAGGAAGAAACAAAGTCATGTTTTTAGAATAAAAAATGATGAATGAAGAATTGCAAACATTATTACACAAACAAGATCATTCAAGGGATGGTACAGTACAGCCAGGAGTGCAGAATTCTGGCAATTTCCCCAGTACACCATGCACTTTTTCTGCATTCTGTTCATTCATATTTATATCAATCCCGTACTCATTTTCCCCAGGAGTCCTTAGCAAACTTGTCTTCCAAATATTAAGTCAAGAATAACCTTTTCTGTAAAACCCTGTCTAACCCTTCTGGAAGACTGGGGGATTGATTTCTCTAAATTTTGACTGGTTCCAATTATAATCACTATTCTAAATCACTGGTTCTTTATCTTGGTTACATACTGGAATCATCTAGGGTGTTTTAAATGTGTTGAAGCCTTGATCCCACCCTCAGAGATGCATATTCAAATGGTTTAGGAGTACTGTGGGCATTGGGATTTTTTTTTAAAAAAGGAAAAAAAAATAAACCCAAAGTGATTCTGCTGCTGCTGCTGCTGCTAAGTCGCTTCAGTCATGTCCAACTCTGTGCGACCCCATGGACTGCAGCTTACCAGGCTTTTCCATCCATGGGATTTTCCAGGCAAGAGTACTGGAGTGGGGTGCCATTGCCTTCTCCCAGTGATTCTACAGTTCAGCAAAGTTTGAGCACTGCTGGCATGTGTGTTAGCAGTTGTGATATTTGAGTTGTCTGTATAAGGCTTCTCCTATGCCATGTCTGAATCTGTAATTTTATACAGAAGATACCCCTGTCCTTTGGTGCTGGTTGGGAACATGAACTGTATGCTGCTAAAGAGCAGAGGTTTTACCATGAGACCAAAAGAGTTGGAATTGCAATTCCCTCGCTTACTAAGAATGTGCCTTTGGGCAAGTAATTTAATCTCTGCAAGTTTCAACTTTCTTGTGAATTTATTGGGATGACTAAATGAAATGTAGTATATGTATATATATATACATGTATAAACATTATATATATAATAAGTGTGGTATATATATGTAGTATTTGTATATATGTATGTAGTATATACATATACTATATAAATATATATATAAACATTAACAATAAAATACAACACAAAGGTGACCTATTTCAAACAACTACTGTTGTTATCTACTTACAAATAATTGAGCGTGTTTTATGTGCCAGAAAGTGTTCTAAGAGATAATATATTTCATTAACTTTTAGAAAACACTCTAAAATTTTAAGTAAATTATAAATATTATTAACATTATTTTACATATGATGGAATTGTGGTACAGAGAGATCAGACAATTTGCACTAGAAACCTGCTGAAGGTCACACATATAGTTAAGAAACAGAGCTTAGAATTGAAACCAGTTAGTCTAATTTCTCACCCTGTGACTGATATCACTATACTTTGCTAAAAAGGAATGAAAAGAAAAATATTCATAAAAGTAAATTGTATTTAATTGTATGCGGTAAGTCTGTGTGAGTGTTGGAAACAAAATATTGTAGAAGTTTCCAAGGGAAGAATTATTTATATATAAGTGGGAAAGAGAAGCTTCATGGAGGAAGTGAAATTTGAGCTATATTCCATGGTTGTCACCAACGTTGTACATGGTAGCTCATAAATACACACACATATAGCAACTCACTTTAATTAAAATGTGATAATAGTTACACGTGAGTTAAAGTGTTTTAAGTGAGATACAGCATTTCTTGGAAATGTATAAAAAGCAACAGTTGAATAAGAATGAATGTAACTATCTTCAGTTCAGTTCAGTTCAGTCACTCAGTCGTGTCCAACTCTTTGCCACCCCATGAATTGCAGCACCCCAGGCCTCCCTGTCCATCACCAACTCCCGGAGTTCACTCAGACTCACATCCATCGAGTCGGTGATGCCATCCAGCCATCTCATCCTCTGTCATCCCCTTCTCCTCCTGCCCCCAATCCCTCCCAGCATCAGAGTCTTTTCCAATGAGTCAACTCTTCGCATGAGGTGGCCAAAGTACTGGAGTTTCAGCTTTAGCATCATTCCTTCCAAAGAAATCCCAGGGCTGATCTCCTTCAGAATAGACTGGTTGGATCTCCTTGCAGTCCAAGGGACTCTCAAGAGTCCTCTCCAACACCACAGTTCAAAAGCATCAATTCTTCGGTGCTCAGCTTTCTTCATAGTCCAACTCTCACATCCATACATGACCACTGGAAAAACCATAGCCTTGACTAGATGGACCTTTGTTGGCAAAGTAATGTCTCTGCTTTTCAATATGATATCTAGGTTGGTCATATCTTAGGAGTTGTTAAATACATTGGAATCATATAAAAGATAACAGGATGGGAGGGCTCACTGGCAAAGAATCCTACTGCCCATACAGAAGACATACGTTTGATCCCTAATCCAGAAAGATCCCACATACTACGGGCCAACTAAGCTCATGTGCCACAAATGATGAGCCCAGGAGCTGCAACTACTGAACCCATGTACCACAGGTACTGAAGCCTGCTTGCCCTAGAGCCTGTGATCTGCAACAAGGAAGCCACTGCAGTGAGAAGCCCAACTAGAGAGTAGCCCCTGCTCTCCCAACCTAGAGAAAAGCCCAGGCAGAAATGAAGACCCAGCAAAGCCATAAACAAGTAAATAAAATTATTAAAACAAAACAAAAAACTAAAGATTACAGGGTGGGAATCTACATTATTGTTCAGTTGGTCAGTCATGTAGATTCTGCGACCTCATGGACTGCAGCACACCAGGCTTCCCTCTCCTTCACCATCTCCCAGAGCTTGCTCAAATTCTTGTCCATTGAGTTGGTGATGCCATCCAACCATTTCATACTCTGTCATCCCCTTCTTCTCCTGCCCCTATCTTTCCCAGCATCAGGGTCTTTTCTAATGAGTCAGCTCTTCACATTAGGTGGCCAAAGTATTGGAGTTTCAGCTTCAGCATCAGTCCTTACAATGAACATTCGGGTCTGATTTCCTTTAGGATGGACTGGTTGGATCTCCTTGAAGTCCAAGGGACTCTCAAGAGTCTTCCCCAATTCAATTCTTTGGCACTCAGCCTTCTTTATGGTCCAGTTCTCACATCCATACATGACTACTGGAAAAACCATAGCTTTGACTAGATGGACCTTTTTGGCAAATCAGTGTCTCTGCTTTTTAATATACTGCCTATGTTTGTCATAGCTTTCCTTCCAAGGAGCAAGTGTCTTTTAATTCCATGGCTGCAGTCACCGTCTGCAGTGATTTTGGAGCCAAAGAAAATAAAATCTGTCATTGTTTCCATTGTTTCCCCATCTTCTTGCCAAGAAATGATGGGACTAGATGCCACAATCTTAGTTTTTTGAATGTTGAGTTTTAAACTGACCTTTTCACTCTCCTCTTTCACCTTCATCAAGAGGCTCTTCAGTTCCTCTTCACTTTCTGCCATGAGGGCGGTGTCATCTGCATATCTGAGGTTATTGATATTTCTCCTAGCAATCTTGACTCCAGCTTGTGCTTCGTCCAGCCCAGCATTTCACATGATGTACTCTGCATAGAAGTTAAATAAGCAGGGTAACAATATGCAGCCTTAATATAATCCTTTCCCAATTTTGAACCAGTCCAGTGTTCCATGACTGATTCTAACTGTTACTTGTTGTCTTGACCTGCATACAAGTTTTACAAGATAAGAATGAGAATCTATAGTGGAATGAATATTTTAATATTGAGAATAGACACAGATTGTTAGACGATCCTAAAGAAAAATGTGCCCTCTCCCGGGAATATCATTTTCCTTAAGCACAAGTAGATTATTCACCATTATTCAAATATTCACTAGTGGCAGAAAGCAAAGAGGAACTAAAAAGCCTCTTTTTAGAGGCAAAAGAGGAAAGTGAAAAAGCTGGCTTAAAACTCAGCATTCAAAAATCAAAGATCGTGGCATCCGGTCCCCCATCACTTCATGGCAAATAGATGAGGAAACAATGGAAACAGAGACAGACTTTATCTTCTTGGGCTCCAAAATCACTGTGGACAGTGACTGCAGCCATGAAATTAAAAGACGCTATTTCCTTGGAAGAAAAGCTATGACAGATCTAGACAATGCATTAAAAAGCAGAGACATTACTTTGCTGACAAAGTCCATGTAATCAAAGCTATGTTTTTCCCAGTAATCACGCATGGATGTGAGAGGTGGACCATAAATAAGGGTGAGCACCCATGAACTGATGCTTTCAAACTGTGGTGTTGGAGAAGACTCCCATTGGACTGCAAGGAGATCAAACCAATCAATCCCAAAGAAAATCAATCCTGAATATTCATGGAAGAACTGATGCCGAACCTGAAGCTCCAATACTTTGGCCACCTGATGTGAAGAGCTGACTCATTAGAAAAGACCAGGATGCTGGGAAGGCAGGAGAATGGTATGACAGGATGAGATGGCTGGATGGCATCACCGACTCAATGGACAAGAGTTTGAGCAAGTTCCTGGAGATGGTGAAGGACAGGGAAGCATGGCGTGCTAAAGTCCATGGGGTCGCAAAGAGTTGAACATGATTAACTGACTGAACAACAATAACAGCAATTCATACAGTTATTATTTCCTTTATAATCAGAATAAAGGCAAATATGTCCACTGTCACTAGCACTATTAATATTACACTGGGATTTCTAGAAAATATAGTAAGATAAAAATTAAAGCAAACAGATTTAGATATATATAATTTGCATTTGAATTATTTGTATATTATATAAAAATAATTAACTTTATATCTTTTAGAATGAACTTGTTAGAGTGATCATCAAGAAAAACTGCATTTGTGATAGCATCTAAAATCTACAAAGTTAGAAATAACTTGAACAATAAATACACAGACTATGTAAGAAATACAGGTATACGTGTATGAGTGTGTGTGTCTGTGTGTGTGTATGTGAAAGCTAGGTCACTGAATGAAGTCTGATTTTGTAGAGTAATTAGTTTTCTTGATGACTTTATAGATAAAAGATCTCCAATTCACTATCTCAGTGGAGTGTTTTTGGTAACTAGATAGAACAGTTTTAAGGTATACATTAAAAAAAAGAAAATATAAAAAAAGAATTAGATCAGCTGTGCAAGTTCAGTATGAAACTCTAAGACTTAAAATATCAAAGAGGTTGTTCTAAAGAGCAGCATACAGATTAAAAGATAATTATGAAGAGCCCTGAAATAAACCTTATAACATATGGGAACATAGTACATAACAAATGATGCCTTGCAAATTGATGATGAGGACATTTATTATTCTACAAATAATATAGGATAAAACCAGTATTTGCCTTATACTATATACCAAATTAAACCATATGTATTTCAGTCATTAAATTTCACATTAAGCCACAAAACAATGAGAAGAAAATACAGATAAATATTTAACTGAAGATAGTTAAGTTAGTCCATTTTTCTGACATTTTTGACAATCCTATTATTTTAAGCTCAGACTTATTTGAAAATTAAGTGACTAACTATGAAGCCTCTCTTTGTTGGGGGGGAGGGAAACATATATGCATACATAAACATCTTGCTTATAATTATATTTAATATGTAAATATTGGAGAGGGGATAAATGAGTAGAGGATAAAGAAAAGTATTAACAGTAAATAATGTAGACTACTCTCATTCCTTCCCCAGAAATCAGTTTCTTTTAGGTTATCCCAATGGATTCCTGAATTAAACTGAATCCTGCTTAAATTTCAGAATAATAGAAAATGAGAAGGTTATGGGTATGAGGCAGCGTGGGGTGGAGGGTAGGGGAGTATAAGTTTAAGTGTATTCTCAGTATACACTCAGTCATATATATTTTCAGTATACACTCAGTTTAAATGTAGTCTCTTCACTTCTCTTTATAAATGAATCCCCTCAACAGCCATATTCTCCAGAATATTCAAAAAGTGGTGCTATAAACTGAATGTTTATGTTCACCCATAATTTATATGATTAATCCTAACTCTCAGTGTGATCGCTTTAGAAGTTGGGATTTGGGGAAGTTGATTACATCATGAACATATAGCCCTTATGAATGGTGTTAGTGCCCTTATAAAAGAAGACTCCAGAGAGTTCCTTTTCTTCTTCCCCCATGTAAGGATATGCCTGCCCCATGTAAGAAGACTGCCTGTCTATGAACCAGGAAGCAGGCCCTCACCACACACACCCAGCCCTGCATCTTGGTCTTGAACTTCTCAGCCTCTAGAATGGTGAAAACTAAATGTTTGTTGATCATAAACCATGTGGTATTTTGTTATAGTAGCTTAAACAGACTAAGACAAGTGATAAGAGGACAATAGTATAAAATATGAGTGAGAAAGAGGGATGCTTGTAAACCACTAATGCTGACCCCTTTCTTTGGTTAATTAACACCTTTGATTCCTTCCAACATGAAACATCATTTCCTCCGCAAAGCATCCCCTAACTCCTTCAAAATATGTTGAATCCTGTGTTATGGAGTACCACCTTACCTTATGCTTCTTGTAACACTTACTATGCACTTCTAATTATTCTCTAGTGCCTGTCTTCTCCACAACACTCCATAGTACCTGAGAACAAGAAATATGTCTCTCTTTTTAAAAAATCACTGCTCTCTAGAGTCTATTCAATATCCAGCACACTCTAAGTACATGAATGATAGATATTGAATAAATAAGATGGCACAAAATTTAATCATTAATTTTCATGATTTTGCATAGTTTTTACTTTATCACTCAAAATCATTTCAACGACTAAGCTAAGCTCTGGCTCTTGGTCCTTAAAATAGAATATAATCTCAAAAATGGGGAAAATTCTAAAATCATGTGAAATATATACAATATATAAATCATATCCAGTTTGTCATTGAAATAAATTTAGTGAGTCTTCTAGGTGATAAAATATAGCTTTGCTCTCTTTTATAATTCTTCATGCCATGTCATACAAACTGAATGCCAAACTATGGGGCCCCCTGGTTCTATCCTGGGAACATCATCTGGGCAGGCATTGGATTAGTAGATATACAAAATCAAAGACGGTTCCGTGATGTGAGAGACCCTCTGGAATCTGAGGATAAAGTTTCAAAAGCCTTAGGAATGTTCTGGCAATGATGCACCGTACTCAAAATAGGAAAGACAAAACCGGTTATACTAGAGATTTTAAAAGATAAACTACTAGAGTCCTGATGACCTTCTGTATTATCAAACTGTTTCTCCTCTTAAAGATATTCTAAGAGGGATTCTCCAAAAGTCTAAAAATATACCTACAGATATTTTTTTTGGTAAATGGTATTTTTTATTAGCTAGTTTATGATCAGATAAGTTAAAGCTAATTGGACTTGGTATTTCTATGATAACTTATTTTAACATTTTCAGTGTTATAAATGAAGTAGTAATTAAAGAAAGATAAGTTAGTTTTCATCTCTCAGATGCTAATGAGTGAATATTTAGATCTCTAAAAATTAGAAATTCATTAGTTAATCACCCAAGCCAAACACAACCAAGGAAAAACTTCTAGCAACCAATTTATGAATACTTGCTTTCAAAATTATTTTCTAGAATTTGACCCTCAGAATATATATTGGAATGTAAGTAGTTCTATTTCAAATTCTGTAAAATGTAGATTTCGTAGTAGTGTCTAGAAAACTGAATACAAAGCATTTTACTTTGTCTTTTTATTCCTCTTAAGAAAGTTACCTACTGACCGAAACCATTAACAAGACAAAATAAATTCCAATATGTTTTCAGGTGCCTAGTAGGAGACAGAATTCAAATGAAATAAATGATAGAGGAATGCAGAGAATAACATTGAAACAACAGAAAAAATATATATATATATATACAATTGTATTATATACATGTGTTGTGGCAATAAATGATTTTACTGTTTTTTATAGGTTCAGTTTTTAAATTGTTTTGATTGAATATAGCTGATTAACAGTGTTGTGTTAGTTCCAGGTGTAAAGCAAAATGATTCAATTAATCATATTATTTTTCAAATTCTTTTCCCTTATAGGTTATTGCAAAATATTAAGTATAATTCCCTGTGCTTTACACCAGGACCTTGCTGTTTATGTATAGCAGTGCGTATATGTTAATTCCAAACTCCTAGTTTATCCCTCTAGAAAGAGCCCTTGTGCATGATGATTGCTTACCAATAGTTGCATTAAACTCTAATGTGCCCAACTCTATGCTAACTCAAGTAGTGTCCTGGTAAATGCTTAAGAAACAACTTGGGAAAGAAGACACTATTCTGTAGTGTATACTTCCATTCTGGCTGATTTAAGACTACCAAAGTGCTGTCAGTGAGCAGTGTTGAAGAGTGGTGATGTGCAATAGCATACCACTAAATAACATTTCACCATACAAATACAATTGATGTAAATAGCCACACCAGAATAAATAATATTATGTAGTAAAAATAATTAGGAAGTGGTGGGTTTAGGGGCTTATTACCTTGCTTTCAATATAATTTAATTGTAAATTTATGTAATTTAATTTTCAGTAATGACTGTGTTTGACAACTGGCTTTACAAAACTGAAAATTTAATAATCAGTTCTGCAAGGCCAGTACCAGTCTACATAGCATGCCATATTTACCAACCACCCATCTTCCCACCAATTATATGACAACAATGAAAACATTTGGACTCACACACCAAACTAAGAGACCTCTACACAGAAGCCAAAGGGTCACAGCATGAATCTACGAAAACTTGTACTCAAGGTCACTATCAGAATATCTCATGACAATTTTCTATCCCTTTCTATAAACAATAGCAACAAGACTGTGATCATCTGTCATTTTAGGCCCAGAGATGTCATCAAGTTTAAAACCAGAAGCAGTGATATTGGATATAGGAATAAGGATGCAAGCCAAGACCAGACACAACAGATACATTCTGCTCTCTCTTCTCTCTCCATTTCCTGAAAACACCTGCTGACAAATTCTAGTCTTGTGAACAGAGCCCAAGATTCAGATTACTGAATGTTCTAATGATTGGCAGCTAATTGGTAGCAGATTGCTATTTCCTGAGTTAAGATTTTGCTTTGCTTCAGGCACTATGATAGGTTCATAAAGTAGATGGTCTCGTTTAATCTCACTGCCTTTTTAATTTAAGCCTTATATTCCATTTTTAATAAGAAGAAACCAAAGCTTAAAAAAATTATGTAACTAGTCATTACCCACAGGCCATAACTAGCAAAGTAAGATTTGAGCTCAGGCTTCAAAAACTGTGCTCCTAATGATTTCACTATTCTGCCTAGCATAATTCATGATGATATTTATTGACAATAATAACTGACATTTGTTGAATGATAGTTATATACTTAGTACTATTCAGTGCCTTACATGTACTAACTCATTTAATTCTCATGACAACTAGACATTAATTAGCACATTTCCTCAATTCTAAGATATTATTGGTTGTAGGGAGTATTGATTTGATAACAGCATTCAAAGAAAAATAGGAGCATGATGTGTATCATTTTAAATGTGATATTGATAATACATTTGACCACCCCCCCCAATATGGGGGTTAGGGACTTCCACTCTCCTTGAAGTGTAAAATTTGAGTATTGACTTTACAGTTCGCCATTCCTATCTGCAGTTCCACATCTTTGAATTTAATCAACCTGGGTGCCTATAGCACTGTGGTATGCATTTAGTGAAAAAAATCCATGTAAAAATGGACCATTTCAGTTCAAAACCATGTTGTTCAAGGGTCCATGGTACTATGCATCCCAAACTAATAAATATTTTAAGATATAAAGCTTAAGTCAGAGGACCAAGAAAATATGGTACCTAACCCTGTATTAACAAGGACACCAAAGGAAGAAAATGTGCTCAAGGACACACAAAATATAAGGGAGAATGGGATAGTGAAATTTTAAATTACCTGAAGACCTTACAGTTTCTCAAGGCTCCCAAATAAACTGGTATTTATTATTCTGACTTCTTTAGTGTATCAAAAAGCAGAGACATTATACTTTGCTGACAAAGGGCCATATAGTCAAAGCTATGGTTTTTCCAGCAATCATGTACGGATGTGAGAGCTGGGTCATAAGAAAAGCTGAATGCCAAAAAATTGATGCTTTCAAACTGTTATGCTGGAAAAGACTTTTTAGAGTTCCTTGGACTTCAAGGAGATCAAACCAGTCAATCCTAGAGCAAATGAGTCCTGAATATTCATTGGAAGGACTAATTCTGAAGCTGAAACTCCAATACTTTGGCCACCTGATACAAAGAACTGACTCATTTGAAAAGACCCTGATGTTGGAAGATAGAAGGCAGGAGGAGAAGGGAATGACAGAGAACAAGATGGTTGGATGGCATCACTGACTCAATAGACAGGAGTGTGAGCAAGCTTCAGGAGATGGTGAAGGACAAAGAAGCCTGGTGTGCTGCAGTCCATGGGATCACAAAGAGTCGGACATGGCTGTGTGACTGAACAACTTCTTCCTTCCTTTTCCCCCTTTAAAGACTTGGTGATTACACTTAGCTCTACTGGATACTTCAGGATAATCTCCCTTTTTTATTTTTATTTTTTAAGCTAATTTATTTTAATTGGAGGCTAATTACTTTGCAATATTATAGTAGTTTTTGCCATCCATTGACATGAATCAGCCATGGATGTACATGTGTCCCCCATCCTGAATGCCCCTCCTTCTCCCTCCCCATCCCATCAGCATATTAGTAACCTTTACTCCATCTGCAACCTTAATTTCCCTTTGCAATATAACTGAACATACCTATAGGCTCCATGAATTAGAACACAGATATCTTGGAGGGTTACTATTCTTCAAACTGTAGAAAAGACAAACATGTAGCTTCACTTTGTTTCAACTAAAAAATAAAATCCTAGAGAAGAATTCCAGTCAACCTGGCAAGAGCCACCTCTCTATTCTAGCGATATCAATGGGATTGGGAGACAGGCAATATATCATAATTGACAACCCCAAGTAGAATCATGTATTTTTGAATTAGATGAGGAGCAGATGATTGAGAGAGGAGACAACTTTTCTCAGAATAAGGGAGACCAAATAATGTCTGTCTAGTGTCCTTCCATTTCACCCTAACCTCTTGGTACCTTTTAGGCACCCAGTGCTCTGCTGGGTCGTGTCCGACTCTGTGCGACCCCATAGACGGCAGCCCACCAGGCTCCCCCATCCCTGGGATTCTCCAGGCAAGAACACTGGAGTGGGTTGCCATTTCCTTCTCCAATGCATGAAAGTGAAAAGTGAAAAGTGAAAGTGAAGTCGCTCGGTCGTGTCTGATTCCGCGACCTGCATAATACCATCTGGTTCCTCCAACATCTTTTCACTTTCGCATACCCTTCATATATTCTCTCAGATAGTACAGCCTTCTTGTCATTCTCTGCCATAGAAACCCTCATTCTTCTAAATATAACTCACAAGTTACTTCTTCTAGAAGAGAAGTAGATTTCTGGAACTGTCTAGTTCTCAAATATTCAAACCACTTACTACTAAATGAAAGTTTTAACAATCATGTTGTCATGATTCCAAGAGCAAATATTGTTCTTTCTCATTGCTTGAATAGTTCAGAAACCCTCTTGACTTGGGAGATTTGTTTGTACTTGTCTATCCTATTTCTGAATTGTCTCCCATTTCAAGAGTTACTTCAAGTGCTTTCCAAAAATCCAGGATATTTGGTTTTGCTTTAGAGAAATTTGTGAATGCAACATTTACTTTCTAGTTTAAGTCTATCTATGGCACTAATAGACAATAGTGACATTGTCTCTGGGTCATTTTACTTGCTTTTTTGCAAAGGAAAATTTAATCCTCAGAAGATTTTTTTATTATAAAGGCAGTCAGTGGATCAAAAATTAGATTTTATTAAGAATTACTTTCTAAACTAAATGATTAAATTCCAACATAAAAATCTACAAACGGTATTCTGACATATGCTTAATCATGTTATTATTTTTTTAACAAAATGAAATTTTGTACACAAATTTTCTACACATATCAACATTAGTTCACCGTTCCAGCATGGACTTCTTTGAAGTCCAGCAGAGACATCTAAGGACATTACTATGGTCTCAGAAAAGATGCCATCTCATCATAGACTGCTGCTGCTGCTGCTAAGTCGCTTCAGTCGTGTCCGACTCTGTGCAACCCCATAGATGGTAGCCCACCAGGCTCCCCCGTCCCTGGGATTCTCCAGGCAAG
>NW_011494832.1:4808263-4818175 GCF_000754665.1 Bison bison bison | reverse complement strand
CAACCCCATAGATGGTAGCCCACCAGGCTCCCCCGTCCCTGGGATTCTCCAGGCAAGAACACTGGAGTGGGTTGCCATTTCCTTCTCCAATGCATGAAAGTAAAAAATGAAAGTGAAGTCGCTCAGTTGTGTCCGACTCTTTGTGATCTCTTGGACTGTAGCCTACCAGGCTCCTCCGTCCATGGGATTTTCCAGGCAAGAGTACTGGAGTGGGGTGCCATTGCCTTCTCCTCATTATAGGCAGGTAGATTTAAAACCAACTCACTGTTCCATCAGGAACTTCTAAGAACATTACCATGTTCTCAGTAAAAGATGCCATCTCATCATAGGGAGGTAAATTTAAAAAAACAACTTCATGTTTAAATAAATGCAATGATCTATGAAGTCAATATTTGGTAAAGACAAAATTAATTAAACAATTGAGAATGTCAAAATGGTGACATATAACATAAAACTTTGATTTTTAGCTTACAGATTTTTATCTGTGGGATGAAATACTTCATTTCTTCCCAAGACTAACATTTTAAACTTTTTTTTTAATTGTAATAGTTATAGGCACTTATAGGGCTTCCCTAGTATCTCAGCTGGTAAAGAATTCTCCTGCAATGCAAGAGACCCCAGTTCGATTCCTGGGTTGGGAAGTTCCCCTGGAGAAGGGATAGGCTACCCACTCCAGTATTCATGGGCTTCCCTGGTGGCTCAGACAGTAAAGAATCCATCTGCAATGTGGAATACCTGAGTTCTATCCCTGGGTTGGGAAGATCCCCTGGAGGAGGGCATGGCAACCCACTCCAGTATTCTTTCCTGGAGAATCCCCATGGACAGAGGAGCCTGGCAGGCTACAGGCCATGGTGTTGCAAAGAGTTGCACACAACTGAGCGACTAAACACAGCACACAGGCATTTATAATGCTTGTCTAATAACATACTGTTGGGAGTCATATAACTAATTTACTAGAAAAGTAATTTCTCTTTTCTTCAGAAAAAAATCATAATAAAACACCATTAAGTCTTTTGTATGCTCTTTGTAAAAGTGCTCTGTCCTCTTAAATTGGTATCTGGCTAATAGTTGGTAAAATACTTCCTATATACTTTCAGTCTGATAACTGACACCTCTTTCTTTATTAAACTTTTAAAAGCTGAAGTTCCTCAGGGCTCTTTCTTTGGCCTTCTTCCTTTATCACTCCACACTTTTCCCAGGGCTTCGTTATCTTCACCAATGAGTTTATTTTTCCACTGTAGGTAGAAGAGTCTAAAATAGAAATCTGAATCCTATAATGTCATCTGACTTCACTCTACCATTAACCATTTGCCTACTGGTAGCCCCATCCAGCGGAGAAGGCAATGGCACCCCACTCCAGTACTCTTGCCTGGAAACTCCCATGGACGGAGGAGCCTGGTGGGCTGCAGTCCATGGGGTCACTAAGGGTCAGACACGACTGAGCAATTTCACTTTCACTTTCACTTTCCTGCATTGGAGAAGGAAATGGCAACCCACTCCAGTGTTCTTGCCTGGAGAATCCCAGGGACTGGGGAGCTTGGTAGGCTGCCATCTATGGGGTCTCACAGAGTCGGACACGACTGAAGCAACTTAGCAGCAGCAGCAGCAGCCCCATCCAGATGTACTATAGCTACCTCATGTCCAGTGTATCCAGAATTAAACATACAATCTACTCATCGCCAGCAGGCTCCCTCCTATTGTTCCATTGGCAAAAAGTAACTTGGACTTCCACCTAATTGCTTAAGCCAGGAAGCAAATAATCATCTTTGATACTTCTCTCTCCTTTAAACTTTATGTCCAGTCTAACATCATGTCCTATAAATTCTATATCAAATGCATTTCAAGTGTTTTCACTTCTTACATGCTACC
Source organism: Bison bison bison (assembly GCF_000754665.1). Lineage (NCBI taxonomy): Eukaryota > Metazoa > Chordata > Mammalia > Artiodactyla > Bovidae > Bison > Bison bison. Next base: position 4,816,306 of record NW_011494832.1, on the reverse strand, counting down.
TAGACTCCTCATGTCAACATTATCTAAGTCTGAGCTATAATTCTTTAGCCAGAAAATCTGATGAGATCAGTGTTCTATTCAAATCACTTCCTCTTAGAGGTAAGAGAAAATGCCTACTCTTTGCTTTTATAGTGAAATTCAAACTTCTGAATATGATCCTCCGAAATTTGATTACTCTCTACACCCAAGCTTAACGCATGTTCTTCCTAGGTTTTTTCCAACTGTATCTGCCCTCATATCCTTTAAATGCATTCTATACTATTAAACTGTGAGCATTTGCATAGATGATTCCCTCAGCCTGGAATGTTCTGTCATTCCCTCTTCATCTAACAAAGTCCCACCATTCCTCACATCATGGCTTAGATATCAGGTCTTCATAGAAAAGTTGTCTGACTACAAGTTTAGATTGCATTATTCTGTTCTATTCTTTCTTTACCTATGTCTCAAAATTACAATGATTTGTCTCCCATGTAGGTTATTATAGAATAGAGAGTAGAGTTCCCCTGTGTGGTATAGTAGTAGGTCCTTGTTGATTATGTATAGTAGTATGTACGGGTATATATATATATCTATATATATATGAATCACTTTGCTGTACACGTGAAACTAACACTAGTTTGTAAACCAACTATGAAAGAAAAAAGTGAAAGTGTTATTCGCTCAGTCATGTTTGACTCTTTGTGACTGCATAGACTGTAGCCTGCCAGGCTCCTCTGTCCATGGAATTCTCCAGGCAAGAATACTGGAATGGGTATCCATTTCCTTCTCCAGAGGATCTTCCCGATGCAGGGGTTGAACCTGGATCTCCTGCATGGTGGATAGATTCTTTACCACCTGAGCTATATTGATTATACTCCAATATAAAATAGAAATTAAATGAAAAAATAAACAAAAATAAAATTACAATGAAATAGTTAACTGATTATTTATAGTAGTGCACATTAGTTCTTTATTGTCTTTGCCCTCAGAATATAAACTCCATAGGAGATTATATCTATCTGCTATATGAACTCTAACACTTTCTTTTACACAGAGGAAGAGCATCAATATAAATTTTTTGAAAAGATAATAAATGCATATAAAGATACTCTTTAATCTGTTACCTCTTCAAAGGAAATTTTCTTTATTAAGGGAGTAAATATAATGCCTTGGCTTTCTTCTAAAATGATAACCATAATCCACTTTCTTTAACTGCCTACTGTTCTCAGTCCTATTCTAATTCTGTTTGAAAGATAATTAATAGCAAGCTTATTCTCAGGTAGATCTGCAGTTGTTGCTCCACTTAAATAATTTTAAAACCTGATGCTTTTTTGGAAAGTTGGAAATGTTTATCTTTAATTAATGCATTGGCCAATACTCAACTAGTAATGGGAAGATCCTGTAATGCTCTTTCTTACATGTGCATTCTGCCTCTCAAAACCAATGTGCTATGCCTCCAGTGATTTCTGCCTAAAACGTCACATTCAGTGTTGACAAACAGTTCTTTAAAGAGCTCAGAGGTTAGGGAGGACTATCAAAAAAAAAAAAAGTAAAAACAGAGCAAAAACAAAAGTTATAATTGGACTGCCTTCACAGATCCAAGTACTTTATGATCTTTCAAAGGACAGCAATCATGTCTTATGCTTAGTACAACAACCTAAGACAGTTTAGACACTCAGTGTTTTTGTTGGCTTCTGAAGAACAGAGTAGGTAAATAATTATCTCTTTCTGGGAGATTCAGGCAAGATTTCACATTTGTGATAGCATTCAAGCCAAATCCTAAAACTGACAAAAAGTGGTATTGTGAGAGAGGAAGTTATTTCAGCTAAAGGGAAGAGCAAATGCAAAGACATAGAGACTTGAAAGGGAACCACATGTTATAACAATGAGTGATTTAGAGCACTCTGAGCTTGGAACCCACTATATGGCAAGCAAAGAAAAGGCTGGTTAAGGTCACCCTGGAAAGCTCTTTTACCATGCCAGAGTGTATATTTTATATTCTGGGAAATGGTATGCCATTTAAGGTTTAAACAGAGAAGTGGAAGGCTCAGGGCTTCCCAGGTGGCACTAGTGGTAAAGAACCCAACTGCCAATGTAGGACATAAAACACTTGGGTTCCATCCCTGGGTTGGGAAGATCCCATGGAGGAGGGCATGGCAACCTACTCCAGTGTTCTTACCTGGAGAATCTCAGGGATAGAGCAGCCTGGTGGGCTACAGTCCATAGGGTTAAATAATCATACATGACTAAAGCAACTTAGCACACACGTATGCACGTGGAATACTCATATATATTAAAAAACAAAAAACTTGGTGGCATTTCGAAGCATGGACTAAAAGGATAAATGGCTACAATTACTCAAGCAAGTAGATTTTATCTGTAAATTAAGGGTGAAGTTCAGGAGGGAGCAGTTCTAGCAGCTCTAGAACATTTGAGGGGAGGCGGAAGTGGGGGGCACCAAATGAAGTGCTCAAATTAGAGATAGTTTAGAAATTAACATCGTCTGGCATGTTGAAAAAGATAATTAGGGAACAGTGATATGAAGCAGTTATGAGTCTGAAAGAAAATTTGTTCATTTCTATCTTTTGGTTTTCATGCAGATATGACTATTAGGAAAATAGGGGAGAAAAGAAGAGTTATTGGTGCATTCTCTCTACAATTCACTGTCTCCAACATCTTTTTATTACATTTTATACTTTCTATTCTCAGATGACTATCTTTCCAGATTGGCAGTATCAATTTTCTTTTGGAGGCTTTTGTGGGATAAAGGTAGAATATTGGTTCCAGGGAAAGAATATAGTATTTTCAGAACTTAACTAATACACTTTATACATGAATCATAATGTTATTTCTTAAATCAGAAAATGTTCATTCAGTAACTATTTTGAATCAATTTGTTTAATAATCAAAATCAGCAAACATTTATTTACTGATTATATTATCTGAGTAAATACTCAATGCCCCAAGAGGGAAAAAGGAAAAGAAATAGCATAATTCCTCCCCTAGAAAAGGGTGTTTTCCATATTTTCAAAGTAAAATTAACTACCTAGAGTTATTCTACTCCCCAGCTTTCCAAGCCAATCTAATAACCACTACTTGCTCACAGGAAGGAAGTGGTTCCATTTAGGGCTAGCAGCCAAGAATTTGCATTCCATTCTATTCACTGCTTCAGTAACTGATTTATTGAGTAATATTCAGTAGCTATTCTGCAAACTTTCCTTTTATCCTCTGGAGTGGGCATTTCACTGGAAATGCCACCATTGTGGACATGGCCCAGGGCATGACAGAGAAATGGGTGGAGACTAGAAATACATCTCTGACACATTTCAGGAATGTCCCTAGAGATGGCTCATTACTGAGTAGTTGAGCAGAGACATGACTCAGCCAGAGTTTCTGCAACTGGCTGTCTGAAGCAGCTATGAGAGTCCTGGCAAGAGTCATGGATCAGGCAGTGTTTCTTGGATGTAGAAGAGAAAACTGAGCCTTTTATTCAGAATCAGAGTTCTTTAATAACAATCTGATTATAGAAACTTACCTTTTGTCAGCACTACAGTATTAAGAAGTCTTCTGCTTACAATAACTTAGTCAAATATCATCAATTTATTTGAAACACATTGAAAACAATTATTTAATCAGTGGACTTTAGAATTTCTCTTTAGAATGAATTCATTAGAAAAATACCTTAATTTTTGCAGTTGAAAAGTGAGATATCTCTGGTGGCAAAGAGGTAACTAAAGGATATATAAACTTGTTTCCTAAACAATAAACACTAACTTGGACAGGAAGGGAAAGGGAGAGGAAAGAGAAGAGAGAAAAGGAAAGTGACGAAACAGCACAGCAGAGAGAATGAAATAAGTATGTCATAAATGACACTTGTCTATCAATTGTCATTGTATTGTCATATCAACTGTATCAATTGTCATTGTATCAAATGACATTGTATCACTTGTCAAGGATATCAATTGTATAAATTTTTCTTGTAAGTGATACAATATGCCAGAGAATATGTATTTTGCATTGGGGTTTTGATGGTTTGATATTTATTTCAGGATTGTGTTCACAGTCTTGCCTGTGAAGAAGTTAAAAAATGTGTCTCTCAGTTGTGTATCATGGTATTATTCAGTGCCTGTTTCTTATTACAGAAACTGGACAGTTAAGGCCAAATACAGTCATTCTGTTTTATTGGGCAATAGTTGCATGATCTTCAGTAGGTAGGAATTTGTATGTCAAGGCTCGTGTGACAAGTTCTTTATGGCTCTGAAATAAAACAGTAATTGGCTTTGCTGTGGCCTTTCTGCCTATTCCTGGTACACTCCTTATAACAATGAATTCCTATTTATGAATCAAAAGATGATCAGTTTCTAGCTGTAAAATTAAATTTAGTTCCCCATGAAAGTTCCAGCTGTCCCTAAGTAAAGGAATTATCATTTTCCTCAAGCTAAAAATTCCAGTTCTGCCTAAGACAAAGCCTTGAGATGGGAGTTCCCACGAGGCTGCTTTTGGTCCAGGAACCTCTTATTAGAGTGCCAGTGAATTTCCACACACATAAATAAACTCAGTTTTTTGTGTGTATGTGATACAGATATAGTTCTATGTATTGATTCTTCATATCAAAAGATTCTCAGAGGAGACAATCCTAGAACTCCTGGTTCCAGAACAATTGCTCACAGCTAGCTTAAGTGTTCCTGGTTTATTAACCAGGACCTAGTAGAGTGGTAGGGGACTTCCCTGGTAGCTCAGATGGTTAAGAATCCACCTGCAATGCAGGAGACCATGGATTGATTCCTGGGTCAGGAAGACCCACTGGAGAATAGATAGGCTCCCCATTCTAATATTCTTGGGCATCCCTGGTGGCTCAGATGGTAAAGAATCTGCCTGCAGTGCAGGAGCCCTGGGTTTGATCCCTGGGTTGGGAAGATCCCCTGGAGGAGGGCATGGCAACCCACTCCAGTATTTTGCCTGGAGAACCCCATGGACAGAAGAGCCTGGCAGGCTACAGTCCATGAAGTCACAAAGAGTCAGACACGACTGAGCAACGAAGCACAGCACAGCACAGCAGAGTAGTAACAGCAACAGAGGACACTAAGCAGATGGTAAATTTTAGCACAGAGTTGACTCAATACCTGAGAAGTATGTAGTCATCAGTGTGGGGGCTCTTCACACATTCATTTGGATCCTTTTTACTTTTTCTGTGTGGAAGTGGTGGTGTGTTAATTACTTTTGTGTATTCAACAGCCTATCTTCTACCTCCTTCACAATGACAGAAGACTGACAGATGCTGTGAAAACCAGCTTTCTTGCCTTCAGTCGGGGTACCTCTAAGGCATAATGTATATAACTCCAGACTCCCTGCATGATCAGGCTGACATTAACTTCTGCAGGACTTATGCCTTAGACTGAGTCTGCACTGTTGCTTGGCTTCCTTCCCTTCTCTCTCCTGCTTCTTCCAACTCTTTAACTAGTATCCCTCATGGTCATTTCCTTAATAAATCAGTTACACATATGTCCTTGGCTCATGGTCTGCTTCTTTGGAACTTGACCAAAACAGAGAGAGAGGTGAGTGAAAAGGAAGAGACAGAGAATAGGAATCTCCCGAGTACAAAATAGCAAAATATATTACTAGAAGGAGGATGGGAGAGAACAGGATAATCTGAGAAAAAAGAGTAGAAGTAGGGTGAAGGAAAGGATCAAAATGTAAGATACTGTAGTCTGGGACCAGACTTTATGGGACCTTCATTTAGGGATCCTGAAACATGGTGGTTAAACACAAAGTCCTGAACTCATGCTGATTGGGGATAAAGTTCCAACTTTGCCACTTCATAAGTGTTACCATTGGCAAGATATTTTACTCTCTAAGCCTCTACATTTCCACCTACAAAACATATCGACCTGTTAACCCTTAAAAATACTTTTACATATGGAAAAAAGTTTTATGCCTAAAGGTATTTGTTGCAGCCTAATTTAGAGATATGTTTCCCATCTAGAGGCGATTTGGCCATATCTGTATACACTATTGTATGCACAGCTTGGAGATGGAGAAGCTACTAGTTACTACTGAGTAAAGATCAAAGTAAAAATTCTACAATGCAAGAGATAGTATCCTACCTTTATACCCAACAAAAAATTATTTGGGCCAAAATGTCAATAATTGCCAAGGTTGAGAAACTTTAATCTACACACACACCCACAAAAAGGACATGAAATTAAATAATTTTTTAAAAATAACAATAAGTAAATTATGATGCATATCTTAGGTGAAATAGTGTATATTAAAATACATTATTTTAAAATATATATCATTAACTCCTTCGATGAAATTATAACAACAAAAAATGCTGAGAGTCTGTAAATATAGGTTCATTGATTCATTCAAGTCATAAACTTTGAGAGCTACCCCATGCCAGGCATTGGACTAAGTAATTGTTGTAAAGGAGACAAATGTATTACTTTCATGAATTTACAGTCTACTGAAATGTCTAAAAAGGGCTATAGAAAGAAAGAAATAGAAAACGAGAGAGAGGGAAGGAATGAAGGGAGAAAAGAAGTAAAAAAGGAAGATACATAAAAAGTTATGGAAAATTTAATCATAACAAGTAAGATTATAAAGTAAAATGTCTGAGTCATTTTAAAAACGAATAACTAAAATATGATAAATAAATGAACAAGAAACAAATCTCTGAAAAACTGACATTTCAACTGAGATCTGAGTGACTGAAAGTTGGGAACTATGCAAGGATAAAGCAGAAAGCATCCCATCAGAGGGACCCATTACACTGAAGACCCTAAAGTGAGAGCAACGTCAGCAGTTTTGCAGAACTAAGTCAGTTCAATTCAGTTCAGTTGCTCAGTCATGTCGGACTCTTTGCGACGCCAAGAATTGCAGCATGCCAGGGCTCACTGTCCATCATCAACTCCTGGAGTTCACTCAAACTCACATCCATCGAGTCGGTGATGCCATCCAGCCATCTCATCCTCTGTCATCCCCTTCTCCTCCTGCCCCCAATCCCTCCCAGTATCAGAGTCTTTTCCAATGAGTCAACTCTTCTCATGAGGTGGACAAAGTATTGGAGTTTCAGCTTTAGCATCAGTCCTTCCAAAGAACACCAGGACTGATCTCCTTTAGAATGGACTGGTTGGATCTCCTTGCAGTCCAAGGGACTCTCAAGAGTCTTCTCCAACACCACAGTTCAAAAGCATCAATTCTTCAGTGCTCAGCTTTCTTCACAGTCCAACTCTCACATCCATACATGACTACTGGAAAAATCATAGCCCTGACTAGACAGACCTTTGTTGGCAAAGTAATGTCTCTGCTTTTGAATATGCTATCTAGGTTGGTCATAACTTTCCCTCCAAGGAGTCAGTGTCTTTTAATTTCATGGGTGCAATCACCATCTGTAGTGATTTCGGAGCCCAAAAAATCAAAGTCTGACACTGTTTAAACTGTTTCCCCATCTATTTCCCAGGAAGTGATGGGACCAGATGCCATGATCTTACTTTTCTGAATGTTGAGCTTTAAGCCAACTTTTTTCAGTCTTCTCTTTCACTTTCATCAAGAGGCTTTTTAGTTGCTCTTCACTTTCTGCCATAAGGGTGGTGTCATCTGCATATTTGAGGTTATTGATAGTTCTCCCGGCAATCTTGATTCCAGCTTGTGCTTCTTCCAGCCCAGCATTTCTCATGATGTACTTTGCATATAAGTTAAATGAGCAGGGTGACAATATACAGCCTTGACGTACTCCTTTTCCTATTTGGAACTAGTCTGTTATTCCATGTCCAGTTCTAACTGTTGCTTCCTGACCTGCATATAGGTTTCTCAAGAGGCAGGTCAGGTGGTCTGGTATTCCCGTCTCTTTCAGAATTTTCCACAGTTTATTGTGATCCACACAGTCAAAGGCTTTGGCATAGTCAATAAAGCAGAAATAGATATTTTTCTGGAACTCTCTTGCTTTTTTGATGATCCAGCAGATGTTGGCAATTTGATCTCTGGTTCTTCTGCCTTTTCTAAAGCCAGCTTGAACATCTGGAAGTTCAAGGTTCATGTATTGCTGAAGCCTGACTTGGAGAA
>NW_011494832.1:4799631-4808163 GCF_000754665.1 Bison bison bison | reverse complement strand
AGAATTTTGAGCATCACTTTACTAGCGTGTGAGATGAGTGCAATTGTGTGGTAGTTTGAGCATTCTTTGGCATTGCCTTTCTTTGGGATTGGAAAGAAAACTGACCTTTTTCAGTCCTGTGGCCACTGCTGAGTTTTCCAAATTTGCTGACATATTGAGTGCAGCACTTTCATAGCATCACCTTTCAGGATTTGAAAGAGCTCAACTGGAATTCCATCACCTCCACTAGCTTTGTTCACAGTGATGCTTTCTAAGGCCCACTTGACTTCATATTCCAGGATGTCTGGCTCTAGGTGAGTGATCACACCATAGTGATTATCTGGGTCATGAAGATCTTTTTTGTACAGTTGTTCTGTGTATTCTTGCTACCTCTTCTTAATATCTTCTGCTTCTGTTAGGTCCAACCATTTCTGTCGTTTATCAAGCCCATCTTTGCATGAAATGTTCCCTTGGTATCTCTAATTTTCTTGAAGAGATCTCTAGTCTTTACCATTCTGTTGTTTTCCTCTATTTCTTTGTATTGATTGCTGAGGAAGGCTTTCTTATCTCTCCTTGCTGTTCTTTGGAACTCTACATTCAATGGGTATATCTTTCCTTTTCTCCTTTGCTTTTCACTTCTCTTCTTTTCACAGCTATTTATAAGGCCTCTCCAGACAGCCACTTTGCTTTTTTGCATTTCTTTTCCATGGGGATGGTTGATCCCTGTCTCCTGTATAATGTCACGAACCTCAGTCCATAGTTCATCAGGCATCTATCTATCAGATCTAGTCCCTTAAATCTATTTCTCACTTCCACTGTACAGTCATAAGGGATTTGATTTAGGTCATACCTGAATGGTCTAGTGGTTTTCCCTACTTTCTTCAATTTCAGTCTGAATTTGGCAATAAGGAGTTTATGGTCTGAGCCACAGTCAGCTCCCTGTCTTGTTTTTGATGACTGTATAGAGCTTCTCCATCTTTGGCTGCAAAGAATATAATCAATCTGATTCCAGTGTTGGCCATCTGCTGATGTCCATGTGTAGAGTCTTCTCTTGTGTTGTTGGAAGAGGGTGTTTGCTATGACCAGTGCGTTCTCTTGGCAAGTCTATTAACGTTTGCCCTGCTTCATTCCATACTCCAAAGTCAAATTTGCCTGTTACTCCAGGTGTTTCTTGACTTCCTACTTTTGCATTCCAGTCCCCTATAATGAAAAAGACATCTTTTTTGGGTGTTAGTTCTAAAAGGTCTTGTAGGTCTTCATAGAGCCGTTCAACTTCAGCTTCTTCAGCATTACTGGTTGGGGCATAGACTTGGATTACTCTGATATTGAATGGTTTGCCTTGGAAACGAACAGAGATCATTCTGTCGTTTTTGAGATTGCACCCAAGTACTGCATTTCGGACTCTTTTGTTGACCATGATGGCCACTCCATTTCTTCTAAGGGATTCCTGCCTGCAGTAGTAGATATAATGATCATCTGAGTTAAATTCACCCATTCCAGTGCATTTGAGTTCACTGATTCCTAGAATGTCGACGTTCACTCTTGCCATCTCCTGTTTGACCACTTCCAATGTGCCTTGATTCATGGACCTAACATTCCAGGTTCCTATGCAATATTGCTCTTTAGAGCATCGGACCTTGCTTCTATCACCAGTCACATCCACACTGGGTATTGTTTTTGCTTTGGCTCCAGCCCTTCATTCTTTCTGGAGTTATTTCTCCACTGATCTCCAGTAGCATATTGGGCACCTACCGACCTGGGGAGTTCCTCTTTCATTATCCTATCGTTTTGCCTGTTCATGCTGTTCATGGGGCTCTCAAGGCAAGAATACTGAAGTGGTTTGCCATTCCCTTCTCTAGTGGACCACATTCTGTCAGACCTCTCCACCATGACCCGCTCATCTTGGGTGGCCCCACGGGCATGGCTTAGTTTCATTGAGTTAGATGAGGCTGTTGTCTATATGATTAGATTGACTAGTTTTCTGTGATTATGGTTTCAGTGTGTCTGCCCTCTGATGCCCTCTCGCAGCACCTACCATCTTACTTGGGTTTCTCTTACCTTGGATGTGGGGTATCTCTTCATGGCTGCTCCAGCAAAGTGCAGCCGCTCCTCCTTACCTTGGACAAGGGGTATCTCCTCACCACCACCCGTCCTGACCTTGAACCTTATATGTGTTACTGTGGTCTGCGCCAGAGTAACTTCAGCAGTTTGGGCAGTGGCACAAAGGCTGCCAACCACCCGGGTTCTGTGGGTTGAAAATTTGACTTTGCCTCATATTGGTTTTTGTGTTTTGTTTTGACTTTTTTGGAATTTTCCCATGGCTGCTCGGCAGCTGAGCCACGCGTGCATGTATTCCCAGTCCACCCTGGGGCTTGGCCAGTGACCCTGCACCCCGGTGGCCTCGCGGGAAAATTCTGACGAATCTTGTGCTGGTGGGGCAGAACTAAGTATGAGGCACCAAAGAACAGTGTGGCTAATGATACAGACCATGAAGAAAGATAGACTTGACTTTGATTTCCTGCTCTGTGAGATATGAAGTGGGATGTTCAGTCTCTCAAAGATAGTTCCTTCAGCATTGCTCCCCTTTCTGTAATTGGTAATAAGACAATTTTTCAGGGTGATTGTGAAAATTAAATTAGATGATATGTAAAGTGCTAAGCATTGTATCGCTTACATAGAACTCAGTGTGTGTGTGTGTTCAGTCACATCCATGTCTAAATCTTTGAAACGCCATGAATTGTAGCCTGCCAGGCTCCTCTGTCCATGGGATTTTCTTGGCAGGAATACTGGAGTGGGTTGCCATTTCCTGCTCCAGGGGATGCAGTTTTAATTGAATAACAAAATCAAGATTTAAACGTATACATAGGATACAAAATTAATACAAAAATAATATATCAATATTAAGCCTATACAATATGATATATAACACACACTCCTAGGGTACAGAAGGTATAATGTAATCTAACATGATATAGCATGACCTCTAAGATCTTTCTTATCCTGTGATACCAGGACTCTATGAATTCTGGTACAATGATAAATGACAAATAGCCTTTGACATATTAATGCATTTATTTCAGTTCTCTGGGCCAATGGAGAGCGTATACCTTTTTTACTGGGATGTGGGAGTATGGTGGAAGCAAAACATCTGTTGATAATTTAACTTTACATACAAAAATAAAGATGACCAGGGTTTTACAATAAGTAGTTCAGAGACTGGGCAGCCCATAAAGGAACTTTTAAATACCCCTAGTGGAGAAAGACAAGGTGGTGTAGCCCTTACTAAAATGTCCATACATTAGATAGAGGCTATTCCTGACACTGGAAATATCATCAAATGGAATTTCAGCTCAAATGTACTGATCCAAAATTGGCTCACCAATATTCTTTTTATGCCATAATTTAAAATAACTATCTAATTTTATCAGTAATTCACCATTTGTATAAAAGCCATTTACAAATATTATTTCATCACATTGACAAAATAAATGAATCACAAGTGATGAATGTACCAGCTTTGCTTAACACAATTTAATTGAATAAAGGATGTAGGCCTAATGGTTTACAGAAAGTCACACGCAAATAAGATAAGTTCAGGGTCAAGATCCACTTATAATCCATTAAAATACCAATGAAATCATAGCCCTGCTCTACATGAGAAGGTAATTGTACTATTTAGTGATTTAAAAAGTCATTATAAGAAGATGTAGAGAACTACGTAGTCTTCAAGATTAGAGAATGCATGATAAATCTTATATGAATGTATTTAGTACTTATATTCTTACCTTATTAATTTAACAAGTTAGAAAGCATAGTGTATAATAAAGCTGTATTTAAGTTCACATGTGGAATTAAATAGGAAGACTTACGTGGACAATTCCAAGATATGTTTTCCTTTCATATTTCAAAACTGCTTCTGTGAGCTCCTTAAAACTGTTGAAAAATATTGTTTGATTATACTATTGAGATGTTATTTAAAATTATGAGAACAATCTCTAATGGAGAGTTTATGTATGAAATTAAAATAAAATCAATTTAGAAGAGAGCTCAGAGATTTTTTTTTTTTTAATTCAGTAGGTGAGGATCTGGGGCCCAGAGTTGAATGAGAGAAGATAGTCTTCTTTATACCACATATACTGTATTTCAAAATGGGCGGGTTCAAAATTGAGAAAGGAGTACATCAAGGCTGTATATTGTCACTCTGCTTCTTTAACTTATATACTGAGTACAACATGCAGATGCTGGGCTGGATGAAGCACAGGCTGGAATCAAGATTGCCAGGAGAAATACCAATAATCTCAGATACACAGATGACACCACCCTGATGGCAGAAAGTGAAGAAGAATGAAAGAGCCTCTTGGTGAAAGTGAAAGAGGCGAGTGAAAAAGCTTATTTAACACTTAACATTCAAAAACTAAGATCGTGGCATTTAGTCCCATCACTTCATGGCAAATAGATGAGGAAAAAATGGAAACAGTGACAGACTTTATTTTCTTGGGTTTCAAAATCACTGAAGATGGTGACTGCAGTCATGCACTTAAAAGACACTTGCCCCTTGGAAGAAAAGCTATGATGAACATAGACAGTGTGTTTAAAAGCAGAGCCATCAGTTTGCTGACAAAGGTCCATCTAGTCAAAGCTATTGTTTTTCCAATAGTCATGTATCATCTATGGATGTGAGAGTTGGACCGTAGAGAAGGCGGAATGCCGAAGAATTTATGCTTTCAAACTGTGGTGCTGGAGAATACTCTTGAGAGTCCAGTGGGCAGCAAGAAGATCCAACCGGTCAATCCTAATGGAAATCAACCCTGAATATTCACTGGAAGGAATGATGCTGAAGATGAAGATGAAGATGATACTTGGCCGCCTGGTGGGAAGAGCTGACTCACTGGAAAGATCCTGAGGCTGGGAAAGTTTGAAGGCAGGAGGAGAAGGGGATGACAGATGATGAGATGATTGGATGGCATCATCAACTCAATGGACATGAGTTTGGGCAAACTCCAGGAGATAGTGAAAGACAGAGACCTGGCATGCTGCAATCCATGGGATCACAAAGAGTAGTCATGACTGAGTGACTGAACAATGAGTATCTTATATATTAAGCCCTTAAAACAACCAGCATCTAATAAGCAAGGCCTACAGAAAGCAATTTTATGAGCATTCCATTTTTCTTAATAAATTTTGCCAGTGTGAAACAATTTTTACCAGTGTTGAGGTGAGATGGAAGAACAGTAATTCCAAACAGAAAGCAAGTTGGGAGTAGGGAAGCTTTGTTTACAATGGTAGATGGACTATTTTTATTTATATTATTCCCCACTGAACTTTACCTTAAAATTGATATATAACAACAAAACAATCAGAATGGGGCTACCCATAAGCTTTTGACAAATTTCTAGAAGACAGAAAGCAGACGATAAAGTGGTACTATTGAAGAAGGATAGAAAAATCTGTGGCCTAAATAATATGAGGAAAAAGTAACAGTAATTAGGAAAGAGTCAATATATGCTACAAACCTACAGGATGTTTTGGAACCGGATTTTCCAGTTACCATAAAAGGTGATGAGTAATTTATGGCAGATGGAATAGTTAATCTACTCTAGTTCTCACAATTGAATACAGAACACTTGACAGCTATCTTTTTAACTATGAGATCAAAAATTAACCTTTTAAAGTTCTTACATGTGTGGAAGTAGCCACCCTATAATAAGACCATCTATATTCTGATTTAAGGATCCAAATATGTAACAATTCAGCTTTCTGACCTTATCCTAAGCAAGCTGACAATGAGCAAATACCTCACACATCAGAAAAACTCATAGTCATGAGTCCACATAAATGGATAACCAAAGTTGACAAGAAAGTTTAGAAAAGTATGAACTATAAGAAAGCCAAGTGAACAGATGAATAAATGACCCTAAGGAAATGGATAATTAACAAAAGAGAATAAAATATCCAAGAATTTAATAGGGTCATTAGATTTTTATAAACAATATACTGCTTTCATAATATAAGATTCTATAACAAAGAAGTAGTCAGAAAACAGAAGATAGTACTTAGCAGTTAATAATTTATTGCACCTAAAATAATTAAGAAGCTTAATAGATAAAGTCAAAGAAATTTCCCAAGAAGATAAAGGAGATAAAAGACAGAGAAGATCAATCCTTGGGACTGAACATCAAGCTAGTAAAAATCTCTAGAAAGCATAAAGAGAGAATATACAAGGAAAGGGATTAAAAAGAAATTAACAGATCCTTCTGAAAGCTGTAGGTGTAAGTCTACAGATTAAGAGGACTAATTAATTGTTTAGCAGAGTATGTGAAAAAGATACACATTTAGAAAAGTGTTATAGAAGCTCAGTATAGCAAGGACAAAAAGGAGTTCTTAAAAGGTCAAACTGCTTAAACTACAAAGAAATAATATTCAAACTACCATCAGACTTCTTAACAGCAAAATTGAAATCTGGAATAAAGTGATATATGCCTTCAAATTTGGTCAGTTTTCATCCTGGACCACATGGAGAGAATGGTGAACAGAATAAAGTCACTGCCACACAATTAAGCTATCAGGAGGTTACTTCCCATATAGCCCTTTTTTAGGTGGTTCCTTAAGTGTGTGTTCCAGAAAAAAAAGAGAAATAAATGAATAAACTAATATCAAAAAAATGAAAACAAACATATGGAATATAGAAATAAAGAGTTCAATCATCGAGTCATATAGATATGGACCAAAATGTTTTATAGATAAATCAGCCCATATTGGAGAAGAAGAACAAGTTAGAGAAGGAAATTACTTCATGAGGTAAAAAAAGAAGATTTCATAGGTTTGATATTTTGAGAATTTTAAAGAACAGAAAATGTAAAAGTTACAAAAAAGAAAGTCACCTAAACTACAGGAAAAATATAAATGATGGTATGAAAGAATGAATGAAACTAGGTAGAAAAGAAAATGTTCTCACAGTATGACATAGTTCCATGGTAAACACTATTTAGATGAAAATGAATTCAAAAAAAATACCTCATATTGCCTTTCGATTTTAAAACTAAGCTATAGGTGGAGACCAGAAGGGTCACTTATTGCTATGGAACAGAATATATTATAACCAACCTTGACAATAAATAAGAAAATGCTCAAGTGACTGAAGAGAGGAAGTTGGAGAAGAGCTGGAGGAGAGGCTGTGGGTGGTAATAACATACAAACTTTAAACAATGATTCAGGAGATACTGGCTATTGTTGATGGAATAAGGAGTGAAAGTATAAGAATATAGTTTATAATAAAAATGTTACTAAAAGAGTAACAAAAAGTGATAGCAGTTTCTCTTTTAAGGGATAGAAGATTGAAAGTAAATTAAATATTGTCTGAGATCTCTGCTTCCACCAATCAGTCATTCCATGAACACAAAAGATAATCTCTAAAATTAAGAAATATTAACATAGGCCTTTATACGTGTTTAAAATGGGACTAAACAAAGAGAGTACTTGGGCAGAGAATTATAAGTCCATCTTTACTATTTTCTTTTAAAATTGTTACTACTTTAAAAAAAATACTTCCCTGGTGGCTCAGACAGTAAAGCATCTGCCTACAATGCAGGAGACCTGGGTTCAATCCCTGGGTCAGGAAGATCTCCTGGAGAAGGAAATGGCACCCCACTCCAGTATTCTTGCCTGGAAAATCCCATCGACAGAGGAGCCTGGTAGGCTACAGTCCATGGGGTCCCAAAGAGTCGGACACGACTGAGCGACTTCACTTTCACTAAAAAAAATAAACTTTCTATTTTGTAATAACTTTAGATTTACAGAAAAGGGGCAAAAAGTAGACAGAGTTCATATACACTTGACCAGTTTCCCCCATTAATAATTTACATTACTATGATACATTTATCAAAACTAAAAAACTGACATCAGTGCATTGCTGTTAACTGAACTCTAGACTTTATTTGGATTTCACCAAGATTTTCATAAACATCATCTTTATATTTCAGATTCAAGGTAGCACATTGCATTTAGTTGTCAGGCCTCCCCAGTCTTCTTTGGTTTGTGGCAGTTTCCCTGTCTTTGTTTTTATAACTTTGACAGTCTTTAAGAGCACTGGTCAGGTATTCTGCATAATGTCTTCTCATCTTGGTTTATCTGTTGTTTAGTGACAATTCGACTGAGGCTAAAGTTTTAGAAAGATACAACAGAGATGAAGAAGTCCCTGTCTTCACACCATATCAGAAGTACATGCTATCTAGATTACATCATTCATGGCATTATTCTTTTAGGGTTAAGGTAGTGTTTTCTATGTTTCTCCACTGTACACTCTATTTCTCCTTTTGATGTTCTGTTCTTTGAAAGTAAACTGTTAGGTCTCAGTTCAGTTCAGTCGTTCAGTCATGTCCAACTCTTTGCAACTTCATGAATCACAGCACGCCAGGCCTCCCGGTCCATCACCAACTCCCGGAGTTCACTCAGACTCACGTCCATCGAGTCGGTGATGCCATCCAGCCATCTCATCCTCTGTTGTCCCCTTTTCCTCCTGCCCCCAATCCCTCCCAACATCAGAGTCTTTTCCAA
>NW_011494832.1:4782895-4799531 GCF_000754665.1 Bison bison bison | reverse complement strand
TCCTCTGTTGTCCCCTTTTCCTCCTGCCCCCAATCCCTCCCAACATCAGAGTCTTTTCCAATGAATCAACTCTTCACATGAGGTGGCCAAAGTACTGGAGTTTCAGCTTTAGCATCATTCCTTCCAAAGAACACCCAGGACTGATCTCCTTTAGGGTAGACTGGTTGGATCTCCTTGCAATCCAAAGGACTCTCAAGAGTCTTCTCCAACACCACAGTTTAAAAGCATCAACTTCAGCACTCAGCTTTCTTCGCAGTCCAACTTTCACATCCATACATGACTACTGGAAAAACCATAGCCTTGACTAGATGGACCATTGTCAGCAAAGTAATGTCTCTGCTTTTGAATATGCTATCTAGGTTAGTCATAACTTTCCGTCCAAGGAGTAAGCATCTTTTAGTTTCATGGCTGCAATCACCATCTGCAGTGATTTTGGAGCCCAGAAAAATAAAGTCTGACACTGTTTCCACTGTTTCCCCATCTATTTCCCATGAAGTGATGGGACCAGATGCCATGATCTTCATTTTCTGAATGTTGGTTGGGCTTTAAGCCAACTTTTTTCAGTCTTCTCTTTCACTTTCATCAAGAGGCTTTTTAGTTCCTCTTCACTTTCTGCCATAAGGGTGGTGTCATCTGCGTATCTGAGGTTATTGATATTTCTCCAGCAATCTTGATTCCAGCTTGTGCTTCTTCCAGCCCAGCATTTCTCATGATTGACTCTGCATATAAGTTAAATAAGCAGGGTGACAATATACAGCCTTGATGTGCTCCTTTTCTTATTTAGTCCAGCCTTAACTTAGGATAGGGACAGGAATTAGTTTACCTCTTGTAGCATGGAGTGTCTACACATATTATTTGGAATTCTTCTGGGAAGAAACATTTTTTTATTTATTCAGTCATTTATTTATATCAGCATGAACTCATGTATACTTATTTTATAGTTTAGTTTATAACCCAGCTATTTGGACTTCCCAGGTGGTGCTAGTGGTAAAGAATCTACCTGCCTATGCAGGAGATGTGGGTTTGATTCCTGGATCAGGAACATCCTCGAGTAGGAAATAGCACATCACTCCAGTATTCTTGCCTGGAAAATTCCATGGGCAGAGGAGCCTGGCAGACTATCGTCCATGAGGCCGCAAAGAGTGGGACATGACTGAATGACTGAGTACACACACACCATGTTATTAATTTTATTGCTCAAATTATTCTAGTTTAAGCCATTGGGAACTCTTTTAAGTTAGTCATGTCTCTTTGAAGTATCTCCATCCTTTCATTTTTGAACATTTCCTTTTCTTTGGAACTAGAAGATGATCTGGGTTTATTTATTTATTTTTTTAACCCTGATCCTAGAATCAGCTATTTCTCCAAGGATCCATGGTACCATTTTATTGGAAAATAATGTTTTGAAGCCAAGATCTAGGTCTTGGATGTGCTTGCTGTTACTGTGTGTTATTGCTTATCAATGTATATAGCTAGGTGATACACACACACACACACACACACATATATATACCAACTATAACCCTTGAGGATATATACATTAGGGATCTCCAGAAAAATAGAACTAGTAGCGTGTGTGTATCATAGAAAGAGATTTACTTTAAAGAATTGGCTCATGCAGTTAATGTGGACTGACAAATACAAAATCTGCAAGATGGCCCAGCAGGCAGAAGACTCAGAGAAGAACCAGTGTTGCAGTTTACTAGCAGTGGTCATCTGCTGCAGAGTTCTTTCTTGCTCAAAGGATGACAGTCTTTTTGTTCTATTCAGGCTTTCAACTGATTGGATGAGTCCCACCCATTTTATGGAGAGCAATCAGCTTTACTCACAGTCCCCTGATTTAAATATTAATTTCATCCAAAAACATTCTCAGAGAAACATCCAGAATAATATCTGGCCAAATATCTAAGCACAGTTGTCCAGTCATGTTGACCTATAAAGTTAGTCATCTTGCATATGTATCTATAACTGCTTCTGTTTCCATACATATTTTTATGTATTTATATGACTGGTGTGTTACCATCCATGGGGTTACAAAGAGTCAGACAAGACTTAGCTACTGAACAACAACAACAAATATAAGTTTCTTGTGATAGTTCTGACTCTTAGCCAGTCTCAATGATATTTTTGTAAATATGTCTTAATTTTTTAGCTAAATATTTAAGACATGAAACATCTTGACTTTCATTAATAAATGTGAAATTGAGAATTTTATGTTATATGTAATTAGAAAATGTTTGAAATTAGTGAAGCAGAGAAATAATCAATGACTCCTAATACATGTTAGATATTTAATATTTTTTTATTTTGCTTAAACTATACAATTATGGGAGGGAAACATCATTGATAAAATTGTTAAAGTCAGAAATCTTCAGCTCAGGGAGAAGAGAACTTGTCTAAATCCTCACAGAATGTTAATTTATAACAAACAGTATAATTCAGAGGAAAGAAGATGGAACGGTGCAAGGAGCAGGAACCAAAAATTAGTTAACATTAAATTTCTGCTATAACAAAGTGCCTCAAACTGGACCATTTAAAAATGACAGAAATTATTCTGTCACAGTTGTGAGGTTATGAGTCCAAAATCAAGGTGTTGAGAGTTCCACGTTTCCTCTGGACTCTCTATAGGAAAATCCTTCCTTGTTCCTTTCAGTTTCTGGTAGCTCCCGGTGCTCCTTGGTTTGTGGTAATGTAAGTCCAATCTGTCACCATAATTCATATGACCTTCTTTTTTTAAAGACACTAGTCATATTGGATTAAGGACCCACTCCAATGACCTCCTTCCAACTTATCTTTGCAAGGACCCTATTTCCAAATAAGATCACATTCACAAGTATGAGGGTTAATACCAGCATATCATTTTGAGGGGTACAGTTCAATCCACAGTTCCTCCCAAGTAATGCTGACATAATTTTAAAAAGCACTGAAACTATAGTCAGGACAATGTGATCATGACTTACATAGAGAAAAGATGTCCAACAGGATGTAGCAGGGCCAGACAGTGATGACCTAAGGGAGGTGGAAAGGAATGTAGATTCCTGAGTACTACATAGTGTTACTCCTGTTTTCATTCAGATTTATTCCCTTGCTTAGCTTTCCTTGTTTTTAAATCTTAGGTAAAGATTATAAAGTAAGATATGCTGAAGTAACACGCTGTAAATGCTAACAGAGCTATTCCTTGCAAAATGCAAACTTACTTCATACAGCTTTCTGTTAGAAAGTATCACCATTTACCTGGACTTCCAACCTTCTTTGGCATTGTGCACAGCAACACTTTGTTTCCTTAGAGACATCCATATAATAGCAGACAGGGAGGTTTTGACTCAAAAGTAGAAGAGAAAAGAGACAAGGTACCTGACTGTAAGAGCGTTAAACATTTCAAGAAATGCTTTTACACTAGTGGAGGACCTTCTTTGGGTTAAACTATTATATAAATTGACAAGTTGAGTAAAATATGGATCATCTACGTGACTCGATTAATTACCAGGTTGAAGTCTGAGAAAAGTAGATTTATACTTAAATCTATGCCAATCTGTGATTTTGTATCATAACTTAAAAATAGTGAAACTGAGCAGTGAACGGGTTATTTTTTCTAAGTCTAAATATGAGGAAAATGCTAAACTTTAAAAGTAAAGCACATTTGTTTGCCCTTCAAAATCTGAAAAGATAAAATCATAACACATGCAAAAACTTCGCTGAATATTAGCCAGTGAATTGTTGAAGCAGTCAGTGTTTAAAATATTGCTAAAGGCTACTTTCTCTCCTATAAGTAAATTATTGTGTTTCAATTTGCAGATACTCTCATCATGTTTTGGTTTCACTCAAATAATAATCCTAAAATAATTTAAAAAATCTGATAAGGGAGGAAATGCAAAAAAAAAAAAAAATAATGGAACATTTTGGAGTTAAGAGTGCCTTAAATGAAAATGAAAGACTATAAGAATCAAACATTCATATTTTGTATAAAAGTGATATACAACCAAATCATACCCCAGGGTATCAGGGTATGTATGTGCATATCATGTTAAAGTATATACAGAACATAAAGTCCATGGAGAAACAACATATTGTGACCAAGAGCTTATGCACACTCAAGAGACTTAGAGTGAAAGTGAAAGTCTCTCAGTCATGTCTGACTCTTTGTGACCCCATGGGTAGTCCATGGAATTCTCCAGACCAGAATACTGGAGTAGGTAGTTGTTCCCTTCTCCAGGGGATGTTTCTGACCCAGGAATCGAACCAGGGTCTCCTGTATTACAGGTGGGTTCTTTACCAGCTGTGTTACCAGGGGAGCTCCCAAGAGAGACTTAAATGGAAGTCAAATAATGAAATATTTCCTAATATCAAAAATTGTTGCCTTTTAGAAACCTTAACAGTTGGTCTATATATTAAATAATGAAATATTTCTTATGTCAAAAATTGTTGCCTTTTAGAAACCTTTATATTTGGTCTAGTCGGACACGACTGAAGCGACTTAGCAGCAGCAGCAGCAGCATACATACATCCATAGACAAAAGACAGCATCAATAATTGGATGAAAGTTCTAATTTGTATTTTCAAAACTGAGGTGATACCTTCAGTATACCTATGTACTAATAGAATTATATTATCTTTTAGTGTTTATCCTTAAACTGTAGATCCAGAGTCAGAATATTCCTAGAAACTTTTAATATTTCTTCAAAATATATGGGTACGTATGGGGATAGGGGAGGTGGTATTTTTAACTCCAGGAAAATAAATAGTTCATTCTGAAAAGAAAAGTTCTCCATATAAAAATCTTACAATGTAATGAATTTTCTGGGGTTACAGGTGCATATTTATACTTTCTAAGGGATCGATAGAAAAATATCCAACACTAGCACTTAATTCTATGGCTGGAGTTCAATGTCTCTCAATAAGATTTTATAAAAAGAAACTTTTGTACATTTTATAACATTTTATAAAAGTTTTATAAAATCTTTGAAGTTTATACAATTTATCTTTTATAAAAATTTCATATTTTCTATTATGAAAAATACAGGAAGTACAAATGCTTTTTTTTTCCTAGCTGATATGAATTTGCTGTAGATAAATAAAAATAATATACCATGTGTTCCTGAAATAATATGCTTATAATTATAAATGTTTTACATTAGTTTACTCATCATAGAATTTTATTTTTAATTAATTAATTATGGGTGTGCTGGGTCTTTGTTGCTGCATGCAGGCTTTCTTTAATTGTGGTGCATGCACTTCTCATTATGGTGACTTCAGCAATTTGTGGCTCACAGATTATAGAGGGAGGGCTTAGCAGTTGTGCTGCGAAGGCTTAGTTGCCTTGCAGCATGTGGAATCTTCCCAGAGCAGGAATCAAACCTGTGTCCCTACGTTGGCAAGTGGATTCTTAACCACTACACTATCAGGAAGACCCTTCACAGAATTTTAAAACTGAATTGGTATTATTGGTGTTATTTTTTATAGCTCTTAATTTAAACCATAGATATTTTCTGAAAATATATATGCTTTTAACATGAATGCCAACTAAATAAAATTTTTGAATAGATTGAAGAACCCTTTGATAAAGTAAGTTTTTAAAACTCATGCTACTATTACAGCATTAGATAATCCAAGATATTTAATATATATTTTGTTAAATGATATATATTTAAAAGTAATGAAATTGGGATGAAATCTACAGAATATGAAAATAAAATTTGTAGGAAGTTTAAATCTTAAAATATTGTATTCTTGTTGCTTCAAATTAAGACCTTGGTAGAAGAAAGCTTAAATGAAACAACTCTAGAGTAAAACATGAGAAGAAACAAAATTATATTCAGTTATTGGAAATAGATATTTTTTCCCTTTCTATGTCAAGAATTGCTGCTACTAAGTTCTTTTTAATCACGTATGCTGTTATTTTTATGTTTATAATGTGACAGGAGTTTCCCAGAACCTTGTTTTAAATTTTAAACAGAGAACTCAAAACATGTTTTCTGAATTTTAATTTTAAACCTCAAAGTTTAAAATTTGAATTAATTCATAGCACATGTTCTTATAGCAGTTGATTATCAAGAATGAAGCCAATTCAAATGTTCTCACAGATTTTACAAACTCAAATTAAAATTCAAATACAGCCTGAAGAGGAAAATACAAACATAATTACCTTTGGGAGTAAAGTTATGAACCTTGGAAAGTAGTTACTTAAAAAGTCAGTAAGAAACTCTATGTATTGAAATGAAACACTATTAGTAACAATAAAATATATTGTTTAGGCTTCTTCAGGTCCACAAAACATTACTGAAAGAAAAGTTTGATGGATGGTATGGGGAGGGAGGAGGGAGGTGGGTTCAGGATGGGGAACACATGTATACCTGTGGCGGATTCATTTTGATATTTGGCAAAACTAATACAATTATGTAAAGTTTAAAAATAAAATTAAAAAAAAAAAAAGAAAAGTTTGATGTAGTTAATTGAGCAACCATTTATCAAGCAGTCACTGTGTGCCGACTTGGCTTTGCTCCCGGCTACAAAAGGTCTAGAGGTCTATGTCCTGTCCTGTGGCAGTGGAGTTAGTGGAGAAAATTTTCACGTGATGGTAACATAAAATATACAGCAGAGACTTCCCTGGTCGCCCAATAGTTAAGAATCTGCCTGCCAGTGCCAGGGACACGGGTTCGATATCTTGTCTGGGACGATCCCACATGCTGCAGAGCAACTCAGCCCGTGCGCCACAACTACCAAAGCCCACGCCCATAGAGCCTACGCCCACAGAGCCCGTGCTTCACAGAAAGAGAAGCCACTGCAGTGAGAAGCTTCCACACCGCAAGGAAGAGCAGCCCACTCTCACCCCAACTAGAAGAAAGGCAGCAGCGCAACAGAGACTCAGCACAGTCCAAAAAACAAATACATATTTTTTTAAAGTATACAGCAGAGGGATAAACAAATTTATGGTAATAATGAGAGAGAAGGTGTTATCATACATTATAATATCTAATTAACCATCAGGCTAACAGTAGTTGGTATAATTCTCATTTTAAAAATAATAAAAATAAAACTGGAAATCACACAATACTCAAAATAGTAAGTTAATGTATCAATAATATAAATAAAAATCTCTTTGACATCAAAATTGATATTGTTATCATTTTATGTATAATATCCAAGGCTTCACTAATGTTTGCCTAGGATTGTAGGAGTGTTCTATGGAGAGGATTTGAGGTAAGTCTCAATGAATGAGAAAGAATTTGCCAAGTGGGTGAGATGGAGGAGAACAGAGGAAATGGCATGTGAAAACCAGAAAAGGTGACGAGGTACAGTATGGCCAAATAATTGTAAGGCGAGGCATTTGATACATAGAAGTTTAAGGAGCAAGGGGAAGGAATAGGTGAGAGGGGAATGCAGGATTATCTTGGACCAGTCAGTGAAAGGGAATGTCTGAGCCATGAAAATAAGCTGGAACATTATCCCCAGTGAATGAACAAAAGACTATTCAGAAACCCTGGTGACAACTGGCGTAACAGGTAACCTGTAACTTGCTTGCCATTTAAAAATCAGGTTTGACCTTCCTTATATCACTGAACCTCATGTTACTTAGGCTTGAATTCACTGTGCAGATTTGTTTCTGGATTGGCTTTTACTGTATTTACACAAGTAACAAACTAGACTTAAAGGAAGAGAACTAATTTGTTAATATATAACTATAAATGTGTTTGGAGAGATGATAAATTATTCAGGAATTTTGTTTCATAATTGTGTGGTCCTTTACGTAGTCAATTTATTATTAATTCCTTCTTCTACCTATATTTCCTGAAATACTTCTCCATTTATATTTCAAGGCTGTTCATTAATCATCACAGTTCTAGCTATTCTATAAATGCAAAGGAGAAATACATAGTGATTTTGCTTGGAAACTTCCTATAATTTCATGGTGATAATAAAACATCTGAATTTATAATTCAGATGTGTGAGATAAAGTGTTTAGTATCCAAGAAAAACAAAAAACTTCTTCAGGACCTAAATAGCCTAGGAGGAAAGGTAAAGTTTTCCACTTCTTACTGCTTACTGGACTGAACCAATATACTAACAGTAGTGAGAAGTGGACTCTGAAACAGGAAGATCTGAATTCACTGCATAGAGACAGGCCCCAAGTAAGAGCAGCTGACTCAGTTTTTTGCACTGGCTTTCTGTTTGCGTAATGTAAGCACTTATATTTTCTTTTTACGACCATTAAGGAGTTTAAAAGAACTAGTCTTTGTAAAATATCTATTAAATAACATGTGCGTATGTGCTAAGTTGCTTCAGTCGTGTCTGATTCTTTGTGACCCCCGGGACTGTAGCCTGCTAAGCTTCTCTGTCCACTGAATTCTCCAGGCAAGTATACTGGAGTGGGTTACTATGCCCTCCTCCAGGGAGTCTTCCCAAACCAGGGATTGAACCCACATCTCTTATATCTCCTGCATTAGCAGGCCGGTTCTTTGCCACTAGGACCACCCGGGAAGCTCATTAAATAACATATTCTCTTCTAAATCATACTCCTTTTTTTGGTCTACAATTCAACAAGCCCATTGCAATGGATACAATCCATCAAAGAAAAGCTATTTTGCTGAAATGTACTCCAAAGTTGCATATCTTATGTCACATTTTTTTTTAAAAAATGAAAATTCTTTATCTGCTTTAAAGTTTTTAAATGCCACTTGAAATGTCAAAGCACTAAGTATCATGACTAAAATTAATAAGTAGTTGATGCTTTTTAAATTTATTGCACAGCCTTCTCTATCTCCCAGAGATCAGTGGTAGAGAAGATGACTTTGTCATGTAATTTTCATTATGAAACTGCCTTTGTTAGGATGTAAAAGTTGTTTATACAATTTAATATTCTACTTTCTAATCAACCACTTAAGGTTCATGAAGAATAGAAAAGTAGTAAAATTAGAAGATAACATGGAAAAGGCCTTTGACTAGGTTAAAAAACTGTAGATGGGAATCAGCTATAACTAACAATCCTGAACTCATTGCTCCAGTTGGTAATTATTTTTGAGCCTTGTTACACACATCTGACAATCAGAGGTACTCACATAGGCCTCTTGTAGCTCTCCTGTGAGAACATGTGGGAAAGAGTTTTACACTGCCAGATAGAGAAACAGAGCTCAGGATACAATAGATCTAGCAAAGCGGTTTGCCTTTCTTAAGCAAAGTCTGATGGTGTGTGTGTGTGTGTGCATATATTCAATTAGCAAACTATTTATTAAGGAACTATCATTTACTTTGCAACTGCAGTTGTTGTTGCTCAGTCGCTAAGTCCTGTCTGACTCTTTGCAACCCCATGAACTGCATCTTGCCAGGCTTCCTGGTCCATCACCAACTCCCAGAGCTTGCTCAAACTCATGTCCATTGAGTCAGTGATGCCATCCAACCATCTCATCCTCTGTTGTCCCCTTGTCCTCCTGCCCGCAATCTTTCCCAGCATCAGGGTCTTTTTCAGGGAGTCAGCTCTTTGCATCAGGTGGCCAAAATTTTGGAGCTTCATCTTCACCATCAGTCCTTCCAATAAATATTCAGTATTGATTTCCTTCAGGATTGACTGGTTTGATCTCCTTGCTGTCCAAGGGACTCTCAACAGTCTTCTCCAGCACCACAGTTTGAAAGCATCAGTTCTTTGGCACTCAGCCTTCTTTACAGTCCAACTCACATCCATACATGACTACTGGAAAAAGCATAGCTTTGACTAGACAGAACTTTGTTAGCAAAGTGATATCTCTGCTTTTTAATACACTATCTAGGTTTTTCATAACTTTTCTTCCAAGGAGCAACCGTCTTTTAATTTCATGGCTGCAATCACCATCTACAGTGATTTTGGAGTCCAAGAAAAGGAAATCTGTCACTGTTTCCACTTTTTTCCCATCTATTGTCATGAAGTGATGGGACCAGATGTCATGATCTTAGTTTTTTGAATGTTGAATTTTAAGCCAGCTTTTTAACTTTCCTCTTTCACCTTCCTCAAGAGACTCTTTAGTTTCTCTTCACTTTCTGCCATGAACAGAATGAAAACGCAACTGCAGTTGTTTATAGTTGATCCTGAAGACAGATACTACTCCCCTCATGAAGTTTCCCATGAAATATTCCTATAAGGACAAAACAAATGCAGAATTCACATTTTACCCCTGTGATGATAATATGAGTGACCACAATACTCTTTTACAAGCTTGTCATGTGCACATAAAAAATAAAATCACTAACAGACTCTTACTACTGAAATTCCTTACCATTCTACTTCTGTTTGAAATACAGTAATATATAGACAGGGACATTCCCTGGTGGCTTAGAGGGTAAAGCATCTGCCTGCAATGCAGGAGACCTGGGTTTGATCCCTGGATCGGGAAGATCCCCTGGAGAAGGAAATGGCAACCCACTCCAGTATTCTTGCTTGGAAAATCCCACGGACAGAGGAGCCTGGTAGGCTACAGTCCAAGACATTAGAGAGAACATACTTTATTTTGGCGGAGTTGGGAAATATAGAACTTTATTGTGTATGAACAATTTAAAAGTATTTAAAGTAATGCTGAACTAGATTTCACATTTTATAAAATCTTATACATCCACCTGCTATAAAATTACACAGGCAAAAAGGTGCAAAAAAGCAGCAATTTCTTTCTGGCAGTTTCTCTCTCCAGAGCAAACCACTATCACCAGTTTATTTTGTTTAATGCCAGGAACTTTACAAGTTGAGAAGCCTAGGGTTTAGAACACATCAAAAGAGAAAGAGATCAAGGGTCAGGGATATAGATTAGCAATGGGTTAAGAATGAAAGTAGAGATACACTCATTGTATTGAAAAATAAGGAATGATTTTAATGGAGGAAATACTAAAGCCTATTAACCATGCAGATAGCAATTCCGCACACCTATTTCTAGACCAAACCTGTTTGACTGGCTTGGTCTCAGAACAACTAAGGCAACCAAAAGAGAATGCTGATGTGAACAAAGTCAATAACCATTTGCAGTACAAACGTTCTAAAGATATGGTTCGGGAGATTTAAAATGCTATCATCTAGAATTTGAGCAAATGAGGAAGTTAGGAGGCAGGAAAGTCAAAGAGGAGAAGAGAATTAGAGAAGGGAGGAAACATACAATAATAACTCACATTGAAAAAAATTAGACAAGTCATTCATGCCAGAGTTTCTCTTTCTAGTCCAGTGTTTACTATCCATGAGACTTTGGGCTAACCTTCTCTGTTCTCATGTGTAAAATAGTAATTTCATTCAGGAATGCTGTTCATATACTATGCAAAATTACTAGAATATACAGGATCCATCTTCTCCTGTGACAAATATTAAATATAATTAATAAGAGGAGAACTTTCAATCTCTTAAGGATTGAGATTCCTGAAGTAAAGTTTATTCATATAGTTCATCTGTATGGTGGGGAAAACCTGAAAATAATCTTTCTTTAAATTTAAAATAATGGATTTCATAGCTATACAGCTAATAAAGAAAATATGGGTACATTACTCAAAATCAGTCCAAGAATTTAAATTTAGGACCACCAAAAATATAAAAAATAAACAAAGGTCACTATACTTTATTAGGAAAACTTCAGTGTACAGGTGTCTATAACATCATTCCTTTAACATCTCAATGAGAGCAATTTTAGTATTTTAACTTGGATTTTTTTTCCCAAAAACATTTTGATGAGGGTAAACTTTGTAATTAGTAGCCTAGGAATTTAATAGTGTCATTACTCCTGTAAATCCTTGTAGTGTTCACCTTTCCGAAACTAGCTTAATTGATTGTGTTAAAGTATTTGTCACCGAGTCACATCCGACTCTTTGTGATCCCATGAACTGTAGCCTACCAGGTCCCTCTCTCCATGGAATTCTCCAGGCAAGAATACTGGAGTCAGTAGCCATTCCTTTCTTCCGGGGTCTTCCCCTCCCAAGGACAAAACTAGGGTCTCCTGCATTGCAGGCAGATACTTTACCATCTGAGACATGAGGGAAGGCCCTCAATTAGCTCAAGTTATTTCCCACCTATGAGGACAGGGTCAAAAACTGCATCCAAGAAAAGTGGCACTGGCCAGCAGTGTTTCTTATATAAGTCCTGTCAAGGTTTTTTAGGCTTCTAAGTAGTTTGGGAAAAGAGGGGCAGAGATAAATCTTATTATGGTCACCTATTGACCCTCTTAAAATTTCACTATATGGCCCAAGTTTCAGTCAAACATGAGAAGTAATTGTGTCCTTGTGCTTGAATCTGACTTGACTAATGCCTATCAATATTTTCATGACTCATTTTGAGGTGTGGTCAATGGTAAATGTCTGAGTCCTGCGCAAATACTATTAATGTCTCAGTACTGGGCAAATACTGTTCAGTTAAATACACTGAAAGAAGTTTATTCAGCAAAGAAAGAGAGAATCATAGAACAAGTTTCATAGACTGGTTAAATATAAGCTATTTGTCATACCCTCTAAAGCCTTTTGAAAAATTGAGATGATTCTTGCAGCTTTAGTAAAGTGAGTTTGGTAGTAAATTTGGCATGCATTCCACCTTGCATTTCTTTATCTTGGTTCCCTGTGTAAATATATTCTACTTTGCATAGGTTTACAGATTGCTACTGCTAAGTCGCTTCAGTCGTGTCTGACTCTGTGCAACCCCATAGACGGCAGCCCACGAGGCTCCCCCGTCCCTGGGTTTACAGATTAATCAGTGTCTAATGGGGCTTCTCTGGTGGCTCAGCGGTAAAGAATCTGCCTGTAATATAGGAGATCTGGGTTTGATCCCTGGAGGAGGGTGTGGCAACCCACTGCAGTATTCTTGTCTGGAGAATCCCGAGGACAGAGGAGCCTGGTGAGCTGTAGTCCATAGCATCACACATAGTCCGACACGACTAAAGCGACTAAGCAACTGCAGCAGCAAGTGTCTAATGACTCCACATTTTGAAATTAAGGATTATGCAGTTTGTTAACGCTCACTGCATTCTTCTTGCTAATGATTTATTCTTTCCCTCCCTAATTTACAAATGCTGAAGGATATATACAAATGCATCAGTAGGAAAGTAATAGTGATCACTATAACTCGGATCTTAATCAGTTTCAGAAGTATTTCAGAGAAAACCACGCATAGTGTTTACTCATGTTTACATCTGGTTTCTAATACTGTCAGATGTTTTGTCAGTTAAATTCATTATTACAGACATGTCAAGGAGCTGCTCACATTTTTATTTCACTAATTATCGCAAAAATAATTTAATTGTATTAGATTTTTTTAAAAGAACAGATCTACTTAATTTGAAATTTCTTTCATAAACATAGTTTGTGTCTGAAGATAATATTGGCCATGGAATATAATTTTTGAATACAAGTTTGCATTCTTATTTGGCATAATCCCTTCGTATCTCACTGCACAGAAAAAGTTAGCGCCATAACATGTCTACATAAGAAGTGGTGCTTAGATACATGAAAGATGTGTCTTAATCGCTTCTTCTCTTCCTCCTAGTGAGATTTAGCTCAGCTGTCCCACTCCATCAAAGATTTTTCACTCTCAGAAGTATTTTCTATGATAGTTTATAAGAATTTAGTGATCTAACTTACTTCATAAAGAAAATTATGAGAAACATGGGTGGAGAAATTACACTCCATGTTCTCTCTGTATAGTGACATCTACTGGGCTGTAGCTCACAGTGATTTTTAAGCAAGTACCTGCTCATTTTATGGAGGTGGAAGCTCATTTCTCCCCAAGTACAAATATCTAATTAATTGTGATCCAGAGAAATAATTCTCACTTAAACATCAACGTTAGTTCCAGAATTTAACAAGGTTACCTGAAGGTAGTGCTGGAAATATATACCCTTGATGTCTAGATTCATAAACCTCTGTTGGCATAATTCAAAACAGGCTTCCTCTACACAACTGTGAAATAATTTCTTATAACTATGTTTTGGGAGTATCCCGGAAAGTAGGGTATTGTATATGAGTGACCGTGGAGAGGTCGACAAAGTTACTGCTTTGGGGACATTAAGGAAGCACAGTAGGAAACAATACCCATTAAAAGGATAAACTTCTGCGATGAGACTGTTGTATGTAGACCGGTTTTAGAAAACGTTCCACAGGGAAAGGACGAGACTCATGCCTTTTAAAAACCCATCTATTTGCCTTAAAAGGATGCTGTGATCCTTTTCTAGCAAAAACTGCTTTGCACTTTGATAGTTAAGGCCAAGCTTAATCCTGAATGCCTTCCCAGAGCAGCCGGTAACAAACAAAAACCTTGGAACACACCCTGTAAGTTGCTCAGTCCACCGCGGAGTGAGTAAGGAGCAGAGTTGTTTAGTTGGCCCCCTAGCCTGCTGCAGCACATTCCTGTATCTCGAGGGCAGCCTGTCCTGGGGTCGGCCCCGCCCTGGCGGCTCCCTGCCACCCTCTCGCGGGCGCGCTCTGGGTGGGGCCTCGCGGCCGGTGGAGATGCGGCGGAGTGTGTTGGGCGGGGGATGTGAGCTGGCTGGGCGGCGCCCGGGGCAGCCTGAGCCGTGCGCCGCGTAGCTGTAATCGGACACCCGAGCGCTCGCCCCTTGCGCCGGCCACTTTCCATTCACTCCCGAGTGCTTGATTGAGCGACGCGGAGCAGGGCTCCGGGTGCCGCGCCGCTGCAACGCTGAGGATTCCTTTACAAAGGAACTCAGAAGGCAGGAAAGAAAGAATTTCATCGCTGGGACGCCCTAGAAATTACGGTCTTTGGGGGAAAGGGCTAGAAACGAGGATCCAAACCTGTAGCACATTGACGACTTTTCCGCGCTGATCTCTTTCCACCTCGGTAAGCTGGATTCGTTGTTTTCAGCATTACAAATTTAGCAAAATACAACTTTGGATCTGTGTATAGACTTTTCACACATCCGTGTTCTCAAATATGGATATTTTCTTAAGAGCGCATGTAGTTTGTCATGGAAGTGTTTCCCTTGCAGAGAGCCTGGCTGGAATTGCTTTTTTAGGTTATGACACCTGCGGAGAGTTTAAAGTTGAGTATCCCTGCCTTCTAAGGCAAAATTACTGGAGAGAATTTTATAAGAGGACTTTTATTACATGTTATTAGTGTTCAATCACAAGTGAAAACAGTAAGCATCGTGTCTTAAGTGTTTGAGTTAAAGGGAAGAAGTCATAAAATATGAGGGGCGGGGGCATGTATAAGATACTTGACTTTCCCTCACTTCTCATCTCTGGATGGCTTGAAATCACGTTGCTCTTTATACTCACTACACTTGACCTGTCATTTCATCTCCAATGTTATTTTTTGCAATTTGTGGCATATGTTGCTTTCATGGGGACATATCAAATAAGATATTGATAATAGCAGTATGTAAAAATGTGTAATTATTATCCTGCTTAATACAGAGGCAAAGGTTAGGCATATTTATATATTTGAGGGGGGGTGGTGGTGGTGGAATTTAACTATAAAGTCAACAAAACCAGGGAGCAAATTACGAAGGGAAAGTCACCCTATAAAATCGGTTTTCTTTCAAGTTAATTTAGGGATGACAAGGTGAAGAGGTTGTGGAAGCAGAAAGAAAGTGTTTCTTTTGAAAATTACGAACAGAAACATCTCTAGGGTTTCCTCCATCTGTGTGGTAAAAGAAGCATAGAATCTTTTTTTTTCCTACCTCTTATTTGTACCATCTAAGAAATCAATATAAGTTTTGTTTACATTTTGTTTACAGTGGCATGTTCAGTTTAATTGTTCCTTTGCTTCTGTATTACTGAAGTTTCTCTATTGCTTCTGTACTGTATTGTCAAATTTTAGTGACATTTCTTTATAGCCACATACTATTGAAGATCAGTATTGTTGTAACCTGTAAAAATAAATTTATAGATTAAATTCTGTTGTGTCATCTCATTGTATAATTGTGTTAGACTCAAAATGATTTTTTTTTAATGGTCCTGAGTTTATTTTGCATATTGTGGCTACTGGAGCTCCTATAGATTTGATATTACACATTATGTGATCTCTGGTGTTCAGACATTAGTTAATAGCATGTATCAATTATATAGATATGGTTTTAAACAGTAGTACCTGTCTCTCTGATTTATCGTTTGAAATTTTGACAGCCCACTTTCTAGTTGATTTATTTTAAAAAACATTGAGGGATACATGGTTCACTGGATTGCTCACCACTAAGTCATTGGTTTGTATTTGGCACAAATTCATGATTACTTCATCTACATCATTTAACAGCTGTATGGTCATCTGTATAAACTGGCAGATAACTAATTCCAGTGATATACGTGATCAGGAATTGAGCCCTGGTAGATTTTTGTGTAGAAATATCATTTCAGAGATGGTTACTCCAAAGAGCTAATGAGTGTGTGGAAGTGAAATTTTATGTGAGATTTTTCTACTTCTACTATTTTATGGTAGAGAGAGAAGTTTCCATCTGTTAATACCTATTGGCACCATTCTCAAGTCTTTTCAGTGTAATGTGTTTTTGTTGTTGTTGTTTAAAGAGAATAACAAGTTTAAATATTGGTTTTTCCTTTGGAAATTGACAACATTTTCCTGGCTGCTTTGTTTAATAGTCACATTATTTTGCTGGATGATGAAATAATTTCACTTTTAACAAAGACTTCCAGACACAAATGAAATCAAATCCAAATTTTCACATGTAAGACAGAAAGTCACAGC
>NW_011494832.1:4687218-4782795 GCF_000754665.1 Bison bison bison | reverse complement strand
ACCTCCTACTGTTTGCATGACTCTAAAAGTTCAGATAAGTGAATAAGGTGCTGTCTAGATCGCAGGTTTTGCGTGTTTGGTGGGTGTGTGCTCCTAAAATGTGAAGTAAAATATAACAAACTTATGATCTTTATTGTAAAGGTATTTTCCCTTGGATATTAACTTGCAGATCTGAAGAAATGGCATTCCAGGCAGTTTGCATCTTGGTTGGAGTATTTGTTTGTTCTACCTATGTGAAAGGATCGCCTCAGCCCCAAGCAAGAGTTTACTTAACATTTGATGGTAAGAAAGTTGATAAACAATCTGAGAAAAATGTTGAAGTCTTTTTTTTTTCTTAATGCAGATAAAAAAATTAGTAAAGAGAGTAAAATAATAATTGAGTATTGATTAGCATTAAAAAATGTCTACTGGATTGCTTTTTGGATGATGTGGCTGTTTTAAATTATTGATCAATAGACAAAACCCTCTATTTCATTTGTTTATGAAAACGTTTGAAATGGATTCTGCCCTTTTTGAAGTTTCTTCTGTGTTTACATGTACATGCATGAGGAGATGGTGAAGAATCCAAAGCCTAAGATCTTTAAGCTTAGTAGTCATTTAACTTTGATGAGGAACACCCCTTCTATGGTACTTCTCATCAATAGAAAGAACTGTGCAGGTTTAGTTATTGAAATTTTTTCTAATACATTTTGAGCCTTAAATTCAAGACTGGGTCTCTCCATATATTGTTCTAATGGTGTTCTTCTATTTCCATGAGGAGATCCTGAGGTTGGCAAACTCTCCTAATTAATTGAAAAGGACCTAAAATAATATGCTTTTGATTGCTGATGTTTGCAAATTCTCTCTTCCAAATCTTAGGAAAATGAGTGTGATTTCAAATATTCACGAACATGAAAGGCTTATTAAGGTCCTCCAAGGGAATGGTTTGCCAAATGTGTGCATGAGCTTTAATGTATATAATTCAGAAGACTTGGAGATGGATGATTTTGGTTGTCACGTAACCCAAAATAATTGGACAGATGGAATAAGAGATGGATCAGGAAGATCATCTTGCCAGTCAGAGTCATTTATACTTTTATTGCTCCTTTCAGCTTTATCTCTGCATAAACGTTAGTGTCACTGGGCATATTTTCATTCATTTGAGAAATGGTATACTCTCAGGCCTTATATACCTGTGTGCCTTTGAAACTCTGTTATCTTGAATTTCAAACAGCAGTATGACTGACACTTATGAGTCAAATTTCCATCTATTTTCTTGTTTCTTAAATCACCAGTACTTTCCCCAGGGTCATCACAAGCACTGAAGGAGCCTTATATGGAACTTAGAGTGTATGAGCTTCTAATTGTTTCCTTAGCTTCTGAATTAGCCATTCCCCTCAAGAACCCATGGCTATCAAGTTTAGTTGGGAAGAAAAAAGACCTTTTGAAGTGTCTTGCTGGCCGCTTTCACCTCTTCTTCCAGGATGAAAACTGTGAATTGTTGTTTACTCACTAAGTTGTTTCTGACTTTTTGCAACCCCGTGGACTATAGCCCACAGGCTCCTCTGTCTGTGAGATTTCCCAGGCAAGAAGGCTGAAGTGGGTTGCCATTTCCTTCTTCAGGGAATCTTCCAGACCCAGGGATCGAACCTGCATCTCCTGCATTGCAGGTGGATTCTTTACCACTGAGCCACCAGGGAAGCCCTAGAGCTATGAATTATCCAATCAAGTAAAAAAATAAAGGCATTAAGGAGCAGTGCAATTCCCTCCCTGTTTTCTGTATTTCTCTCAGTGTGTAGGAAGATGACATGGCAACCCACTCCAGTATTCTTGCCTAGAGAATTCCATGGACAGAAGAGCCTGGTGGGCTGCTGTCCACTGGGCCGCACAGAGTCGGACACAACTGAAGCGACTTAGCATGCATGCATGCATAGGAAGATGAAGTGATCACATAGATTAGGTATCTAAACCTGCTTTCTGTTACACTGAAACCAATTAAAAAATTTTAAACTGAAACTTAAGCTTGAACATGTAACTGTTAAAAACAAGTGTGTCACTAGAGATAGTTCATCAAGTCTGTTTTTGAAAAGACAGTTGCATTTTATCTTTTAAAGAGGAAATTAAGTAATACAGTCTTTTAAAACCAGACTTCAGTATCTTATAGGATAATGACTACTGTTTACAACATGACTGGAAATTATGATGAACTTTTTAAAATAATGCGTATCTAAAATTTTAAGTGCTCTGAAATTAAAAAAAATCTTACAGAATAATACTTAATTTATAATATATGCAGAATACAGCATGATTAGATAAGCTAACTATCTGAAAATCTTATAATTCCTATTTTATTCTTCCCAAGAGTCTTAACTTGGAAATAACTAGATAGAATTCACTTAATTTGGATACTGTTTTAAAAAGATATATCAACAAGGATAATGAAATCCTGCAATTTCTAAATTAATAACAAAAAAAACCCTCCAAAAATTAACTATGTAATAGGAAAAGTATCTTGAGCAAAACCAGTTGTTTAAAATGTATAAATTTTAATCATTAGGTCATAGTAATTTTCTTAACTGATTTGACTATACCTGTTTGAAATCCTGTTCCAAATTTCTTATTACTTAAAGTGTCTCAGTGATCTTATTATGATTTATCTGAGTATCACACTGAATAGGTTACTAAAGATATAGAATTTTTGTACAGGGTTGACATATATACTTTCTTTCATTTATTAATATTTTAAAATTTCTGAGTGACCCATTAGAAGAATCCTTTCAGTTTTGTCTTACTGTCCAGTTAAGAATCACAGGCAGTTTAAAGGTGTGTGAAATAAGAGATCTCTTCTCCCATACACATTCTATCCCTTCTTGTGGTGGTGGAGTGATGGAGTGATAGCATTTGGGAAACAGTGACCTACAAATTTGCCTTCCCTGTTATCTAGCACAAGGTCACCTAGATGGTTATCACTCCTAGGGGAGAATATACTTCAGGTGTTATTAAGTAATTATGTGTGCTGGATAAATCTTGAATGTTAAAAGAACTGTTATTCCTATTAGATACTGTGTTTCATAAAATTTTATGCCAAATAGCTTTTCAAATGAATAAAAAGTTCATGCAAATTATTTCTGTTTGAATTGAATTTTTCTTGGAAAAAACCAGTAGTTTATGGATTCATATTTCATAACATTATTGTCATATTCTTTCCAGAAAATCTTTAGGACCAATAAGGTTCATAAGGAAAAGCAAGGCTATGTATATAAATAGACAGAACTTGTTTTGATTGCTAATATTATGTTGAAGTTGTTAATGTTCAACCAGTCAGTCATGTCTGACTCTTTGCAACCCCATGGACTGCAGCTCGCAAGGTTCCCTGTCCTTCACTATGTCCCAGAGCTTGCTCAAACTCATGTCCATTGAGTCAATGATGCCGTCCAACCATCTTGTCCTCTGTTGTCCCCTTCTCTTCCTGCCTTCAGTTGTTCCCAGCATCAGGGTCTTTTCCAGTGAGTCAGCTCTTCACATCAGGTGGCCAAAGTAGTAGAGTTTCATGTCTAGCATCAGGACTCTCAAGAGCCTTCTCCAACACCACAGTTCGAAACCATCAATTCTTTGGCACGAAGCTTTCTTTATGGTCCAACTCTCACATCCACACATGACTACTGGAAAAACAATAGCTTTGACTCTACGGACCTTTGTTTACAAAGTAACGTCTCTGCTTTTTAATATGCTATCTAGGTTTGTCATAGCTTTTCTTCCAAGGAGCAAGCATATTGAAGGATGTTCCCTCTATTCCCACATTTAATATTTCTTGTAAATGAATGTTGAATTTTGTCAAATACTTTTTGTGCATCTATTTGAGACAATCAGTTTTTCTGGTTCTTCCCCTTCATTTTGATACTGTGGTATATCATGATGATTGTTTTGCAGGTATTGAACCATTCTTACATCCCTAGAATAACTCCCAATTGATTATGGTGTATGCTTCTGTTAATGAATTGTTGAATTCTGTCTGCTGATGTTTTGTTGAGGATTTTTGCACCTATGTTCATCTGGGATATTGGCCTATAATTTATGTGTGTGTTTGGTGTCCTTTATGATAGATTTTCATGGCAACCCACTCCAGTATTCTTGTCTGGAGAATCCCTTGGACAGAGGAGCCTGGTGGGCTACAGTCCATGGGGTTACAAAGAGTCAGACACGACTGAAGAGACTTAGTATAGCATAGCATAGCATGATAGATTTTGTATTTCCATTTGTTGTATTTCCATTTTCATGTGTCCCAAGATATTTTCTTAATTTTTCTTTTGATTTCTTCATTGACCAATTGGTTGTTTAGTTGTTGTTGTTTAACTGCTAAGTTGTGTTCAAGTTGTTCAGTAACATGTTTAATCTCCACCTATTTGCAGAGTTTTGGTTTTGTTTTCCGATTTTCCTTGTAATTGATTTCCAATCTTATACCATTGTGATCAGAAAGGTACTTGATTTGATTTCAGTCTTCTTAAATGCATATGACCTAAAATATGATCTATCCTGAAAAAATATTCCATGTGCCCTTGAGAAGAATGATTATGATGCTTTTAGATCGAACGTTCTATATGCATCTGTTAAGTCTTTGTGGTTTAATGTTTTGTTCAAGACTGATTTCTGTTGATTTTCTGTTGGGATGATCTATTCATTGATTTAAGGGATATATTAAAATTCTCTCCTATTATATTGCTGTCATTTTCTGCCTTTAGGACTGTTAATATTTGCTTTATATATTTAAGTACTCCTATTTTGGATGAATAAATATTACAAATATTATATCTTCTTGTTGGTTTAACAACTTTATCATATAATGACTATCTTTGTTTTATTTTTTACATTCTTGGTTTAAAGTCTATTTGTCTGATGTAAATATATCTACTCCAACTTTCTTTTGGTTTCTGTTTGCATAGAACATCTTTTTTTTCATCCCTTAATATTTAGTGTATGTATGCCTTGCATCTGAAGTCAACCTCTTGTAAGAAACATGTAGTTGGGTCTTGTTTTTAATCCATTCAGCCATTCTGTGTGTTTTGATTGTAGAATTTATTCCATTTATGTTTAAAGTAATATTAAGTAAGTATGTATGATTTTTCTGTTAATTGTTTTCTTGCTATTCTCTCTTTTCTTCTCTCATTTTCTTCCCTTGTGCATTTGTTGTTGTTGTTGTTTTCTTTCTTTTTTTATTGCTTGATAGCTCTTTTTTCCAAGTTTTATTGGAATATAGCTGATTTACAGGGCTTCCCAGGTGACTCAGTGTTGGAAAATCCATCTGTCAATGCAGGAGACACAGGATATGCAGGTTTGATACCTGGGTCAGAAATATTCCCTGGAGGAGGGAATGGCAACCCACTCCAGTATTCTTGCCTGAAGAATCACATGGACAGAGGAGCCTGGCAGGCTACAGTCCATGGGGAAACAAAGAGTTGAAATGACTGAGCCATTCAGCACACACATGACAGTTGATTTACAGTATTGTGTTAGTTTCTGTTGTATAGTGCATTAAATCAGGGATATGTATACATATATCTACTCCTTTTTTTCCCCTTAGATTCTTTTCCCATATAGGCCATTACAGAGTATCTTCCTTTGTGTTTTGATGACTTTCTTTACAGTTATGCTCAGATTTTTTTCTTATCTTTTATGTACCAGTGAGATTTTTATTTTCATATGTTTTCTTGTTACCTGTTGGTTCCCTTTCTTTTCAGCTTAATGAAGTCCCATTAACTTTTCTTATAAGGCCAGTTTATTGGTTGTGAATTTTGTTTTTTTCATGACTGGAAAACTTTTATCTTTCCTTTGGTTCAGGATGATAACCTTGTGGGGTATAGTATTTTTGGTTGGAAGTTTTTTTTTTTCCTTTCAGCACCTTGAATATACCATGCTACTCTTTTTTGTCCTTGAAAGTTTTTGCTGAAAATTCTGCTGATAAGTCCTTTAGGGATCCCATTATATGTAACAAGTTGCTCTTTTTTTTTTTCCTTTCTTGCTGTTTTTAAGATTCTTTTGTGATCTTTAAATTTGACCTTATAATTACAGTGTGTCATTGTGTGGATATCTTGGGTTCTTTTTATTTGAAACTTGCAGGGATTCTTGGATCTGGATGTCTGTTTCCAAAATTAGGGAAGTTTTCAACCATTATTTCTTTGAATAAATTTCCTGCCTTTTCTCTCCTTCTTGTACTTGTGGGACCCTGGTTAAGCAAATGTTACTCCTTTTCATGTTGTCATACAGGTACTGTAAGCTATCTTAACTTTTTAGAATTCTTTTCTTTTTTTTTATTTTGTTTTGTTTTGTTTCCCTGTTTGGGTGAATTCCACTGCCCTGTCACCAGGTTACTGATTCTTTCTTCTGTTTCATCTTGTCTGCTGTTGAATCCTTCTACTGTATTTTTCAGTTCAGTTTTTATATTCTTTAATTCTGAGACTTCTCTTTTGTACTTTCTTATCTTTTCTATATTGTTCAGGTTCTCATTGTCTTCATCAGTCTTCTAAATTCAGTGAGCATCTTTATGACTTGTGCTTTCATCAGATAAATTTCTTGTCTCCATGTAATTCAGATTTTTTTTCTGAGGTTTTATTTTGTTCTTTGTTTGGAGCATATTCTTGTTTCCTCATTTTGCTTGACTCTTTGTTTCTGTGTATTATATGAAATAGCTACCTCCCTCAGTATTGAAGGAATGGTCTTTTGTAGATGAACCTTAATTGTTCAACGTTGAACTAACATTTGCTTGTCTTTCAAACCTTTGTGATTGTCTGAAAGTGTGAAAGTGTTTAGCTCAGTCGTGTCTGACTCTGTGACCCAATGGACTCTAACCTCTGTTCATGAAACTCTCCAGGCCAGAATACTGGAGTGGGTTGCCATTCCCTTCTCCAGAGGATCTTCCCAAAGCAGGGATCAAACCCCACTCTCCCACATCGCAGGCAGATTCTGCAAGCCTTTTGATCATCTAAGGAAGCTTTGTGATTGTCTAGGCAGTCTGATTCATTCTTGACGGGTCACAGATGATGTAACAATGACTGTGAGAGTTTCATAGCAAGAGATTTCAGGAAGAACCTAGTTTCAGGCTGATTGGAAGACTTTCCTCATATAGCAGCTTTTGAAATATGCAAATATATACAGCTCTGTGGGACAACAATTTTAAGCCCTGCTGTCCTCTAGACCAGGTGATATGAAGGTGTCCCCTGAAACTCAGGGCTACAAACAAGTGTATGAACTATTTTCTGGTAGGTACTAGTGAGCTGCAGTGAGGCCAGAGGAGAGTACAACCATGGCATTCTCTGGCCTACATTCCCTGAGAGCACTTCCCATAGCCTCTAGTGTGTGGCAAATGTTAAGTCTCCCCCTAAGACTGAAGCTCAACAAAATAGGTGTCTCTCTCTTTTTTTTCCCACAGAAAGTCGGGTTGTGTTTCATTATGCTGTGTCTGTTCAATGTCCTGGGTGTGGTAGCCTCCCAAGAACTGACTCTGTTTTAGTCCAAAAAGTTCGCCAGGCCACCAAGCCAGATAATCAGGGTGCACCTTCTGTGTGGACTGGGCATACCTGCTGGCTTTAGTGATCCAGCAGGAGAGCTCAGAGTCATGATGAATCTGCAGACTTTAACAGTAGTGATGAAGCAGAAGAGTGCAGTAATGCAACTTCCAGCTTTAGTAAAGCAGCAGGAGAGCACAGGGCAAGTCACGAATGCCAGAGATATTGCAGAGCAACAGGAGACTGCTGTGACTGTTTGTGCCTACTGGCACTAGCCAGGTAGTGGGGAGAACACAAAAAATGTCACTCACCAACACCTCAATCCCCAGAGAGAATCCCAGCATCCACTACTCCTCCCCCGCACTGCCCCTTCGCCCCACCCCCGACCCCAGCAGATGCTTTAAGACTGGCAAATGAATTACCTTCATGTATAGACTAGGAACTTTTTAGGCTGCTACTTTTCTGCTGAGTCCCAAGGTGAGTTGTCTGTAAGTCTTTAAATAGCAAAATCTAGGCTCCAACAGCCTTTTGGAGCCTGAACATAAGCCCCTGGAAATAAGTCCCTTGATTTCAAAGGCAGACATTATGGGAGCTCATGTCTCCTGTGCAAGTCCCAAGGGTTGGGGTACTTGATATGGGGCACAAACCACTCACTCCTCAAGGAGATGTTCCATATTTGTGAGCTGATTGTGGGTTGCTGTACAAGAGATGGATTTTCTGGTAAGAAAACATCTCTACCTGTCCTGCCCCTTTTATCCTTTGAGCTGTTTAGTTTCCAGCTCATTTTTTTTTTTTTTTTTTTAGAGGGAATCATTCCTTTTGTAGTAGAAGATTTGGTTGTGTTCATGTGAGATGGTGAGTTCAGGATCTTCCTATGTTTCTTAGCTTGAACTGAACAAATTCAATTCAGGTCAGTTGCTCAGTCATGTTGAACTCTTTGTGACTCCATGGACTGCAGTACGCCAGGCTTTCCTGTCCATCACCAACTCCTGGAGCTTGCTCAACTCATGTCCATTGAATTGGTGATCCCATCCAATCATCTCATCCTCTGTTGTCCCCTTCTCCTCCTGCCTTCAATCTTTGCCAGCATCAGGGATTTTTCTAATGAGTCAGTTCTTCAAATCAGGTGGCCAAAGTCTTGGAGCTTCAGCTTCAGCATCAGTCCTTCCAATGAATATTCAGGACTGATTTTATTAGGATTGAATGGTTTGATCTTCTTGAAGTCCAAAGGACTCTCAAGAGTCTTCTTCAACACCACAGTTCAAAAGCATCAGTTCTTCGGAGCTCAGCTTTATTTATGGTCCAACCTTCATATCCAAATATGAGCAGGAAAAACGTAGCATTGACTAGACAGACCTTTGTCAGTAAAGTAGTGTCTCTGCTTTTTAATATGCTATCTAGGTTTGTCACAGATTTTCTTGCAAGGAGAAAGCATCTTTTAATTTCATGGCTGAAGTCACCATCTGCAGTGATTTTATAGTCATGTTTTTAATTTCTGTTATTAAGTACTGACTTATTTAGGAGCGTTACGCTTCTTGATAAATTTACCTCTTTTCCATTATGAAACATCTCTGATTATTCCTGGTAGTAATTTTTGTTCTGAAATGTATTTTGTCTGAATGTAACAATTTCATTTTTCTGGTAGAATGAAAAATATTAACAAAAAATTAATTATAATTTAGTGGGGGAAATATTGGTTATGATTTCAGTGTCCTTGAGGAAATTTTTAATAAAATATTGTGAAATGTATTTAAACAAATATTTTTATGTACATAAATGTATGAATATTAGATTGACATTGTGGTATAATGAGAACAGTGTTTACATGGAAATAAATATTTCAGGGGTTTCAATCCTTACTTCTTCAGTAATTAACTCTGAAACTGTCAGGACCTCGATTTCCTCAATCAGGTACAAAAAAATTTGGACTAAATTGTTTCTAAGACCCCTTGCTATATCCGTTGGTAAAATTATATGATATTTGAGCTTAGTATTATTTTATAAATATGACCTCCTTTGAGTAAATCTTTCACAATAATACCCTTAGTATTTTTAAGAACATTTTGTGTGAAGAACCTAGGCAAGTGGAAGAAAAGAAACCTAAACAATTTTTTTAAAATTCATAGGTTTTATTACTGGTTTTAAATCACAGTTGTTTGCTTCTTTCTGGGTAGTCTATAACATGATGATACTGCTTCATAAAATCAGTTTGAAAATTAAATGAGTTAAGTTTGTAAAGTGTTTTATGTTGTATGTAGTATTCATTCTATTATAATACATGGAGGCTTTCATGAGTTATTATTTGTAAATATGATCTTCATTTGGCCTCCTCTGGTGGCTCAAATGTTAAAGAATCTGCTGCAATGCAGGAGACCTGGGTTCGATCCCTGGGTCAGGAAGATCTCTGGAGAAGGAATGCTAACCACTCCAGTATTCTTGCCTGGAGACTTCCATGAACAGAGAAGCTTGGCAGGCTACACTCCATGGGGTCGCAAAGAGTCAGACACAACTAACTAACACAACAGCATGATCTTCATTTGTACTGTATTTAATTCCACTCCACTTAGCATAGAGACGGCTATTTGTTATTGCTCAATAAATGATGAGTTAACATAAGTTTTGATACCCATTTACCACTACACCTGCACAGCCAATAAAGCTTTGATACAGTACAATCACTCTTCAGTGAATTTTTTTTTTTTTTTAAATTGATGGATACCAGGTAAAATGCAATAGATACTCATTTCTTCATCATAGCACTAGAATAGGAACAGCATGAGAGAGGAATTTTTGTTACTTTTTACACTAATGAATTTAGATCCATCCCCTGCTATGCAGGTGATGGTCAGGTGTTTTCTGGTGGTGGTTTAGTCGCTAAGTTGTGTCTGACTCTTGTGACCCTGTGGACTGTAACCTGGTGGGCTCCTCTCTCCATGGAATTCTCCAGGCAAGAATACTGGAGTGGGTTGCCATTTCCTTCTCCAGGGGATCTTCCTGACCCAGGAATCAAACCCAGGTCTCCTGCATTGCAGGCAGATTCTTTACCGACTGAGCTACGAGGGAAGCCTCTATTTATTTCCAAACTCTCCACATTATATGCTAAAGATTCAGTGTGGTCTGGGAATTCACCTTTGTATGTTAACCCTTTTCAGTTAATTCTCAAACTTCCTTCTAATTATTCTGTGTCCTTCCCCATCGACATCTAACCTCTGTAAACTTTAGACATTTTCTACCAGAGAACCTTCTGTGCATTTTGATTAGAAGCCTGGTTTCCAGTGTTAAATGAAAGATACTGCATATAGGTCCTTGATAGGTAACCTGCCAATAGTATTGTCTTACTCCTCAGTGTCGTTGGCATTTATGTATGCTAGCATGTTTGGCATATCTAGATATGTCTACAACTTGGAAGTATTGACCCAAATGAATAATTTTTTTTAAGATTCTGTTTTTCTAAAGTTCAATTTTTCATGATGAGCTTAAATTTAAT
Organism: Bison bison bison; assembly: GCF_000754665.1. Classification (NCBI taxonomy): domain Eukaryota; kingdom Metazoa; phylum Chordata; class Mammalia; order Artiodactyla; family Bovidae; genus Bison; species Bison bison. The sequence goes on along the minus strand of NW_011494832.1, from coordinate 4,771,830 downwards.
AAGAATACAATCTACTTTTTGACTGTCATGGCACATAGTATGTGGCTTGAAATTGTAGACAACAATTTGTCACTCTTGGTGCATTTAAGAGTATTATAAAACTTCAGAAAGGAGAGCATGTGGGATGATTCCTGATCCATTTCTGCACTATGATATAAAATTTATGTGTATAAAAATATCCATAAAAAGATGCTAATAAAATCAATATCACAAATATAAATATACCCATGTAAATAACAAATATGGGCATACACTCAAAGCAATGGCTGTTAGTTTATTTGTTTTTTTCATATTTTTGATGTACTTGAAATTGATTCAGGAATATTTGCATTGTATATGAACATTTAATATACCTTAAGTCTGATATTTTAATTAAGAATTATTGGATTTGCTAATTTTATATGAACCAATGAAGATATATATTATTAAATTGCTGAAAGAGTACAGTATCTTGGATTGTGTGTGTGTGTGTGTGTTTTAAGATTGGATTGTTGTTGTTGTTTAGTCACTAAGTAGTGTCTGACTCTTTTGTGACCCCATGGACTATAGCCCACCGGGCTCCCTGTCCATGGCATTTCCCAGGCAAGAATACTGGAATGGGTTGTCCGTTTCCTTCTCCAGGGGATCTTCCCGACCCACGGATTGAACCCACATCTTGTATACTGCAGTCAGATTCTTTACCACTGAGCCACCAGGAAGGCCCCTAAGATCAGGTTTCAGCTGCAATTCAGAAGTTAACTTATCATAAATCACACAGTAGCTTCACCTCAGTTACCAAAGAAGTAATAATTCAATCATGTGGATTCTTTTTTAGTACAATCCTCTAAGTTATCAGACTTGATTTTTTAAGTAATCCTAAAAAATACTGGATTATCATTTTTATTAAATGTTTTTAAATCTAGAAAGATAATATTCTGAAATAAAGAAGTAGGATAAAACTAAAGTGTGCTCAATTAATACACAGGGTTCAAAAAGTCTAAATATCATTTTACTAAACAGGCAGCTGTCTGGCTCTACTTCAGGTTTTCTTTTGGCTAAAAACTCTTATGAGTTATCATGGTACCTATGGAAATATTTTAAAATGCTTTATAAAACTGTCAATGCTCACAAATAAATTCACTGATAGTAAAATGCATGACAGAAAAGTCAATTATTTGTGATTGCTAGTAATTTTTTGCTTATGTTCACCAAAATAGTTATGACTTCCCACTGCTAAAGTGTTCTACTCCCACTTAAGCCTGTGACTAATTTTCTAAAGCTCAAAAGAAAAATGACAATTAAAAGATTAAAACTCAATAAAGATTTTTACTATTTGGATGCATAGCTATTATTGGCTAGTTTTCCAGTCCAAAGTTGAGTTTTACAGTTACATTTACATATGTATGAGAGCAGTTTAAAAACATAAAAATGTCAGTGTGAGTTGTATTGGGAAACAAGTGTATTAACTGTAGAGACTAGGGTTGCATAAGAGTATAAGCTCTTTCAGTTATTTACCTTGTGATTCTTTCTGCCTTCTATCAGTGCTATATTTTAATCAATAAGTTGTTAAAATCTCCAGGTCATTGGTAATATATAAATGAAAGATAATGGAAGTTTACAGAACCTCTTTTCTCTTTTAATATCTGTCTTATTTGACAAGAAGCTTAGTTAATTAGACAATAAACAAAAGGACCCCTGTGAACTCATAGGCTAAATCTAAAAGCTGATGAATTGTTCCTGAACAATAAACTCAAAATGATAAATCACCTCTTTATGAACTCTGGTAGCATTAACATTGCAAGGCACATTTGTTGAAAACTGTTTGTCTAATGGCTGCCCAAGATATAAAAATAAAGTCAATTGTTCTTGGTTTCTCCATTAATCTTAGAGAATGCTCACTCTGATTGTATGGAATCTTCTGAAATATTTAGTTCTTGGGAAAACTTATGCTTCTTCAGTTTCCTTTAATTTCCCTTCCAGTCATCTCAGTTAAATATCAGTTAAACATGTTAAATAACACCTGCGTGTTTTAATAAACTTAACTCAACAAGGGGTGCTGTGTGAATAAGAAGCTATTAGCATTCTTCTCCTCTGAGAGAATCAATGAACTCAGGAAGGGGCTGATGAATACAAGTGTGAGTTGGACATTACCTAAAGCATAAAGATTTTTAAGTAGAGTAACAGTAAGTTTGTTATGTAAAGAGCAAGTTAAAATAGATGTAAAATACTATAGAGATAGAAAATGAGAAGAAATTGTCAAAAAATTTAAATGTATATTTTGCTGTAAGGAATATATTGACACGAGACTCTAGTAGTCAAATAAGACCAAATATGTTTCATAGCCTTGAATTGTGACAAGTTTTAATTATTGCAAAGGATGTCTCTTGGGAAATATTATAAATTATTACAGAATTGTATTGATTAATTAATTGTATTAATTAGTACAGAAATGTATTACAGTGATATGCTGTGGATCTCTTTCTAAATGATTTTTAGAAAAAAGTTGGAAACCTGTAAATTGCTGTCAATTCTTGTACTAGGTAAGCTTTCTCAGAATCTAATAAGCTTAATTATGTTGCTAAAGGATGATGCTGTGATGTTAAGCCATTCCTAGAGGTACAAGGTTTCTGCAGTTGGAAGCAAAGAGGGTTGCTTCAGTGAAATGAAATCAGAAGAGTGAGCTTATGTTATCTGGTTAGTCAACCATCTATAGCAATTCCATGGAAAAAAGATGTTATATTCCATGATTATCCATAGGTACATGTGAACATTAGTGGTTGAACTATCAAGTGAAGACAGCTCAAGTGATGCTAGATAATTTTAATACGTTTGCATGTTGATCAGGACTTCCCTGGTGTCTCAGATAGTAAAGAATCTGCCTTCAGTGAGGGAGACCCAGGTTTTATCCCTGGGTCAGGAAGATCCCCTGGAGAAGGGAATGGCTACCCACTCCAGTATTCTTTCCTGGAGAATTCCATGGACAGAGGAACATGGTGGATTACATCCCATGAGGTCACAAAGAGTTGGACACGACTAAGTGGCTAACATTTTCACTTTTTTTATATTGATCAAATATGTGAATATGTTCTTCACAAGAGTGAATAATGGTGTATGTTACATAGACTTTCTCTACAGTTTTGATTTAGATAATTATACCTAGAACTAAATATATGCATTTTTCCATCCTTCATAGATGTGTGCTACCATTTTGCCTTCTATGTTTCTAAAATATTTTGATAATTTATTCATCACTTCATGGGAAATAGATGGGGAAACAGTGGAAACAGTGTCAGACTTTATTTTTCTGGGCTCCAAAATCACTGCAGATGGTGATTGCAGCCATGAAATTAAAAGACACTTACTCCTTGGAAGGAGAGTTATGACCAACTAGATAGCATATTCAAAAGCAGAGACATTACTTTGCCAACAAAGGTCCGTCTAGTCAAGGCTATGGTTTTTCCAGTGGTCATGTATGGATGTGAGAGTTGGCCTGTGAAGAAAGCTGAGCGCTGAAGAATTGATGTTTTTGAACTGTGGTGTTGGAGAAGACTCTTGAGAGTCCCTTGGACTGCAAGGAGATCCAACCAGTCCATCCTAAAGGAGATCAGTCCTGGGTGTTCATTGGAAGGACTGATGCTAAAGCTGAAACTCCAGTACTTTGGCCACCTCATGCGAAGAGTTGACTTACTGGAAAAGACTCTGATGCTGGGAGGGATTGGGGACAGGAGGAGAAGGGGACGACAGAGGATGAGATGGCTGGATGGCATCACTGACTTGATGGACATGAGTTTGAGTGAGCTCCGGGAGCTGGTGATGGACAGGGAGGCCTGGCGTGCTGCGATTCATGGGGTCACAAAGAGTCGGACACAACTGAGCTACTGAACTGTACTGAACTGATTCATTATAATAGTAATCACTAACATTAATATTGCTTTTGTGCCAGGCACTATTTATACACCTCATGTTATTTAATTCTCTAACAACACTGTGAATAGGCACTATTTTTATCCTCATAAAATAAGTACAGAGAAAGTAACTTGTCTAAGGTCACAGGAATGGAAAGGAACATGATAAAGCACGAGCAATCAGAGTGTGGAACCATTTCTGGAAATACTGCTAGAATTAGTTTTAAGCTCCACAAAAAAATCACAATGAAAAGAAAAAAACATTTTCTGAGGAAGTCACATATAACTCCCTTTATCACATTAAAGGTGTCAGTATATTTTTGCTTTCCTGTTGAAACAGCAAACCTTCATGAACATAATGGATATAAAACTCATTCTCTACACCATTCCTAATTCCCTCTTCAATTTCAGAGTCATCAAGGTGACGATGAGGGAATTACCCCTCTGGACCAAGTTTATTTTTTTGCTATAGCTGAGGTCTCCTTTTGTGGCTCTGAAAGTTAAGAGCGAACTCAGAAATGATAGGAAAGCTAATTATTCACTCTCCTCACCTCACTATGCAGGTTTATCAGGGTGTGTCTACATAAGTTCAATATAGCCTTCAATATTTTCTTTTAAAGAAAAAGAAAATCATGTGTTCTTTTTTATGAATACCATTACAGTGTCAAGTGACTGTAGCAGTGAGAGACAGTGTTTTCATTTCCCAAATATCTTTTATATAATGAGGTAGAAAAAAATCCAATCATCTTGATTTAGTTCCATTACTGTCAAAAATAAAAGTATTGAGAAAGAGAGCTGCAAACTTTGGGCAAATTCCCGTACTCTCTTTTGCCTTCTACTTTTTCATTTGTGTGTTACTTAGAACCTCTGTTGTTAATGAAAACAAAGTTAAAAGCGAGGAACAGAAAGGTTAGACGTTTTCTAAGGCAGAGTATGAGTTGGCAAGAAGGGCACATAAAAGGCAGAGCTCAGTGCTGAGCCATGTGCTATTTTAGGGCAGCGCTAACTATGAAACAATGTGCTGAGCTGTAAAAGATGGCAAGTACATACTGCGTTTCCAAGGTACATGCTCAGAAACAATCATTTCAACCTTCCCTCCTTGTTTAGGAAGAATGAACTGCCTTTGGGCCCTCAGTAGTAATATGTTACTTCTACAAGGTGCTTTTTAACTTTTCAGAGAATTTCCACGTTATCTCATTTATTACAGAATTCCTAGGAAACGGGTGGGCATGGAGTCCTCAAGGGACTACAGGTCTTGGCTAAGGACCTACGAATCAGAGGCATTCTGCAAATGCATATTACAAAATCTGAAGAAATGCCAGGCCATTAATTTGAATATTAGCAAATTTGTCTCCTGCTGTTTGCTTTCCCAAATTATACACAACACTGTAGCTTTAACTTACCTTAAATTGTTAATTACTGATTTGTAGCAATAATTTGAAGTTTCCCAGGTGTTTCAGTGGTAAACAATCTGCCTGCCAGTGCAAGAGATGCAAGAGACCTGGGTTCAATAATGCCTGGGTCAGAAAGGTCCCCTTTAGAAGGAAATGGCAACCCACTACAGGATTCTTGCCGGGGTTGTCCCACAGACAAAAGAGCCTGGTAGGCTACAGTAATAATTTATGGATTATTATATGTCAGGTTGCAAATATATTGAATAGTATATCAGAAATGTCTCTAAATTTTCTTTGAAAAGATTGAGGCAATACATAAATACTAAAACTTCATATTTTTATTTCTAATTTATGTAAGTTAATGAACATACTTTCTTTGTCTTGCCTTCTCTGAGTTACTGCTCTTGTAGTCTGGAGTTTCACTTGCTGTACTGTGTACATCAGGATTATATTTTCTCCTTTGTCAATCCCTAGAAGAGAGTATTCTATGTATTATCTTAGAAGGAAGCAATCATTTAAATAATCTTAAGATCTGACTTGAAGTGACGCCAATGAGAGTGCCAAATATTCTTGCCTTTCTCAACTTTAATGTTTTCTAGCACTTAAGGTTCTTGATAATAAAAATGTAAAATATTCTATGTAATTAATTCCTAAATTACTACTTTGCTGAAACTGTTTTCTTATAAAAAATTACCAGGTACCAGACTTTGAATGTGATTGCTTATATTGAATCGTATATATAATGTAATAACTAATGTCAAGTCTCTAGCCAATATGGAATTGCTAGACCAAAGGAGTCAAAGCAATATAGTTTTGCAAAAGGTAATTGATATTTCTTCTAAGAAGAGGATCAGACTGCTGATCATGCAAAATGAAAATCATAAGTCTCTTTAGGAATAATAATGTTAAAGAAACGAATGTTAAATTCTTTCTTGAAAAACTTCCTATTCCCTTGTTATAGCCTTACACTTTCTTTTTCCTTTTGTAAAAATTTTAAATTAATTAATTTTTTTGGCGGCATTGTGTCTTTGTTGCTGCACACAGGCTTTCTTTAGTTGTGGCGAGGTGGGGCTCCTCTTCCCAGTGATGCACAGACTTCTTGTGGTAGTAACGTGGAGAAGTCTCCTGGAGGGGCATGGGCTCTAGGGCACAGGCTCAGTAGTTGTGGACTGGAACTCAATTGCCCTGACGGCATGTGGGATCTTCCCTTCCAGCATCGAACCCATGTCCCCTGCATTGGCAGGCAGATTCTTAACCATTGGACTACCAGGGAAGTCCAGCTTTTTACTTTCTAAAGATAAATTATTTATGGAGAGGTGAAATATATCTGAGTTAAGATAAATGCACAGTCTTTACATACACATAGGTGTATACACATAGGCTTCCCCGGTGGCTAAGCAGTAAAGAATCAGCCTACAATGCAGAAGACACAGGAGCGTGGTTCGATCCCTGGGTCAGAATGGCAACCCACTCCAGTATTCTTACCTGGAAAATGCCATGGACAGAGAAGCCTGGCAGACTACAGTTCTTGGGGTCTCAAAGAGTCAGACACGACTGACTGACTGAGCACATACATATACATACTCTGTGGGTAAAGATCTAGTTAGGGGCTTTCCTGGTACCTCAGCTGGTAAAGAATTGCCTGCAATGCAGGAGACCCCTGTTTGATTACTGGGTCGGGAAGATTCCCTAGAGAAGGGATAGACTATCCACTCCAGTATTCTTGGGCTTCCCTGGTGGCTCAGCTGGTAAAGAATCTGCCTGCAGTGTCTGAGACCCGGGTTCGATCCTGGGTTGGGAAAATCCTCTGGAGAAGGGAAAGTCTACCCAGTCCAGTATTCTGGCCTAAAGAATCCCATGGGCTGTACAGTCCATGGAGTTGCAGAGAGTGGCACACAACTGAACGACTTTCACTTTCACAGGTCAGTTATATTTCAGTATCATTTCAGTCTTTCCTCAGTGTGCATTCTAAGTGCATATAACAAAACCTGAGAAGTAATAACAACAACAGAAAGAGTTGTATTCCTGATACCATTTTTATTATGAATTACTTATATGTTTTCTTATTTTAAAGTTGCGATTACCACAAATTTGTCATTTAATAATCAGATAATCAGCTTGGCAAACACTTTAGTACTCTAAATATTAATGTAACAGTTATACAGTAATAGCTAGTACAGTTGGGCTGAAGACCAGGACAAGAAATTGGTGGCTTATATATTTGAGCATTTCCTCCCTCACATTATTGATGGCTAGTAATGGTGGGAACAAAATGACCTGCTACCAGAACAAAGTAATCCATCCTTAGCATAGATAACAGGAACTTAAAGGGAGTGAATGGAACAAAAATAATATGTAAAGCAACTATAAAGTAAATACCTAAATTTGTTTACAACCTTTGCTTCTTTTATAGCAATTTAAGTCTTCCAACCTAAGTTGCTAGTGTTACCTATGGTTAGCATCAATTACCAAGGACTTAGCAGAGTCCCAATTATAGCATATGAAACATAATCTTTCATTATGAGCTTCTCTTTCTAAAATCTTTGCAAAATTCGTATTAGAAAATCTTTTTTTTTTTCTTTTCTAAATAAACATAACTTTATACAAACAGATGTGAAGCACACCAAGCTTGGGCTTCATTCATTACTGAAATTTTATGATGGATACAAGGATCTGAAGCTTTTTTCTAATTACTAACATAATTAGAAGCTAAGCATAAGGGGAATAGAACAGAACATCCTAATACTCTTTTCTTTGCTTATTTGGGTCAGATAGAAGTTGTGTATGTGGCCACACCTTGTTTTAAGTGGTAGAGACTATTACAGTTCTACACAACTGTAATTCTTAACACAAGACCTCTTTTTTTAATGAAGTGATTATAAATTTGGCTTGTATAAAAAAGCATTCCATTGAATTTCATAATGGAATTAAGAGTTATATCTATATGTATCAAATCATTCAGTGGACTGAATTTTAAATATTTTGTATTTATTTATATAAAATTTATATTTATTTATATAAAATAAACTGAAGATGATGACAAGGCATGCAGAAGCTTTGATAATATAATGTGGTGAATATTTCAAAGCACTTTTTATAAGTTTACCAGCCTCTTAAATACACAGTCCATGGAATTCTCCAGACCCAGAATACTGGAATGGGTAGCCATTCCCTTCTCCAGGGGATATTCCCAATCCAGGGATCGAACCCAGGTCTCCTTCAATGCAGGTGGATTCTTTACCAGCTAAGCCACCAGGGAAGCCCTAAATACACACCAGTTGTCATTAATTCAAGCGAAAACAAGACCTCATGCCTTAAATTGTCTCTTGATTTGAAAGATTCTCTGGATAATTAATTGTGTCAGTTGTCAATAAGAACCTTAAGCTTTCTCTAAAAATTATCAAACTGGTTCTGTATTCATATCTAAATGTTATTGTGTAATAATGATGTAGACAATGGGAAAAGATTGGAATCTCATTGCTGTTATTTACAAGTCTTAAAGGTTTAAATAGAGCCATAGCTTTTAGAGGCCGTTTTTCTGGCATCAAAAGTTTCCAACTTTTGTTGGTTCATCCAGCCAGACTGTCACTCCATAAATTCACATTCATGGATTTTTTTTTTCTTTCCCCTGAATGGTAATACTCAGAACATTCCAGGAGACCAGAACATTAAGCTGGAATAAAACAATGAAGGTATTATCATCACCAAAAGAGCATTTTGAATTTTATTAGAAGAAACCAATTAGGATGTTATTTTCAAGCAAAGGGCTTGGCAAGGCTTCAGAAAGTTACTTTCCGGAGGCGGGTAGGGGTTTAGCTGGCACAGAGAGCAGATCTTTAGCTTAGCGTCTTGACAGCTTTAATGCACATGCAATTGGGATTTTTTTTTTTTTTTCCTTTAAGCTGATTCTCCTAAAAGCCATGCTTCCTGCCACTGTTCAAAATAATTGCATCAATTCCATTTTCCATTAGTACTCAAAACCTGCTGATATGACTGGATTTTTAAAACCTTTGTGTGAAAATCTAATTATACATATTTTTCCAGGGGAATTTGATAATGCATATGTTCCAGAAAGTTATATTTTTTATTATGATATCTAGCATAGATCTTGATGCTAGTCATATACCTTGGTTATTCATTTAATTATATTCACTAGAGTGGTATAAGCAATTTTCTACTATGGGAGGAAAAGAACATTCAATAGGTTCTATTTTGTTGAAGGACAAAGAATCACATATCGGTTTGCTACAGATAATAAAATATTCTGACTTCAGGTGGAAGGAAATGACTATCTCTCTTTTTATCATGTCTGTAATATCTATGTCCTTTTTATAATGTGCTTATTTTCAGCAGTTTGTCTTTATAGATATTTTATAATGATCTTCACTGATTTACTTCATCTTATATATTTCTACTTTTTTGATACTTATTTGAAACTTTTCTATACTTATAGTTATGTATAGACATTTCAGATATTACATTAGAAATTTTCTAATTTTTTCCTCACATTCCTTCTTTGTTTTTTTTTCCTTTTTTAATTGAATTAAGAAAAAGATCATGAAGCTTAGCCTGGACTTACTCACAGAATGATGAAAGCCTCAGAGCCAGTGTTCTGATGGAACATGTAGCAGGAATTGAGTTAAAGATGGCCTGGAGTTAAGATGCATCATTCATATGTGCTTTGGAAATGAAATGTAGCGCCATAGACACTTAGATGAAATTATTTTTAAAGCAATACCATCTTTGGTTTCTAAATTTTACAATAAATATTTGATGCTAAAGCAGAATTTTAACGTCTTTTCTAAAATTGCTTCTGGGTTAAGAGAAAGAAAACTAGAATTTCAATAACTGAAGATAAGTTTGCTGGGGTCCATTAATAATAAAGCATGGATATTTTTCAAGATATATAAGTATCTGTATTAAGTTCCAATAGCATACATTATATTTACCTTAAACTAGAAGCTTGAAAATCTGGTTAGAATTGATTGTTGGCAAATTATGAGTCCATCTAAGAAAATAGCTTTCAGGCTTTTATAAAGAATGTTATATCCACCTGTCTCTTACCTCTTTACTCCCCACTCATCCACCCTACTTTGGAGAGATTCCACTAAAAATACATTGCTCAGTTTTTTAAAGAGACCCGAAGAATTTCATTGAATTCCATGAATATTTTAGAGAACCTACCTTGTACAATGTGATTGCTACATATAGAGGTACAAAGAGAAGTATGGCACAAATCCGGTCCTCACTGACCACCTGTTTCAGTCAACAAGATAAGCCAACTATATAAATATTACACCAGGCACTACCTAATGTGTGCCACGAAAGAGGCACAAACAACTGAGAGAAGATGCCAGTTTTGAAATAAAAACATTACGTTTAAGTTGGTTTTGAAAATTGGCTTTAAACCCATTGTGGTTATTAATCATTCTGCAAGCAGGGTTACAGTTTTATCATGGTTATAAACCGGATTGAGGGGGAGTTCAGTTGGAATGCAAAGGGAGAGGTTATTACACTTCACCAAGGTTCTCTAAGCCTCTGGTACAACACACTTTTGCAAGGCTTTGTTTTGTCTTGTTATTCACCTCCAAATCTCCAGCAGTGCCTGTGCAATGAAGAATTGTTACAAGTGATATACTGACAAATAGATTAGCACCATTTGCCAAACTGTCCTCAAAGGCCCAGGGCATTTAAAAATCCCCTAGACTCTCTATAGAGGTGGTAGGGGTCGGAGACTATGTTCAGTCTTCTCCATTTCTCAGTTTCCAGGTCTCTCTCATTCTCTTATTTGATCTCTCTCTCTCTCTCTCCCCCTCCTTCTCTCCCTCTCTCCCTGTCTCACACACATACACACAATGTTGGCCATATTTGAAGGATGGAATAAAGACATAAAGCAGCCTGTCTTAAACATCTAACTAAATAGATTCAAACTAAATAGCTCTCCACAAATATCTTCTGTTATGCACAAAAATGAATTCCATATTAGAGGTCAGAAGTTCTTTTCTCTGAGCTTTCATGCCATCAGCAGTTTGCCATCTCATCATAAGAACTACAAGACAGAAGAAATTAGACCGGGGAAAAAAAATCTATAAGTCTACATGTTTGAAAACACTGACTAAGTTAAACCCAAGAATTTGTGACAGTGATTCTCCATGTTGGCTACACATTTGAGTCACCTGGGAGCTTTAAAATTCTGATTTCAAGGCCACACCCAGACCAATTAAGTCAGTATCTCTAGGGATGGGGTGTAGCCACTATTGTCTTTAAACTACTCCAGGTGGCTCCGATCTGCAGTCATGTTTAGAGACCACTGCCTCCAAATCCCCCCAAATTCAGTGTCTGTTAGAGAATGTGTAATCTCCAAGGAGCTTTTAACGATAAAAGATAATTCTATTCAGTCTGTTGCTCTAATGGTTTCCAAAATAAAGTCTTTGCTAAACATTGAAATATAGTCACTTTACTCAACAATGGAGATTTTCATTGCCAGAGAAATCATCATTAGTGTAGCCACAGTGCTGCTTGAGTGTTCACCACCTGTTGAGTCAGCAGATGCCCTTCGCTTACTTCTGTGTAAGATGTGAAAGTCATGTCAAAGTCATGACTTAGAAAATTATGTTCTGTTTTCTATTTCCTTTATACTTTGAAATGTAGTAACATCTCAGTGAGATTCTTGAAAGTCTAAGCTAGTCTTGACTTAGGTTATGGTCTAACCTAGAGCCTGATGCCAAGAGAATTCAGTAAAGATCTGTACTGTTTCACAGACAATTTCATTTGTACACATTTGTGTCTAAATGTGGGATAGCAGATTCTCTAAGGCAAAGAGGCCATCTATAATGGCAGTTGTAGGCAGAGTGGGAGTGGGAGATAGGGAGGGTTTCTTCTCAGAATAAAAATCACCTATGGCAGAAGTCCTGATCTTTTTCTGTATAGCATTCTTTTTCCAGTCTCTTTAATGATGTATAGTAGATGCTTAATTAATTCTTAAAAGTAAAAGAATGAATGAATGATGTCTGCATTAGCAGTTTTAGAGAACTGGAAAGGAGCAAAAGTAAGTCAGGAAACAAAAATAGTGAATAAAACCCTTTCCAACTTTATGTTTCAGGATTATAAATTGCCAATAATTCAAAGAGGAATTTCTTAATATGCTTTAACCTTCAATACCAAGTTATTATGGTAGAAATAAACTAAGCAATATTATGGGCCAGTCAAGAGTAAACAGAACACAAGCTGAGAACTTTAGATCTTTGAAAATGTCAGTATTGGGTATGAAGGACATGCCAGGTTTACCTGTTCTTATTAAAATGACATGGGTTTAAAAATTTACTTGGCCATTGTCAGGAGCATTGTAGTATATGTTTACTTACCAATATGATGTCTTTCATTAAAGGTGAAATCAAGAAATACTCTTTTTATGGACACTGTAAGTTCAACACTTTAAAATGTATAGCGTACCTCAAATGGGCAAGTTCAGAAAACATGTTTTGCTCATTGGATGCAGTTTAGGAAAGAAAAAAAAGGGGGGGGGGCAGCCATCTTATTAAATGAAACAACAAATTACATTCTAGGACAGTGTGGGTTTTTAGAATTCTGGTCATATCAACCTAAGATATCATTCTTTCCATGCTTCCACCTATAACTTTATTGATTGATGTTTAATGGAAAGGTATGCATCTTGCCTTTGAAAGAATTAGATTTAGTGTGCTCCTATTATTTAGGACTTTGTGGCAGGTCTTGCAAAGTACGTAGGCAAAGCAAAGTAAGTGGAAACTGACATGTAAGAAATAAATGCTTCAAATATTTCCAGGAATAAATATCAACATCTGTAAGAATACAACTCCATGTGCATCAAAATGTAGGTTTCCCAACTGTATTTCTCTGAAAGTTATGAAAAATCACTTTGCTAAGTGGAAATTACTTCTGTTAAATACTAAAATAGCCATATTGCTAAATCGTGGGGTCATGTACTCAAAGGTAGGTTTTAATTTTTCCTGGAGTATTTTGTTTTTTTTTTGTTGTTGTTAGCTTTGGAATATTGCTGTTAAATTATCATTTAATTCTAATGATAGTTGAAAAAATTGCTTCACTATCTTATAACATCAGGTTCTTAATTCATTTCTGGAGTTCATCCACCAAAGTGAAGTGTGGTAATTCTTTGTACCACCCTCTTCAGCAGGCAAACCTATGACTCATTTCTACCACCCAATTATGCCAGAAGTGTTTAGTGCACTGTTATGAAATGAAATGTAATAATTCAGTATTTCACAATTTATTTTTGAGCCATTTGAACAATGTCTGTGCAACATTTTTTGCCTTTTCATACTGTTCATGGGGTTCTCAAGGCAAAAATACTGAAGTGATTTGCCATTCCCTTCTCCAGCGGACCACTTTTTGTCAGACCTCTCCACCATGACCTGTCCATCTTGGGTGGCCCTAAATGGCATGGTTCATAGTTTCAGTGAGTTAGATAAGGCTGTGATCTATGTGATCAGTTTGGTTAGTTTTCTGTGATTATGGTTTTTATTCTGTCTACCCTCTGATGGATAAGGATAAGAGACCTGTAGAAGCTCCCTGATGGGAGAGACTGACTCTGGAATCTGGGTCTTGTTCTGATGGGTGGGGCCATGCTCAGTAAATTTTCAATCCAATTTTCTGTTGATGGGTGGAGCTGTGTTCCCTCTCTGTTGTTTGGCCTGAGGCCAAACTATGATCGGGGGTAATGAAGATAAAGAAAACCTCCTTCAGAAGGAATTATGACCACACTGTTGTGTTCAGTGCCCCTGACCCTGCAGCAGGCCTCTACCGACCCATGCTTCTGCTGGAGACTCCTGGACACTCACAGGCAAGTCTGGCTCAGTCTCTTGTGAGAACACTGCTCTTTTTTCCTGGATCCTGGTGAGCACAAGCTTTTGTTTGTGCCCTCCTAGTCTGTTTCCCCAGTCCTGTGGAAGTTCTATAATCAAATCCCACTGGCCTCAAAAGTCAAATTCCCTGGGGGTTCTCAGTCCCTTCGCCAGATCCCCAGGGTGGGAAATCTGTTGTGAATCCTAGGACTTTCTTAACAGTGCAAGAACTTCTTTGGTATAATTGTTCTGCAGTTTGTGGGTCGTCTGCTCAGGGACTGTATGGTGGGGCTAATGGTGACCTCCTCCAAGAGGGCTTATGCCACAGGCTGCTTGTCCCAGGTCTGCTGCAGCCAGAGGCAATGTCCCTGTGGCAGGCCACTGTTGACCCATGCCTCTGCAGGAGACACTCAAACACTCAAAGGCAGGTCTGGCTCAGTCTCTGTGTGGTCTCTGGGTCCTGGTGGACACAAGGTTTTGTCTGAGTGTCTTCTGAGCATCTCTGGCAGGTATGGGGTTTGATTATAAATGCAATTTTGTCCTTACTACAATTTTGTTGGGTCTTCTCCTTTGTTCTTGGATGTCACATATCTTTTTTTGGTGAGATTCAACATATTCCTGTCAATGGGTGTTCAGCAGTGAGTAGCAATTTTGGAGTCCTCGCAGGAAAACATTAGTGCACATCCTTTTACTCTGCCATCATGTACATACTTTTCATATTGTTTAAGGAAAACAATAGAATGGGAAAGACTAGGGATGTTTCAAGAAAATTAGAGATACCATGGGAACATTTCATGCAAAGATGGGCACAAGAAAGGACAGAAATGGTATGGACCTGACAGAAGCAAAGAATATTAAGAACAGGTGTGAAGAATACACAGAACTATACCAAAAAGAAGAACTATACAAAAAAGATCTTAATGACCCAGATAAGCACAATGGTGTGATCACCATGTCTGGAGCCAGACATCCTGGAATGTGAAGTCAAGTGGGCCTCAAGAAGCATCACTATGATCAAAACTAGTGGAAGTGATGGAATTCCAGTTGAGCTATTTCAAATCCTGAAAGATGATGCTGTGAAAGTGCAGCACTCAATATGCCAGATATTTGGAAAATTCAGCAGTGGCCACAAGACTTGAAATGGTCAGTTTTCATTTCAATCCCAAAGGAAGGCAATGCCAAAGAATGCTCATACTATCACACAATTGCACTCATCTCACAGGCTAGCAAAGTAATGTTCAAAATTCTCCAAGCCAGACTTCAACAGTACGTGAACTGAGAAGTTCCAGATGCTCAAGCTGGATTTAGAAAATGCAACAGAACCAGAGATCGAATTGCGAACATGTTTTGGATCATGGAAAAAGCAAGGGAATTTCAGAAAAGCATCTACTTCTGCTTTATTGACTAGGCAAAGCCTTTGACTGTGTGGATCACAAGAAGCTGTGAAAAATCCTTAAACAGATGGGAATACCAGACCACCTTACCAGCCTCCTGAGAAATCTGTATGCAGGTCAAGAAGGAACATTTAGGACTGGACATGGAACAATAGATTCGTTCCAGATGGGAAAAGGAGTTTCCAAGGCTATATATACAAGGCTGTATATTGTCACCCTGCTTATTTAACTTATATGCAGAGTACATCCTGTGAAATTCCAGGCTGGATGACGCACAAACTGGAATCAAGATTACTGGGAGAAATATCAGTAACCTCAGATATGCAGATGACACCACCCTAATGGTAGAAAGCAAAGAGGAACTAAAGAGCCTCCTGATGAAAGTGAAAGAGGACAGTGAAAAAGTTGGCTTAAAACTCAACATTCAGAAAACAAAGATCATGGCATCCGGTCCCATCACTTTGTGGCAAATAGATGGGGAAACAATGGAAACAGTAAGAGACTTTATTTTTGCGGGCTCCAGAAGTACTGCAGATGGTGACTGCAGCCATGAAATTAAAAGACATTGGTTCCTTGGAAGAAAAGCTGTGACAAACCTAGACAGCATATTAAAAAGCAGAGATGTTACTTTACAAAGAGACAAAGGTCCATCTAGTCAAAGCTATGGTTTTTAAGAGTCCCTTGGACTTCAAGGAGATCAAACCAGTCAATCCTAAAGGAAATCAGGAATATTCAGGACTGAATATTCAATGGAAGAACTAATGCTGAAGCTGAAACTCCAATACTTTGGCCACCTGATGCAAAAAACTGACTCATTAGAAAAGACTCTGATGCTGGGAAAGATTGAAGGCAAGAAGAGAAGGGGACTACAGAGGATGAGATGGCTTGATGGCATCACTGACTCAATAAACATGACTTTGAGCAGGCTCCAGGTGTTGGTGATGGACACCTGAAGCCTAGCATGCTGTTGTCCATGTTGTCGCAAAGGGTTAGACACAACTGAGTGATGAACTGAACAGTGAGCTGCAAGAGTGATATGATTTTGGGTCACAACAAACTGTACAAAATTCTTAGAGATGGAGATATCAGCCCACCTTACCTGCCTCCTGAGAAACCTGTATGCAGGTCAAGAAGCAACAGTTAAAACTGGACATGGAACAATGGACTGGTTCAAAATTGAGAAAGGAGTACATCAAGGCTGTATATTGTCACTCTGCGTATTTAACTTATATGCAGAGTACATCATGTGAAACGCCAAGCTGGATGAAGCACAAGCTGTAATCAAGATTACCAGGAGAAATATCAATAACCTCAGATACACAGATGACACAACCCTTATGGCAGAAAGCAAAGAGGAACTTAAGAGCCTCTTGATGAAGGTGAAAGAGGAGAGTGAAAAAATTGGCTTAAAACTCAACATTCAAAAGTTAAGATCATGGCATCTGGTCCCATCACTTCATGGCAAATAATGGGGAAACAATGGAAACAGTGAGAGACTTTATCTTCTTGGGCTCAAAAATCACTGCAGATGGTGACTACAGCCCTGAAATTAAAAGACGCTTGTTCCTTGGAAGAAAAGCTATGACAAATCTAAACAGTGTATTAAAAGGCAGAGACATCACTTTGTCAACAAAGGAAGCTGTGGTTTTTCTAGTAATCATGTACGGATATGAGATTTAGACTATAAAGAAGGCTGCATGCCGAAGAATTGATGCTTTTGAATTGTGGAGTGGGAGAAGACTTGAGAGTCCCTTTGACAGCAAGGAGATCAAACCAGTCAATCCTAAAGGAAATCAACTCTGAATATTCATTGGAAGGACTGATGCTGAAGCAGAAACTTCAATATTTTGGCCACCTGATGCAAAGAGTTGACTCACTGGGAAAGACCCTAATGCTGGGTAAGATTGCAGGCAGAAGGAGAAGGGGGTGACAGAGAATGAGATGGCTGGAATGCATCATGAACTCAATGGACATGAGTTTGAGCAAACTCCAGGAGATAGTGAAGGACAGGGAAGCCTTTGGCGCTGCGGTCCATGGGATCGCAAAGAGTCAGACACAACTGAATGACTCAACAACAGTTATTTTGCTAAATATTACCAGACAAAATAACACTTCCTGGAGCGTATGTATCTTAATGTGTACATAAATTTTTGTTTTATTATTATTAAGTATTATGACGTCTTTATCTTTGTTTCTATTCATATACGTGGAGCTCAGTGTTACTCGTCTTTAACAAAAATTATTTCACATTTAGCATTTGGGTTTATATATTTTTCCTTTTTTAATCTTGGAGATTATCTAGAAAAAGTAAATCTTTTGGAAATGGTCAACATAAACTGTATCTAAATGCTCCCTTGTTATTCTTTATGACAGTTGGCAGGAGTTTTAGCAAGGTATGTTAAGCTGTACAAAGAAAAATAATACAATTTCTGAGTTCATGAAGAGTTTAGAAACTTTCATTATGTATTCATTCAAACGTAATTTATGTACTGTCTGACTGTACTATCAATAAGTAAAGGTACTGCATAGCAAACTAAAAAAATCTTAATTTAAAAAGTCATAGTCAAAGTTTCACATAAGTTTAATCTTTAAACTGTAAATGCAGCCGTCTTGTTCTCTCAGCCTGAATTTCCATTCAACTCTTTGTTTTCCTTAGTATCAAATCTTACAACCAATTAATTAGCTTCACACTATTTTCCAGCATTTTTCCTTAGCTAGTTATCTTTCTTCTCTTTGAGTTTCCTGATTCTCATTCGTCCCTTCTTTACCTCTGAACACCCTTTTCCATCTGTGTGCTCTGTCATGTGCTCACCCGCTCATTTTCACGTACCTTCAGTTTTCTTCTCTGGTGTTCTTGCAGGGAGACTGAAATTGACCTAGACATGCAGCTAAGTCTGAAGACTGTGGTTTAAAACTTACCTAAGCAACCATTTTACCACTAAATCTTCTACAGCCCCCAATCCCCCCCCTCCCAAGGAGAAACTTCCTTCCCTCTGGGTATCTCCTTATTCCTCAAAGAACAAAAGAAAAAAATGTTGACTTTTAATGAATTTTTTGTCTTTTATGTTTTGGTGAAAATTCATAAGTTTAATATTGCCATTCAGTGCCCTACATCCCCATACACTGTTGGACAAGCCAGGAATCAAAAGTGAATAATTCGTCTACCTCTAATTCATTTTAGATCTTAATTTTTTTAAGGGAAATTTCCCTTCTAGTAGGTATTAAAAAATAAAGATCTAAAATGAATTGTGCAAGAGTGAATAAGTTGGCTTAAAATTCAACATTCAGAAAACTAAGATCATGGCATCTGGTCCCATCACTTTATGACAAATAGATGGGCAAACAATGGAAACACTAAGAGACTTTATTTTTTTGGGCTCCAAAATCACTGCAGATGGTGACTGCAGCCATGAAATTAAAAGATGCTTGCTCCTTGGTAGAAAAGCTATGATCAACCTAGAGAGCATATTAGAAAGCAGAGACATTACTTTGCTGATAAAGGCCCATCTAATCAAAGTTATGGTTTTTGAAGTAGTCATGTATGGATATGAGAGTTGGACTATAAAGAAAGCTGAGCACTGAAGAATTGATGCTTTTGAACTGTGATGGAGAAGACTCTTGAGAGACCCTTGGACTTCAAGGAGATCCAACCAGTCCATCTTAAAGGAGATCAGTCCTGAATATTCATTGGAAGGGCTAATGCTGAAGCTGAAACTCCTATACTTTGGCCACCTAATGTGAAGAATTGACTCCGTTGAAAAGACCCTGATGCTGGGAAATATTGAAGGCAAGAGGAGAAGGGGACAACAGAGGATGAGATGGTTAGGTGGCATCACAAACTCAATGGACATGAGTTTGAGCAAGCTTCAGGAGTTGGTGATGGACAGGGAAGCCTGGCGTGCTGCAGTCCATGAGGTTGCAAAGAGTTGGACAAGACTGAGCAACTGAACTGAAAAGGGAAATTAGAAGGCGAAGGGAAGAGAATTACCTATTTTCAGAGCATATAGGCCAGTGGATTAGTTGGGCCATGCAAGCTGTTGGATGGTTGCATAGCCCCATGCTGCCATATGGGGTCTGTGTGACTCTGTGTCTCTCTCACCCCCATCTCTCCCCAAAGGCCATGTTCTTCTCAAGCCTTGCTGCCTTACCACAGAGTCTTATCACGTCTCCATTTTTGAGAGGTTAATTCAGGAAGAAGCGTAATAGAAAATAAAAGTTCGCATAAAAGGAAAAGAAGCCAAGATGCAGGCTAGCTGTGTTGCAAGATGACAATACTAGAGTAGACAACACAGAAGTAATGGCACTTCTAAAGGAACAGCTAACGACTAGGGTTGAAAGAGGACATCCATTCAGCTGTTAGAGCTACTAGTGTACTCCAGTTGAGGTCCAGTTCACTATTGGGCTGATCCAGGTGGCTGTAAGATGACTTTTTATTTTTCCCTTTCTAGCTTTCCTATATATTTTTCTATTTAGATCCTTGTACAAAAGGTAAACTGAGATATACCTGTTTTTGACATTAGGTATGTGACTATGTGCTTAGCCACTCAGTTGTGTCTGACTCTTTGCAACTCCGTGGACAGTAGCCTGCCAGACGACTCTACCCTCTGAGCCACCGGGACTTAGCAACTGAACAACACAGCAGACTTTGTTTATATAATAGTATCATATGCCTAAAGATCAGTTAATTTAAGAGTGAATTGTATAAGAAAACTTTTTAAATGACAGTAATTGAAATAATTGATTTCTGTAGGATGAACTTTGCTTTAGATAGCCCTAGATTGAATCATCCTTCCTTTTTCCAGTTTACAGAAATATTTTAGAAAATGAGGTAACTGTTTGGATATTTAATAGGAGACTTTTTTAGGCATTCTGCTCTGTGCTTTTTAGTGTTCCTCATTTTTCTAGATCTAGGTAATTAAAAGATTGCATGTATTACTAGACCCCTTTTTGTTTAAACTTAATCTCTACAATTTTCTAATCATTCTTTGCTAATGTATAGCTTTATGAGCATGTTAGAAATTTGGATTTGTTTTATTTATCAGTGATTAGAATTTCTGTATATTTTTATTTAACACCTTTATAAAAGTTTGCCACTTTATGAGCAAAGAGATACATTTTTAAAATTAAAAGATTGCTGTATCTGAACACTGGATGCAGGGAACACTGCCCTGCTTTGTCAGTTTACATAGGGAAAACTAATGAGGCTATAAAGAAATACTATCTGTTTTATTAGAACTTTTTTACTAGTGAAACAGCTGGAAAAACAGAGTTAGTCGGCTGGCTTCCATTTTCCATTGCTTTCTGCCCTTTAAATTCAGGTTTCCTCTTGTTCATGACCACATGCTCACCACACACAGACTCCTTAGTTTGTTACTTTAAGCCAATGGAGATTAAGCACCATTAGTAAAGACTAGTTTAGGAAAGGTTTTAACTAAAATAAATGGCACTTTCAAAGAGAATCTTGATTTATGGAGTTTGTGTGTGTGTGTGTGTCTGGGTAAATCAGTAAGGAAAAAATCAGATCATAGTGGTTGGGTTGAGTGCCATTAGTCATTGAGACATGTTTTCTGTTGCAGTCTTATTTGTAGTAAAAATGTACAGTTTAATTGTAGTAAAAATGCAGCTTTGCACAGCGGCAGTATTGTAGCCAATGACATTTATCTAAGGCAAGACTATTGCTAATTGAAACTAACTATAGTGAAAATGCTTAGTAGCAGCCTAGTGACCAGAAAGAATATGTATCACTTTACTATATTTAGAATTAGAATTTTATTGCTGAAAGAGAAATTAGATATAACTTAATCTGGCCTTCTATATTATAACTGAGACTAATAAAAGAGATTAGAAGTCTTGGTTAGTAGGCAGAATAAGTAGAGTTTGGGTATACTTGTTAATTGCAGATAGCATTCCCACATCATCATCACTCTCTTTTCTACCTATCCTCTAAAGGGGTATATGGAGAAATTGGAAATTCAGTGTGAAGGAAGATGAGAGAAGATAAGAGTGGAGCCAGTCAGGCTTTAAAAATACATAATTGTGAAAGGTAAACTGACATCAATTAACTAGGAACTTTTGGACTAAAAACAAATGAAAATTATTTGATTTAAAAAAAAAATACCTATTATTTGCAATTAGATCTCAAGAAAGATGAAATTAAAGCATTTATAGTCATCTGCCTCCAAAAATCCATTAAGTGCTAATTAGCTGGTATTTGAGAAGGTCCAAATCTCTCTACATTGGAAACTTGCTCTTTAGTGAAATATATGACTTAAAAAAACACACACACAAAACATCTGTTGGTAGAAACATACATCCACGATCTCTACCTTTCTGGAAAATTCACATATTTATTGTAGGGGAAAAGAATCAGAAAAAAACAAGTCGTGTAAGTTTAATTCTAACAAACATACTACTACAATGATAATGTGAAATAACTATAAAGCATATGAAATAAAGTTTATATTCTACTTTCTTTGGGAGACACAAAGAATTTATCTTTATTTTACATATATGTAAATTTAATTCACTATGCTTTTTAAAATATTCTTTACCAATAGATGTCAACACATTAAATTAGAAAAATCAATATATTCTAATGCACTCTGTTATACAACTGCCACAAGAAAATTGTAATTCACAACATTCAGAAACCAGTCTGAAGTATTTGTACTGTCTACCAAGGGAAAAATTATCTCATTGTTGTACTATAAATTGCATATTTATTTCATAACAGTGACAAAAATGGGTTATCTTTGAGAGGTAGGATTAGTTTTCTCAGCATTCATGTGTGACAAAGGCTAAAACTCAAATGAATCATAGCAGTAGTATTCAAAGAACAGAAATGTCTTCAGTTACCTTTCAGTCATGGTACAGCATTAAAAGTCTTCTAACTTTTAAGGATTTGTTTACATTAAAAGTGCTTGGCTGTTTCATAATGACTAACTGGCAGTTTAAGTTAATTTTTTGATAGAGTGGTCTTTCTTTAGTTTTTAGGAATTAGCAGATATATTCTGGAAATTATGTTAATATAATTACCTAAATTATTCATGATATCTCAGAACAAGAGACTACATCAATACAGGATGAAAACTAACACAGTTCATAATGGTACATATGAATCTGACATGTCCCTTAGCCTTTCAATATATTTTCTAATTTAAAATATTCTGATTGAGAACCTACCACATTTAAGGCATTATCTCCACTGTTGTATAGAATATCAGTAAATGACTGATTCCTTGCTTTCCAGGAATTCACAATCCCATTAAGAAGTTGAAGAGAATAATAACTATAGGGCAGATGACATTGTTTATGATTAGTATTGGAGGCTAAAGAGATAAGGAAAAAAACAAAGTGGGCATATAAAATCTGAGCTTTACCTGAAGCCTGAAGAAACAATACAGTTTAAGACTATATAGCCAAGAAAGATGGTAGAGAGTGCATCTGATAGACAGTGGTATAGAAATCAATTTCTCAACTCAATCTGTTTGAGTCTAGGACATCATGTGATGAATTTGAACAATGTTGACTATAGGCATTAGGATGAAATGGGACCGGAGAAACTAACCTGGCTAATATGTGGTCCTAATGATGAGGCTGGTTGCCATAGCAAGGCAGTTGTGTGGAATTCAAGGTACAACAAAAGGAGAATGAAGGACTAGGCAAAAAATCAATGTAAATTGAACTAGTGAAAGGGATCATTATGATTTTTAAAAAGTAGAATCTCTGGATATCACATTTTCTGCCTCTTCCTCATGAATTATCTAATGAAAGAGTTTAGGTACAAAAGATTTCATAAGGTTTAGTACAACTTCAGACTGTCCAATGCAGCACCATTCCTAGCTTCCAGCCTTTTCTGGAGAATGGTAGAATAATCCATAGTCAATGTCAAAATACTCCTTCAGAATAAAATTACAAGAAATATAATATTTTTCTTGTTAGAACAATAAAAAGTGGAGAAGAAGATGCTAGATAATATAGCCACACATTCCAAACTTTAACAGTGGAGGTAGTTATTCAGAGTAGGAGTTTTGTTGGGAACCTGAGCAGATAAAGAGCAAAGTACTTAATGCCTGAATCATTAGAAATGCCTGTTTTTAAAAATGCATGTTAGCTAGCATGTTTTTCAGTAGTCTATATTTATGAAAAATGATTTAGTGGCTAGTACTCCTCAACTCAAAAAAGATCACTGTCCCTATAGAATCTATTAGGTGTGGGATATTATCTTGCTCTTTTTTCCCTTCTGTTTCACAGTGTTTTAGTGTATCATTTTCCTATCATGTCTAGGACCTACTTCTATCTCCCTTTTAGACAGTGTACACACTGAACTTAATCACAGTTAGGTCTATAATAAGCACAGAATTGTATGGAAAGAAGAAAACATCATGACTGTCTGAAATATTGTGCATATACCCCCAAGGAAAGAATCCATGTAAGTGAAGGATATAAATTATTTCGGTATTATAATGATTAAAAAAGACCCACATTAACTGGTAAAATTAAAACTGATTTATAAATACAGTTCAATAATCTGTCCTGTCTCCTATAAAAACACTGATATGTAATTAACTATGAAATATCACAGAGAACTGCAAGATAAATTAAATGTCAAAGTGGTCTTAGTGAATTTGTACAGCGATAGTTTATTGTCTCCTGTAAATATATTACCTACACAAGCCAGTTATTTTATATGTGAGTCTAAAGTAGTACCATTATGCTGAGTGTTTATATGTTTAAATGAAACAGCCTACTTTGGGTTCCCTGCTGGCTCAAATGGTAAAGAATCTGTCCGCAATGCATGAAACCCAGTTCAATCCCAGGGTCAGGAAGATCCCTGGAGAAAGAAATGGCTACCCACTCCAGTATTCTTGCCTGGAGAATTCCATGGACAGAGGAGCCTGGTGGGCTGCAGTCCGTAGGCTCACAAAGAGATAGAAACAACTGAGTAACTAACACTTTTCACTTTGATTACCAATAGAAAAATAAATGGAGGAATATATGTACTTTAAAAATATGAACTGTTTCAGACTTTTGATAATGTTATTATCCTAACCATATATTACTTTTAGAAAGACCAGAGAAAAAATAAGTTTTCATAGTTGATCACTGTTGCTTGAATTCCACAACTACAATTTCTAATGCTTTTTACATTCAAGAGTAAATGTAATAGTAATACCATTTACTAGTTAACATGGGGGAAATATTCTTCATATAGGGAAAGTGTAATAGTTCAATTATCTGGAGAATGTTTTTTATATAAGAAGGCAAAATTACTAGTCTTTGTCACTTTGTAATTTCTAGTTTGATTTTGAGTATTATATTTAGCAGAAAAGTTAGGACATTTTTTTCCCAGAACTTAAGAAAATAGTTTGCATAATTTTGTTTGTTCTTTAAGGAAATTTGGCACTTCCTTCTTTGAATATAGTTTTATCAATTTATCTTACTCATGAACTTTATTTAAAACAAGGGGAAAAGCATGAAAAGGAAGCATATTTATGCCTTCTTGTTTTCTTTGCTTTTTTTGTTCTCTTTTCCTCATTCCCATTCCGTTCTTTGTATCCCAAATTATTTGAAGATTTCATGTGTGTAATGTGATGGATGAAGTCCATGAAGATAAGCTGGTCCTATAGACTATTACTATTGCAGAAGTAGTTGAGATATAATAAGGAGGAGGGAAAGTGGGGAGATTCATTCTGCAACAGGTTGTGCATGGTGAAGAGGGACAGTTATCAGGAGTTTGGACTCAAAAGGGATACAGAGAAAATATGGCCGAGGGTTTCAATGATTGATGAGACCCCTCCTATATCACTCATAGACTATTTGTAAATTTGCTAAGCATCACAGGTGCTGAATGTGTCCAGAATTTCAGTGGAAGCCAACAAAAAGTTGAAATTCCCAAGCCTTAATTTACATAGTGTAGATGCATGCTGATTGTTCTGAACCAACAGGTGAAAGAGAAAAAACACAAGAGAATTTGTTGTAGAATTCCTAGGAGATTTATAACTGTATCAACCCCAGAAACATGGGGTCTGAAGTAAGATTCACCACATGTTGTAAGTGCAGAGAAGCCTCAGGTAATATATAGATTGCATGTTTATATACCTCCCAAAGAAACATTGACATCCAGTACTACAATGATCATAAAATAATAGCATTGCACCTAAATAATGCATACATTTGCTGCATTAGGCATTTGACTGTAGCTTTGGAGTTTGGAGAAAGTAATAATATGCTAGTAATATCATATGGCCTTTGATAGTATTTGTCTAAAGCCTTGTCAGAATCTATACTTTCTCTATGGAGACATTTCTCTGATACTGAGCTTTTGGTTCTTCTTTGATGTTTTTGGAACTCCATGAATTTTGTAGTGTGCCAGACTAGCTGGTGAAGGTTCACTTACTACTGAACATGTATATTTCAGCCTTCAAACCAACAGATTAAAAAAGTAGAAAGTACATATAATAAAATAACTCAGCCAAACCTCAAATGAAGAGCAACTTTGGTCATTTTTGAGTCTTTAGATTTAGTTGTTTAAAAGTGGTTTCCAAAGTTTATTTTACCAAGTGCCATTTCAAGATTTTAAGTTTTCTGAACTTACTTTCATTTCTTTATATACTCTTAAACTTAACATTCATTTTTATTGAGCTTTATGGTTTATATAGAAAAGGGTGCTACCAGTAAAGGGAAAGATACTTTGTAACTTTGGAAGACCCTTCCTTAAGAAAGCATTTGCCCCTATCAACCAGGGAGGAGATAAAAATTCTAAAAAAAGCTTTCTTTTTTTCTTTGCCTTGCTTGAGACATTGTAAAATTTTATCCAAAAGTGATAGCAACAGATATTAAAAATGTATCTATTGAAAATGGGATAGATTAAATTGAACAAGTGCCCAGATTGTCAAAGACAACAGACATGTTAACCACAATGTAAATGCCTTCAATATGCCAGACTTCTAAAAACAAATGGTTTCCCCTAACACACATCTAATCTGATTCATTTCTGCACATTTTAATTACTTTTCCCAATTATGAGGACAATAGAAAAATGTCCTTTTTTAAAAATGAAGAATATGCCTTCTAATTTTACATAAAGTTGCCAAAGTTATGATATGAATGATTGTTCACCCACTCTCAACTCCACACAGTTGTCTTCACTTAATTAGTTATTTGTGATTGTGCTATTTAAAATTGTCATAAATGAAAAAATATTTGTATCATTGGGCATTATTTAGGAGGGTGCTGCAAATAAATCATTTTTTCTTTTTACAATATATTAATAGAATGTGTCCTCATTTTTGTCATCATATTTACGCTTAAGATAAATATAGCTCAGCCTTTAAAACACTGTGCTCTATTTGGAAATGTATATAATTATTTTGATTTGATTATTTTATTTAATCTAAAATAATACGGAAAAAGTGGCAGACTTTATTTTTTTGGCCTCCAAAATCAATGCAGATGGTGACTGCAGCCATGAAATAAAAACACGCTTACTCCTTAGAAGAAAAGTTATGGCCAACTTAGACAGCATATTCAAAAGCAGAGACATTACTTTGCCAACAAAGGTCCGTCTAGTCAAGGCTATGGTTTTTCCAGTGGTCATGTGTGAATGTGAGAGTTGGACCATAAAGACTGAGCACTGAAGAATTGATGCTTTTGAACTGTGGTGTTGGAGAAGACCCTTGAGAGTCCTTAGGACTGCAAGGAGATCCAACCAGTCCATCCTAAAGGAGATCAGTCCTGGGTGTTCACTGGAAGGACTGATGTTAAAGCTGAAACTCCAATACTTTGGCCACCTGATGTGAAGAACTGACTCATTGGAAAAGACTCTGATGCTGGGAAAGATTGAAGGCAGGAGGAGAAGGGGATGACAGAGGATAAGATGATTGGGTGGCATCAACGACTCAATGGACATGAGTTTGGGTAGACTCCAGGAGTTGGTGATGGACAGGGAGGCCTGGTGTATAGCAGTCCATGGGATCGCAAAGAGTCGGACATGACTGAGTTACTGAACTGAACTGAATATTTATTATAACTAATAATGCATAATATATTTGTAACCATGATTCCTTAATAAGGATACATTTTGCAGGTTAGACTAAATTATCAGTTCAAGCCAATATAACAGATGCCAGATCTGTTACAGGAATGTGAGGTAATATAAGAAAGAGGAAATTCATATGTTCTGTACTAAAAGATGGCAAATAGATGGGGAAAGCTTGTCAGACTTTATTTTTCTGGGCTCCAAAATCACTGCAGATGGTGATTGCATCCATGAAATTAAAACACGCTTACTCCTTGGAAGGAAAGTTATGACCAACCTACATAGCATATGAAAAATCAGAGACATTACTTTGCCAAGAAAGGTCCGTCTAGTCAAGGCTATGGTTTTTCCAGTGGTCATGTATGGATGTGAGAGTTGGACTTTGAAGAAAGCTGAGTGCCTGAAGAATTGATGTTTTTGAACTATGGTGTTGGAGAAGACTCTTGAGACTCCTTGGACTGCAAGGAGATCCAACCAGTCCATTCTAAAGGAGATCAGTCCTGGGTGTTCTTTGGAAGGACTGATGCTAAAGCTGAAACTCCAATACTTTGGCACCTGATGCGAAGAGCTGACTCATTGGAAAAGATCCCGATGCTGGGAGGGATTGGGGGCAGGAGGAGAAGGGGACGACAGAGGATGAGATGGCTGGATGGCATCACCGACTCGATGGACATGAGTTTGAGTGAATTCGGGGAGTTGGTGATGGACAGGGAGGCCTGGCGTGCTGCGATTCATGGGGTCAGCAAAGAGTCGGACATGATTGAGCAATCAACTAGAACTGGTACTAAAAGAAAATCATGAATAATAATTATTTCCAAATTTATTTATAACACATAAGGTGATTGATTATATGTAACACAGAATATAAAGAATTAAGATATTGAGACCTAATTCTACTTTTAATTTTACTGTGTCTTACTCCTTTAAACTTCACAAACTTTCCTTTTCTCATATTGAGATTAAAATAATTATAACTACCCTTTTTCAAGCAGGGCTACTGGGAGATTAAATGGGACATAAAATTCAAAACATAAGTGTAATTCTGTTCAGTCACTCAGTCGTGTCCAACTATTTGCAACCCCATGGACTATAGTATGTCAGGCTTCCCTGTCCATCACCAACTCCCAGAGCTTATTCAAACTCATGTCCATTGAGTCAGTGATTCCATCCTACCATCTCATCCTCTGTCATCCTCTTCATCTCCTGCCTTCAATTGTTCCCAGCATCAGGGTCTTTTCCAATGAGTCAGTTCTTCACATCAGGCGGCCAATGTATTGGAGTTTCAACTTCCACATCCGTCCTTCCAATGAATATTAAGGCTTGATTTCATTTAGGATGGTTGATTGGATCTCCTTGAAGTCCAAGGGACTCTCAAAAGTCTTCTCCAACACCACAGTTCAAAAGCATCTATTCTTCAGCGCTCAGCTTTCTTTATAGTCCAACTCTAACACCCCACTCCAGTACTATTGCCTGGAAAATCCCACGGGCAGAGGAGCCTGGTAGGCTGCAGTCCATGGGGTCGCTAAGAGTCGGACATGACTGAGCGACTTCACTTTCACTTTTCACTTTCATGCATTGGAGAAGGAAATGGCAACCCACTCCAGTGTTCTTGCCTGGAGAATCCCAGGGACGGGGGAGCCTGGTGGGCTGCTGTCTATGGGGTCGCACAGAGTCAGACACGACTGAAGTGACTTAGCAGTAGCAGTAACATCCTTCCATGACTGCTGGAAAAACAAAAGCTTTGACTAGACGGACCTTTCCTGACTAAGTAATGTCTCTGCTTTTGAATATGCTGGCTAGGTTGGTCATAACTTTTGTTCCAAGGAACAAGTGTCGTTTAATTTCATGGCTGTAGTCACCATCTGCAGTAATTTTGGAGCCCCAAACAATAAAGTCTCTCACTGTTTCCATTTTTTCCCATCTATTTCCCATGAAGTGATGGGACCAGATGCCATGATCTTAGTTTTCTAAATGTTGAGTTTTAGGGCAACTTTTTAACTCTCCTCTTTCACTTTCATCAAGAGGCTCTTTAGTTCTTCTTCACTTTCTTCCATAAGGGTCGTGTCATCTGCATATCTGAGGTAATGGCTGTTTTTCCTGGCAGTCTTGATTCCAGCTTCTGCTTCATCCACTCTAGCATTTCTCGTGTTATACTCTGCATATAAGTTAAATAAGCAGGGTTATAATATACAGTCTTGACGTACTCCTTTCCAAATTTGCAACCATTCTGTTGTTCCATGTCCAGTTCTAACTGTTGCTTCCTGATCTGCATACAGGTTTCTCAGGAGGCAGGTTAAGACAGTCTGGTATTCCCATCTTTTTAAGAATTTTGCACAGTTTGTTGTGATCCTCACAGTCTAAGGCTTTGGCATAGTCAATAAAGCAGAAGTAGATGTTTTCCTGGAACTCTCACACTTTATTGATGATCCATGGGTGTTGGCAATTTGATCTCTGGTTCCTCTGCCTTTTCTAAATCCAGCTTGAACATCTGGAAGTTCACGGTTCACATACTGTTGAAGCCTGGCTTGGAGTTTTGAGCATTACTTTCCTAGCGTGTGAGATGAGTGCAATGTATGGTAGTTTGAGCATTGTTTGGCTTTGCCTTTCTTTGGGACTGGAATGAAAACTGACCTTTTCCATTCCTGTGGCCGCTGTTGAGTTTTCCATATTTGCTGGCATACTGAGTGCAGCACTTTCACAGCATCATCTTTTAGGATTTGATATAGCTCAATTGGAGGAGGAAATGGCAACCCACTCCAGTGTTCTTGCCTGGAGAATCCCATGGACGGCAGGGCGTGGTGGGCTGCCGTCTATAGGGTCGCACAGAGTTGGACACGACTGAAGCGACTTAGCAGTAGCAGCAGCATAGCTCAATTGGAATTCCATCACCTCCACTAACTTTGTTTATAGTGATGCTTCCTAAGGCCCACTTGACTTCACATTCCAGGATGTCTGGCTCTAGGTGAGTGGTCACACCATCGTGATTATCTGGGTCATGAAGATCTTTTTTGTACAGTTCTGTGTATTCTTGCCACCTCTTCTTAATATCTTCTGCTTCTGTTAGGTCCATACCATTTCTGTCCTTTATTGTGCCCATCTTTGCATGAAATGTTCCCTTGGTATCTCTCATTTTCTTGAAGAGATCTCTCATCTTTCCCATTCTATTGTTTTCTTCTATTTCTTTGCATTTGTATTTCAAGTATAAGGTCTAATCAAAATATGTTTTCACCCTAAACTATGAGACAAAATACAGCATACTGTATTTCATTAATTAAATGTAATAAATTTATTTAATATAAATAATTGTCATTATAAATACTTAAAATGTGGTTTCCATCTAAGGATAATCAAAATCAATTTAAGGGTCATTATACTTTTGAGACATGGAACAGAATTAGTGATGTAGCCAAAAAATCAAACACTTAAGAATGGTATCAGACGTTCCTCATTCTTTGTTAATAACAGGGTAAATAAATATTTAGTGTATACCTCCTTCCTTTTAGATATCTCTTCACTACTTTATCTATAGTGTGTGTAATGTGTGTAAGGAGTGCGTGCTCAGTCGTGTTCCACTCTATGCAACCCCATGGACTATAGCCCACTTGGCTTCTCAGTTCATGGAATTTTCCAGGCAAGAATACTGAAGTAGGTTGCCATTTCCTATTCCAGGGGATCTCCCTGACCCAGGGATTGAACCAACAGCCCTTGTGTGTCCTGCATTTGCAGGTGGCTTCTTTCCCATAGGCACCACCTGGAGGCTACATTAGTGTTACCAACTTACTCTTTATGTCAATATCTCATCAGACTTCTCAGAGTTCTTTCATTTTATGTTTCCTAGAGGCCACCTACGCAATCATCCATTAAGTGGTTTAAGGGGGAGAATTGCCAGTAAACATCTTTCTAAAATGTTTCGTTCATGTTATAATATATAAATTCATTTATCTTTAAAACCTATAGAGACTTCTTTAGACAAATAGTGTTAGTCTACATTGTTGTCCTCCAAACTACATTCGGTATATAGACTATTTACTATTGATGAACTAAAATTCAAATTATAGGCTTTGGAATGTCTAAGATGACATAAAAATCAATATTCATGAAGCTTCTCTACTGGATTATGTTAAATGTTTGAATATTTCTGTAGAGAGGTGAATATCTTTGGAGTCTTAAGATTATTTTCCACGATAGATATGTAATAGCATGAAATACAATCTCAGTTACTCTTTATATTTCGGATAGGCAGCGCTTTCAAATCTGTGTTATAATTAACTCAGAAGTGTGAAACCTGTAACCAGCATCTCATAACTGGTTTGAAAGATTGAAGATAATAATCTAACCTTTGCCTCAAGGCTACTGTAGTTTTCATTACTGTAATTTGTTAGACATACTACCAGTGCTTTGATTTGGTGATTTGAGTCATCCATTTAATCTTGGTTTAGGGAGTTGAACCATTGTTTTAATCCTTCTGCTTATTATAAATTCAGTATATTTCCTGAAGATAGAACTTTAGTGAGAGGCACTCAAAAACTCAGTTATAAAATGTCAGGGGGTCACTCTTTTTTATTTATTAACATTAGTTCTTCAACCTGTCTGTTTCTGTTATACGAAATTGAAATAATTGTTTGGGCACCAACTAAAAATTGCTAGGTTCAGTCTGTTTAGATATTCAATACGTCTGTCCATTTAAAACTGTGGTTACTTTAAATAAATATTTTAAATAGTTAAATAAATTTAAATAAATATTTCAGGTGAAAATGTAAATTTACTTGATATGCTTTAAATTGTATCTGCTCTATAAAATTACATAGCTCCATTAAAATATAAACCTTTTCATGGGACATTTTAACTTAACTATCCAATAACTGTGAGTATAAACTAAACACTGAGTGAATGACAATGCATATGCCATAGTTTTATTAACATAACCTATTATTGATTTTACACATAGATGTACACATTTAAAAAACCCTAGTGGTCAATGTTGGAATGAGAGAAAAATCCATCAATGTTTGTTACCTAGAAATATTCTAATAACTTTCTTACTGGTCTTGTTATAAGAACATATTGACTTAGTGAAATTTTTAAATACTTATATAATGAGAGAAAAATCCATCAATATTTGTTACCTAGAAATATTCTAATAACTTTCTTACTGGTCTTGTTATAAGAACATATTGACTTAGTGAAATTTTTAAATACTTATATAATGAGAGAAAAATCCATCAATATTTGTTACCTAGAAATATTCTAATAACTTTCTTACTGGTCTTGTTATAAGAACATATTGACTTAGTGAAATTTTTAAATACTTATACAAATTCAACTATATTTTCAGCATTAAAAGCAAGGCTGAATTCTGGTGACTTTTTAGCACAAAGCTGGCTCAATAAATTTTAACATATTACATTTAACTAACTCCTAGAATTCTGAATCTTTGCTCACTGAGCAATTTCTAAAAGTTGTTTGCAATGGGAAAGCCTGAGAATGCAAGTAATCCTTTAAGAAGTTTAATTTCTGACTGTAAGTATTAACACACTCAGCTGAGCCTTATACGTGAACATATCAATACATATTGCATAGACAGTATAAGTTTATTGCAAAAATGCCAACTTAGAAACACTTTACCAGCTGTTAGAAATAAATTCACAAAAGTAAAAATAGACAATATGTGCAATGCTATAATTAATTAATTTGCTGCTTGGCATTTACCTTTAGATGGCATCTTCAACAGGACATGCATTCAGTAGTGATTAACTGTCCCTCAATTTGAATTAGTTTGAATGGGTAATGTGAGTATGCTCTGGACTGAGTGGACTCTTAAAAAAGCACAGCTGCTCTATAATCCTGAAGGGGAACAACTGAAACTTAAAAAAAAATCAATATGTCACCAGCAGGTTTGCTGTAATAGATGCTTAGCACAGCAGGTTTGTATAAGCTAATGGCTTATTAGGCATGACAAGACAGTTATGTTAAATGACTACAGAGGCAGAATCACTGGGGCAGCAAGACGTGCAACTGTAAAAATGCAGTATTTTTTTGGCAGAAAGCGGGCCGGGCAGAAGTGTGGGTCAGAGTTCATAGGTACCTGTGTTGGAAAATAGTACTAAAAACATTTTAAACATAACAAATTTACATGGATGTAACACTCACTTTGAATTTACTCATGCATTTAAAACTCATTATCAAAGAGCTGTTAATTTTTATTTTAAACGATTATAATTTTATATGAATTTACCAATGTACCATTTTCTTTTAAAGGCAAAAGATATTCTTTACACAATTAATCTAAGGATCAAATAGGGGGAAAAGCTATGTTCCGAATGTCTGAAAAAATAAAAAGGAAGTCTATGTATACTTAAGATATCAGGTAATAGTCTGCTTCAGAAACAATATAGAGGGGAAAATCCCAAGTTGTAAAACATTTAACAAGTTAAATTCAATCATAATAATTATCTTCTTTGTCTCATTCTAAAGTGAAATATTATCACCATATTGTAATCTTATGAAAGCTTGCAAATGAAATGATTTCATAAAAAGAATGACTTCAACTCAACAGTAAATTATTTTACATATACTTCCTCATGGGAACCAGAGATTTCCTTAGAAGACTTTTTTACAGTCACTAAAGCTATGTTTTTTAATTCATACAGTGGCCTTAATGTTTATTATTCTCTAGTTCATTTCACAGTTTTTCTCTACAGTCAACATATTATTACAACCTGAATTGTGATGTTTCAACACAGTCTTGTGACCTTTCAGCAGAAATTTATGGTATACATCGAAGCAGTAATATACACATAAAGAAATTCTTCTACAAAGAAACAGTTACTCCAGTATTTCTGCTGAACATGTGGCTAGAGTTTACATCTTGGCTACCTTGCACAAGCCTCCATGAAAAACAGTTCCATTATCTGTAAGGATAGACTGCTGATGTTCTCCCATCAACACTTTCCTCAGAGGTTGAAGTTTCTACTAGGGCTTTCTGTTTAGATTGCTGGGAGACACTTGCTGCTCCTCTTCACTGTAGAATTGTCCATGCAAAAGGCTGTAAAAACACAGGTTTTTATTCATTTCTTTGCCATATTATAGCATAGTTGTATTTTTTAAAATCAGATATTCTTACAATGCCTCTCATGTTTGAAAAGTTAATTTACCTTGATTCTTTCTGTAACAGCCTTTTGATCTTGGACTAGTCTCAAATTTCCCACCTGTAAAGTGTTTCTTACTTGTAAAATTCAAATGGATCCTTATATCTAAAATATTTCAAAGGTTTTAAGGGAAACAAGTTTATGAAATATATGAAATTTTACTTATATATGTCAGAATATAAAATTAGGGATACATTTCTTTTTCTTACAACTTTTTTATGACTATAAAAGGAAAATAAGTCTACCATGAATTAAAATTTAAATTTGAAGCTAATAAAATTCAAATGAAGAGCATTAACATAGTAGATGTTTTTTACTGAAATGCCAGTTTTGCTCACAAAGTAACCATGACACTGACTGACCCTAGAGATTAGGGTATAATTCCTTGCATTTATCATAGTGCCTCACACTTAATGTGGACTAGAAACATTTCTTATAGGAAATAATGACTACCAAGTGAAAATGAAAGATGAGTGATGATTCTTGCAAATTATGGGTTATGGTGGTATGAGGTAATTTTGTTGACATCTTGGGTCTTTTCCTCATGATTTAAAGATATGCTTTGATACTGTGAAGGGCTACAGAGCAGTGAATCACTGCAAAGCTGCTTGTGAAGTATGTCTTAGGAAAAATTGTGAGCTTTTATTTGTGTCCGGGGTGGAAGGAGCAGCAAGAAGCATGCATGAGTCATAGGACAAAAACACAAAATGCCATTCCAAAGAGAGTGGTGACCTTATGTCTGAGGATGCAGAAACCAAAATGGGAAATAAGCTGTCTTGTCTCTAAAGTTCATGTAATGAGGATAAAATCAATTTTTTTTTCCCTTAGAAGGTTATACCATTGAATTATAGAATTACTTTTATTTGATATTCCAAGTGAGTTACCTCTGCTTCAGTTTGAAACTACCCCAGATCAGGCAGAGTCCAAACATAGACCTTTCTTAGCCTAGTACTGCTGTTTGTAATTTGGAACAAGGGATGCTGTTAAAGGTGTATGCTTCTGCCCCCTGAGAGTTGGAACAATTTCTAAATTCCGTGTTTCCTGTGATGTACTTAGGTAGAATCTACTTTTCTAGGACCCTTTTAATTTTAGAAAGAGGCTAAATGTTCGGATTAGCAATTTGTACCTTTTTTTTTTTACTGATTGCTAAATATAAAAAGAGGTACATACAGAAGATTGTGGCATATTAGCAAATACTCAGGAAAAAAAATGTATTATAATAGTAAAATATGAGAGAAGTCATTACTTGGTGGAAGAGAACTTCTTGTTTTCTGAATGCCCAGTGTCATGGAATGTGAGGCCATGGAATCCTCATTCTTTTATTTCAAGTGTGCTTACTATCATTCCTCCTTTTTCAAAAATGAGTTTAAATGCATTTCACTTATTGATATGACCCTTCCATTCAGGATCTTTTTCTTTTTAAAATTTTCATAAGTGTAGATCCATTTTTATGTGGAAACTGTCCAACTTAAACATTTGTGTATAAAAGTTTTCCAGAGAACTCTCAAAGAAGTCTATTGGATGTCTTTACTGTATTATAGGACTTATACCAAGAAAAGGGAACAAAGACCATATCCAATTAAAACAAGGAAAGAACTCTTGAACCCAGCCATGCATACAAGAAAAATAAATTGTTTGAAGTGAGACATGAGGTAATCGTGACTCCTCAGGGGAGAAGCCAGTACTAATCTGGCTTCTAATGTGCTGGTTGGAGATGAAATGTTTCATTGACATTAGCGCTTAACAAATCACCAAATGTTCAATGAATACTTACTATTTCAGGAGCTCTGTTAAATGCTTTTTCTTCATATGCTCGCACTTCAGCAAATATGTAAATTATATGAGACACAGTTGACAATGTCAAATACCAGGAAAAAAAATGCATTTCCTAAAAATTCCAGAATGTATTTTGAGATTTTACTCAGTGCTATACAGTGATTCAAAGTTCTTGCTACAGTCTAGGCTGTGAGAAAATAAAAATACTAGAAGGCATATTGCAGTTTAGGCCGTGAAAATACTTCCCAGTAAATGAGGACTGTGTTCATAGACATGACTAACACATCTCATTTCATATATTGAGATTATTTGAGATAGGATAGGAACATTTTAGCGCTCTAAGCCTTACAGTATTGAATCATAGTGTTTGGGCAACTAGATGTAGTAATGTATACAATCACTTATAATGACTAATGTCAACTGTGAATGTGGTTCTTTTTCACATGATCACAGCAAATTTAAAAAATGATCAGGACATTTAAAAGAATACAGTCATTTCCTAGGTACCCAAAGTTTCTGTATGCTATGATTTTTCCCTCTTACAGTTATATTTAGGTTTTACTTAAATATAATGTATTCCAAAATATTTATTATTATATTAAATCAACAGAATCACTGAGTAGTTTATTTCATTATTTTCAGCCAGTAAACAATATTTGTATTCATTTATGGCCAAACTTTTTCAGCCTTTTATGATTTTCAGCACTCTTTCTTTGTCACTGCAAATTTTATGTGGCTTGACATTTTCTCCTCACACTGTCTTTATGATAGTGCACTGGCTCAGTTCAAGTTCGGTTCAGTCACTCCGTCATGTCCAACTCTTAGCGACTCCATGAACTTGCAGCACACCAGGGGGTTTCACTGTCCATAACCAACTCCAGGAGCTTGCTCAAACTCAGGTCCATCGATCGGTGATGCCATCCAAGCATCACATCCTCTGTCGTCCCCTTGGTTCCTGCCTTCAATCTTTCCCAGCATCAGAGATTTTTCCAATGAATCAGTTCTTCAATTCAGGTGGCCAAAGTATTGGAATTACAGCTTCAGGATCAGTCCTTCCACTGAATATTCAGAATTGATTTCCTTTAGGATTGACTGGTTTGATCTCCTTGAAGTCCAAGGGACCCTCAAGAGTCTTCTCCAACAAAACAGTTCAGAAGAATCAATACTTCGGCGCTCAGCTTTATTTATATTCCAACTCTCACATCCATACATGACTATTGGAAAAACCATAGCTTTGACTAGATGGACATTTGTCAGTAAAGTAATGTCTCTGCTTTTTTAATATGCTGTCTAAGTTGGTCATAGCTTTTCTTCCAAGGAGCAAGTGTCTTTTAATTTCATGACTTCAGTGATTTTGGAGCCCCTCAAAATAAAGTCTCTCACTGTTTCCATTGTTTCCCTGTTTGCATGAGGCGATGGGACCAGATGCCATGATCTTAGTTTTTTGAATGTTGAGCTTTAAGCCAACTTTTTCACTCTCCTCTTTTACTTTCATCAAGAAGCTTTTTAGTTCTTCTTCACTTTCTGCCATAACGGTAGTGTCATCTGCATATCTGAAGTTATTGATATTTCTCCTGGCAACCTTGATTTCAGCTTGTGCTTCATCCAGCCTGGCATTTCGCTTGATATACTCTGCATATAAGTTAAATAAGCAGGGTGACAATATACAGCCTTGACAAACTCCTTTCCCAATTTGCAACCAGTCTGTTGTTCCATGTCCGGTTCTAACTGTTGCTTCCTGATCTGCATACAGATTTGTCAGGAGACAGGTTAAGATAGTCTGGTATTCCCATCTCTTGAAGAATTTTCCACAGTTTGTTGTGATCCACATAGTCAAAGGCTTTGGCGTAGTCAATAAAGCAGAAGTAGATGTTTTTCTGGAACTCTCCTGCTTTTTCAGTGATCCATTGAATGTTGGCAATTTGATTTCTGGTTCCTCTGCCTTTTCTAAATCCAACTTGAACTTCTGGAAGCACACGGTTCATGTACTATTGAAGCCTGGCTTGGAGAATTTTGAGCATTACTTTCCTAGCATGGAAGATGAGTGCAATTGTATGGTAGTATGAGCATTGTTTGGCATTGCCTTTCTTTGGGATTGGAATGAAAACTGATCTTTTCCAGTTGTGTGGTCACTGCTGAGTCTTCCAAATTTGCTGACATATTGAGTGCAACACTTTAGCAGCATCATGTTTTAGGATTTGAAATAGCTCAATTAGAATTCCATCACCTCCATTAGCTTTGTTTGTATTGATGCTTCCTAAGGCCCACTTGACTTCGCATTCCAGGAAGTCTGGCTCAGGTGAGTGATCACACCTCCGTGGTTATCTGGATCATGAATATTTTTTTTGTGTAGATCTTC
The DNA here is from genome assembly GCF_000754665.1 of Bison bison bison. NCBI lineage: Eukaryota > Metazoa > Chordata > Mammalia > Artiodactyla > Bovidae > Bison > Bison bison. The sequence continues at coordinate 4,732,995 of NW_011494832.1, read as the reverse complement.
TGTGTATTCTTGCCACCTCTTCTTAATATCTTCTGCTTCTGTTAGGTCCATACCATTTCTGTCCTTTATTGTGCCCATCTTTACATGAAATGTACCCTTGATATCTCTAATTTTCTTGAAGATATGTCTAGTCTTTCCCATTCTATTGTTTTCCTCTATTTTGTTGCATTTATTACTGAGGAAGGCTTTCTTATCTCTCCTTGCTATTCTTTGGAACTCTGAGTTCAAATGGGTATGTCTTTCCTTTTCTGCTTTGCCTTTTGCTTCTCTTCTTTTCTCAGCTATTTTTAAGGCCTCCTCAGACAACCATTTTGCCTTTTTGCATTTCTTTTTCTGGGGGATGGTCTTGATCACTGCCTCCTATACAGTTTCATAAACCTCCATCCATAGTTCTTCCGGCACTCTGTCATATCTAATCTCTTGAATCTATTTGTCACTTCTACTGTATAATCATAAGGGATTTGATTTAGGTCATACCTGAAAGGTCAAGTGGTTTACCCCACTTTCTTCAGTTTTAGTCTGAATTTTTCAATGAGTTCATGATCTGAGCCACAGTCAGCTTCCAGTCTTGTTTTTGCTGACTGTATAGAGCTTCTCCATCTTTGGCTGCAAAGAATATAATCAATCTGATTTTTGATATTGAGCATCTGGTGATGTCCATGTGTACAGTCTTCTCTTGTGTTGTTGGAAGAGGGTATTTGCTATGACTGGTGCATTCTCTTGGCAAAACTCTGTTAGCTTTTACCCTGCTTCATTTTGTACTCCAAGGCCAAACTTGCCTGTTACTCCATGTATCTCTTGACTTCCTACTTTTGCATTCTAGTCCCCTGTGATGAAAAGGACATCTTTTTGGGGGGTGTTAATTCTAGAAGGTCTTGTAGGTCTTCATAGAACCATTCAGCTTCAGCTTCTTCAGCATTAGTGGTTGGGGCATAGACTTGGATTACTGTGATATTGAATGGTTTGCCTTGGAAATGAACAGAGATCATTCTATTGTTTTTGAGATCACACCCAAGTACTGCATTTTGAACTCTTTTGTTGACAATGAGGGCTACTCCATTTCTTCCATGAGATTCTTGCCCACAATAGTAGATATAATGGTCATATGAGTTAAATTCATCCATTCCAATCCATTTTAGTCCACTGATTTCTAAAATGTTGATGTTCAGTCTTTCCATCTCCTATTTGACCACTTTCAATTTACTTTGATTCATGGACCTGACATTCCAGGTTCCTAATATTGTTTTTTATAGCATTAAACTTACTTCCATGATAAGTCACATCCACAACTGGGTGTTGTTTTCATGTTGGCTCCATTTCTTCATTGTTTCTGGAGTTATTTCTCCACTTTTCTCTAGTAGCATATTGGGGGAGTTCATCTTTTGGTGTCATATATTTTGCCTTTTCCTACTGTTCATGGGGTTCTCAAGGCAAGAATACTGAAGTGGTTTGCCATTCCCTCCTCTGGGGGACCATGTTTTGTCAGAACTCTCCACTATGACCCATCCATCTTGGGTGGCCCTACACAGCATGGCTCATGTTTTCATTGAGTTAGACAAGGCTGTGGTCCATGTGATCAGTTTGATTAGTTTTCTGTGATTGTGGTTTTCATTGTCTGCGCTCTGAAGGATAACAATAAGAGGCTTATGGAAGCTTCCTGATGGGAGAGACTGACTGTGGAGGATACTGGGTCTTGTTTTGATGGGCGAGGCCATGCCCAGCAAAACCTTAGGAGGGGCAATATTGCCTCTAGAATCAAACCCCATACCCATCAGAGATGCTTGAAGGGCTCAAAGAAAACCTTGTATGCACCAGGACCCAGAGACCCCGTATAGACTGTGTCAGATCTGCCTTTGAGTGTTTGAGTGTCTCCAAAGGTACAGGTCATCACTGGCCTACCGCAGGGGTAGGGCCTCTGGGTGCAGTAGACCTGGGTCACACAGTGTGTGGCATAAGCCCTCTTGGAGGAAGTCGCCATTAACCCCACCAGAGAGCCTTGAAGCAGTAGACCTACAAACTGCAGAAGAATTAAACCAAATAAATTCTCTCACTGTTAAGAACATTCTAGGACCCACAACAGATATCCCAACCTGGGGATCTGGCAAAGGGACTGAACCCCCAGGGAATTTGACTTTGGAGGCTGTTGGGATTTAAATTCTGTAAATTACAGAATTTACACATGACTGGGGAAACAGACTCTTGGAGTATGCAAAAAAAACCTTGGGCACACCAGGACCCAGGAAAAAGGAGCTTGTGACCCCACAAGAGACTGACCCAAACTCGCCTGTGAGTGTCCAGGAGTCTCCAGCTACAGGGTCGGGGGCACTGAGTGCAGCAGTGCACGGCACCCTTTGAAGGAGGTCACCGTTATCTTCATTACCTCCACCATAGTTTGGTCTCAGGTCAAAAAACAGGGCAGGAACATAGCCCCGCCCATCCACAGAAAATTGGATTAAAGATTTACTGAGCAAGGCCCTGCCCTTTAGTCCTATTCATTGGTTATCTCCACAGGGAACAATACCAGTCCAGTTCTCTAACTTTATTTCAACTCACTGCTGCTGCTCCTGCTGCTGTTATGAAACCAATTATAGATGCAAATAATTCTTTCCATGATTACTAAGATAAATACCACATGTAAGAGAGGATTGATTTTTTTCATACTACAAAAGATCAACTCTGGGGGATGTAACAGCAATTGTAGCATTCTGTTTCCTAATCAATTACACATGCAGAACTCTTCCAATGGTGCTATAACTCGTCCATTATTTCTTGTAAGCAATGTGTAAAACTTAGAGTGTACTCAGAGAAAGTTTTTAATCTGTTTCCTTAGAAGCTAATGCTGCTACGTTAATGTTAAAAATTGACATCATAAACCACATCTTACCAGTTGTTTTTTAATATGACACAAGATTAGCTAAGAACTATAGATAGAAGGAGATGGCAACCCACTCTAGTACTCTTGCCTAGAAAATCCCATGGATGGAGGAGCCTGGTAGGCTATAGTCCATGGGGTCGCAAGGAGTCGGACACGACTGAGTGACTTCACTCCACTATAGATAGAATAATATTTGAGTTTCTGTTGGAAGAATAATAGTGTCGGTCTTGATTTGTTCTTGGGTAAAATGATTGATAAACATGAGACTCTTGTGTGTCTCTGTGTCCCCAGGCAATAAAAAATAACAGGCTTAAAACTTTTTGGTAGCAGATCATTCTTTAAAGAAGCACCACTGTACATCCCAGCAATCAAAAAGTTACAATTGCATAAGAATGATTATTATTGAATATTTACAATGCAAGGGACATGCTGATTTATTTCTTACTGTAGTATGGTCTACATTTGGGTAAGGTTATTGTTTTAAATGGAGATAAGAGTAAACATTTCAAAACCCTAAAAGGCACAGATCTTTTGAAAGATTTCAATCAATTATGTAGCATGTATTTCTAAGATAAGCAACCACTGTGATTTTTAAACATAGTGAATCTCCAGGGCATCATTCAAATGCATTCATTTAATTAACAAGTATGTATTATTTAGCACTATTATCCACTTAGAACACATCAGTGAACACAACAGATCCCCCTTCTGTTGTGGACCTTATGTTCTTGGGGAAGGGGACAGATTAAAAAAAAAGGACAAATAAGTAAATTTGTATCTTAGACAGTAGTAAGTACTATGGAAAAGAAAAAAGGAAAGGTTAATGGTGTTTTGCAGGGATGGAGGAGGTCAGGTGGTAGTTTTAAAATGGTAGTCAGGGTAGGCCTCTTTAAGATTGTGAGATTTACTGAGACTTGAAGATGTGGAGTAACCAAGGGAATATCTGTGGGAAGAGCATTCCAGACAGAGGAAGAGAGCCAGAGTAAAGGTCCAGTGGTGTGAGTGAGCACACTCCTGCAATATGCTAAGAAGGCCAGTGTGACTGAAGCAGAGTGAGAGATAAGCGATGTTCATGCATGCATGTGTGCTCAGTCATGTCCGACCCCTGGAGACCCAGTGGACTGTAGCCGCCAGGCTTCTCTGTCTATGGAATTTTCCAGGCAATACATCCTGGAGGGGGTTGCCATTTCTTTCTCTAGGGGATCTTCCCAATCCATGGATCAAACCCGTATCTCTTGCATCTCCTGCATGGGCAGGCAGATTCTTTACCAGCTGAGCCACCTCAAAGTAAAAATGCCTTGAAGGGACAGGTTGCTGCAGATACCTTTAAGACAGTACCATGATGAATGCCTTCCAGAGAAGAGTACTGGATTTTCTGAAAACTGGATAGAGAAACTTTTTAAATCTCTTGGCTCAAGATTATCTGGAATTAGGTTTGGTACGGTGTCCAAATTCATTTTAAACACCAGCTTATCTTTTCATGATTTATCTTCTTTTATTCTTATATTCGGAGAAGGCAATGGCAACCCACTCCAGTACTCTTGCCTGGAAAAATCCCATGGACAGAGGAGCCTGGTAGGCTGCAGTCCATGGGGTTGCAGAGTCGGACACGACTGAGCGACTTCACTTTCACTTTTCACTTTCCTGCATTGGAGAAGGAAATGGCAACCCACTCCAGTGTTCTTGCCTGGAAAATCCCAGGGACGGGGGAGCCTGGTGGGCTGCCATCTGTGGGGTCGCACAGAGTCGGACACAACTGAAGTGACTTAGTAGTAGTAGTATTCTTATATTTGTACTCCATGCTGGTGTGGCTTTAGCGAATGCACACATGTGCATACGCATTTGTTGTTGTTCAGTCATTCAGTCATGTCTGATTCTTTTTGACTCCATGGACTGCAGCACGCCAGGCTTCCCTGTCCTTCACCATCTCACAGAGCTTGCTCAAACTCAGGTCCATTGAGTCCGTGATGCCATCCAACCATCTCATCCTCTGTCATCCCCTTGTCTTCCTGCCTTCAGTCTTTCCCAGCATCAGGGTCATTTCCAATGAGTCGGCTCTCTCTGCATCAGGTGGCCAAAGTATTGGAGCTTCACCTTCAGCACCAGTCTTTCCAATGGATATTCAGGATTGATTTCATTTAGGATGGACTGATTGGATCTACTCGAAGTCCAAGGGATTCTCAAGAGTCTTCTCCAACACCTGTTTGAAAGCATCAATTCTTTGGTGCTCAGCCTTCTTTATGGTCCAACTCTCACATCTATACATGACTACTGGAAAAACCATAGCTTTGACTAGATGGACCTTTTTCGGCAAAGTAATGTCTCTGCTTTTTAATATGCTGTCTAGGTTTATCATAGCTTTCCTTTCAAGGAGCAAGAGTCTTTTAAAAATTTCATAGCTGCAGTCACCATCAGCAGTGATTTTGGAGCCCAAGAAAAGAAAGTCGGTTACTGTTTCCATTGTTTCCCCATCTATTTGCCATGAAGTGATGGGGCCAGATGCCATGATCTTAGTTTTTTGAATAGTGAGTTTTAAGCCAGCTTTTCATTCTCCTCTTTCTCCTTCATCAAGAGGCTCTTTCTTTCCTCTTTGCTTTGCGTCATGCGAGTGGTGTCATCTTCCTATCTGAGGTCGTTGATATTTCTCCCAGCAACCTTGATTCCAGCTTGTGCTTCATCCAGTCTGGCGTTTCACATGATGTACTCTGCATGTAAGTTAAATAAGCAAGGTGACAATATACAGCGTTGATGTCCTCCTTTCCCAGTCTGCAACCAGTCCTTTGTTCCATGTCGGGTTCTAACTATCCTTGACCTGCATACAGGTTTCTCAGGAGACAGGTCAGGTAGTGTGGTATTCCCATTTCTTGAATTTTCCACAGTTTATTGTCATCCACATTGTCAAAGGCTTTAACATAGTCAGTGAAACAGAGGTAGATGTTTTTCTGGAATTCTCTTGCTTTTTCTATGATCCAACGGATGTTAGCAATTTGATCTCTGGTCCCTTTGTCTTTTCTAAATCCAGCTTGAACATATGGAAGTTCTCACTTCACGTACTGTTGAAGCCTAGCTTGGAAAATTTTGAGCATTAGTTTACTAGCCTGTGAAGTGGGTACAATTGTGCAGTAGTTTGAACATTCTTTGGCATTGCCTTTCTTTGGGATTAGAATAAAAACTGACCTCAGGCCAAACTACAGAGAGGGAACACATCCCCACTCATCAGCAGAAAATTGGATTAAAGATTTACAGAGCATTGTCTGGCCCATCAGAGCAAGACCTAGTTTACCCCATAGCCAGTCTCTCCCATCAGGAAGCTTCCACAAACCTGTTTTCTTCATCCATCAGAGGGCAGACAGAATGAAAACCACAATCACAGAAAACTAAGTAACTGGTCACATGGATCACAACCTTGTCTAAGTGAATGAAACTACGAGCCATGCAGTGTAGGGCCATCCAAGATGAGTGGCTCGTGGTGGAGAGTTCTGACAAAATGTGGTCCACTGGAGAAGGGAATGGCAAACCAGTTCAACATTCTTACCTTGAGAACTCCGTGAATAGTATGAAAAGACTAAAAGGTAAGACACTGAATGATGAACTCCCCAGGTCAGAAGGTGCCCAATACGGTACTGGAGAAGAGCGGAGGTATAGCTCCAGAAAGCATGAAGAGGCTGAGCCAAAGTGGAAGCAATGCCCAGGTGTGGATGTGTCTGGTGGTGAAAGTAAAGTGCATACACATACATGCACACAAAACTAGATGGATGGGTGGATGACTAGAAAAAAAACTTTTCTAGGACCAATTATATTCATGTATATAAATAAATATTCATGAATAAATGCATATATTTATGGTTCATAACATTTCGTGAATAATTTAATACATGTCCTGAAAGAGTGTTATATGTGTTTGGAATCTGTGCACCTTGGCCCCCCCTTCCTTCTGCAGCATCTTGTGAGTATTATCAGGTGGCTGCAGTCTTGCTGCCTTTATATCTCTGTCTCTTGCCCCCTGACTGAAAAGAATCAAGCGGTACTCTTTCTAGTACTATTAGATTCCCTGTGCTTTGAAATGCTACAGCCTTTGTCTGTGAAGGGATTTTGTTCTGTCACTTTTTGTCCCTTGTATCCAACATATTCTCTGTTTTTATATAGATTTTTTTATATGGACCTTTTTTTAAAAAAAATCTTTATTGAATTTCTTGCAGTATTGTTTCTGTTTTACATTTTTACTTTTATCTGCAATTCCCATGGGATTTTAGTTTCCCGACTAGGGATCAAACCTGCACCCCCCAGCATTGGAGGGTGAAATCTTAACCACTGGACCTCCTGGGAAGTCCCCCAACAAATCCTGCTTAAATGACATGCTCAGATGTCTCCAGTCATTAAGCTATTGCTTTGTAGGTCCAGTTTTCTAGCAGTGTCTAACTGTTTTCTCCTGTTCAATACCATGCTCTTTATGTGCATTTCTGTGTGTGCTGTTTGCACATCAAATCCTCCCCTTTCATCTTCAGGCCTCTGCAGTTGGGATTCTTCCCCTGTTATCTCACCGATGAGTCTCCTACCTCTTTACTGCTATGTTAGTGTTCTTTTCATTCCTTATCTGATTTGATCTCTTTATAACATTCGAGGCAATGGACCCCATTTCTCCTTGAAAATATTCTTTTCTTTGGCTTCAATGACAATATTATTTCAAGTTATTTTCTACCTTTAAGGTAACGCAACTTATTTCCAATCTTTTCAAATCCCTCCTTTGTACCAACTTCATAAATACCAGTGTCTGTAGGGCCACCTTCCACACTCTGGACAGTCTCAGCTCCTGGCAAACCTTCCATCAGTACCTTCATGATACTGATGATGAAGTATCATGAAGATACTTCATGATACATCCTTCCCAGATGTATCTCCAGTTGAGGTCTCTCCACAGTTATGTAGAACTGTGTCCTAGATACCAGTGTGAAAATCCATATCCCATAGGCACCCTCAAATTCAAGATGTCAAACTCTAAACATCTTCCAAACATCTTTCTCTCCTTTGCCCTATATTTAGTGAATGGCAGCCCTAAATACCCCAGTGTCCAAGCTAAGAACCTGAGCACCATTTTTAAGAGCAATTTTAAATTCATAGGAGAATTGAGAGTCAGGTACAGAGATTTCCTATATACTCTTCAGCATGCACAGCCTTCCTCATTATTAATACCCCCACCAGGGAGGTATATTTATTACAATGAGTGAACCTACTATGACACAATATTATCACCCAAAGTCCATATTTACATTATTCTGTGGGTTTGGATAAATATATAATGAGATATCCATACTATAGTATCATACAGAATATATTCTCTTTGAGCACTATTCTTAATTCCTTTTTCACTGCCCCTATATGATTAGTTACTTTGATTTTTATATCTTATAACACAAAACTTCCTAAATTACCTGTGTCCCAATGTAAACTTTTGTGAAATTATGTTTATTTTTATTCTATAAAACTTGAAATAGATACAATAAATTCCATCATGAAAATAAAATTCACATTAATGGAAGAGGCTCTAATCATCAAAAGTTATTAAATTTGAACAAATAATGTATAAATTTTAACCTTGTCATTGCAAAAGCAAAAGTGTGATTTAGGTTGAAAGAAATAATTCCACTTTTAGTGATAATTCATTACATAAGATCTACTGAGAAAAACTTTGCTTTTTTGAGTCATATTGCTTCCAGTTGCACTACATCCAACCTCACATGTCATAAACTATATTTTACATTTCAATGTCCATGAGTTAATTTGGAGAAACAATTTTAAATACAAAATACTTTGTTAAATCTGTTTTCTTAATGCAGAACAAAAGACTAGGATGGGGAAATATTTAAAGTACATAATTCTAAAACTGTAAAAATGAAATTTAATTTTAAGAAAAGAGGGAAAAATCAATGTGAATATATAGATTTGTATGTGTGTGTGTATATATATATATATATATATATATTTTGTTTTTAGTTCCATCTGTCAACTAATAAGTGTATTTAAAGAGAAATGTAGTAAAAATACTGTTTGAAACATCAGTGGCCATTATCACCAATGGCCAAAGATAACATTGAGATAAGATTAGATGGTGGAGTATATGGTAATTAAAATTACACTTTAGATCACTCTTTAAATGAATTTTAAAAATAATAATCATTTAGTATAAAGGAAAGTGTTTCTGCCAAAGTTAAAGAATCTCAGGATACAAAGACCTTAACAGTTGTAGGAGAATGAGGCAAAACATTCCAAATTTGAAAAAAAATTCAGTAGGACATGACTAACAAATATTATAACTGGGAATGCATAGTAAGCTAGAACAGTTGTTAGAAATATATGGTAGCCTCTGCAGAGAAAGTTTATCATTAAGAATGATTTACACATTTCCTGTGATATTGTGCTCAGATTTTGTATATGATCAACATATATTCATAATCTTATCATTATCTTTTTCCAGGATAACTATAATTGCTTTGGACTTTACAGGGTTGGCTCAGAAGCAAACTGTTGTATATCAGAAATGTAATCTCCACAACTTACAGCTAGCTAGTGGCCCTCTAACATGACAGATGGCGCCCTGCCTGTCTTAAGCAGCTTGTGGGACAAAGCTGAATGTCAACACCACTGGGATGTAATTATTGCAATCTCTTGGGTCCAGTTTGGCGTGACTGAAAGCAGTTCCCCAGAAACTGCTGGAAGCAATGCAGTGATAGAAAGAGCAAAGAAATGGGAGCTTTTTGAGACCAGTAGCATTTTCATTTTACTGACAAGTGTTTTCATGCAGCCTGAGAATAAGTATTTTTCATGTGACAAATCAAACTGAAAAGAAAATTGAAAAAAAAATCAATTTCCTGTGTAACCTAATTTAAATATTATCAGAGTGTCTTTTATTTATATTGCAGAAAGAGCTGAATAGCTCAAAACAGTTTTGGAAAAAAAAAGCTTTTAATGATTAAAAAGCAATATCAATTATATTTAAATTGTTTGCTAAATAACTTGATAATGCTTTATTATATTTTAAGACATACACTGTAAATTACTCAATTTAATCTTTAGAACAACCCTATAAGTTAGATATTATCATTAGCTCCAATTTATAGGTGGTGAATGAGGCACAGAGAAGTCATTTATGCCACAAAACCAGCGATAGATCAAGGGCCCTAGCCAAGACATCTAGTTTCGGAGTCTTTGTTCTTAATCATTTTACTTCTCTGTATGCTGCCTTGTATGTTTCTTTAAAATGCTCAACCCACCTGTGTAGCATAGTAGTACCTATGAAGATTATGGGGTTTGATACTGAAAACATAATGGAAGATAATCTAAAATTCCAAAGATACTAAAAAATAGATCATTAGAGAAATTATTAATATATGAATTGATTACTCATAAATTTCTTTCCAGAAAAGTGCCTTTAAGTTATATATATAGAACTTAAAGGCACTTTAAGAGCCTATATATATATATATATATATATGCATGCTGAGTCATTTCAGTTGTGTCTGACTCTTTGCAACTCTGTGGACCGTAGCCCGAGAGGCTCCTCTGTCCATGGAGCCTCAAGACAGAATCCTGGAGTGGGTTGCCATACCCTTCTCCAGGAGATCTTCCTGACACAGGGATTGAACCCAAGACTCTTATATCTTCTGCATTGTGTGTATATAAATGTATATATACTAAGGATGCTGAAAATGCTTTTTATTAGTAAAAAATTAACATCCCCGAACAGATATGCTTCCATGTGCCTTTTAGTGGGGTGGGGGGACTTTATATAAATGTCACAACTCCTTTTCTGATTTATAAATGGCACACACATTTCTCTTATACATGAAAACAGGCATCTAAAAGTCATACTGCTGATCGTAGTTAACAAAATCTGGGCACTGTATATGTATTATCTCATTTAATCTTCACAATAGCCCATGAGAAAAGTGTTGTTTATTATAACTTCATTTTACAGATGAAGAAGCTAGAGAAGTAACTTGCCCACAGCATTTTAAATAATGCATAGAACAAGGTGATACATCTGTGGTAAAAGCAATTGCATACTGTGTAGATATAATTCATTTGCCTATTGTATCAACCAGCCACTAAGCAAGAGATGGTGAGAGCCTAAACAGTGTGAGGAAAATACCTGAGGAACTGTAACTGCTATTGTGACTTTTTCTTGTAGGCGTTGGTTGGAACAGTCTATTCTAACTAGTAGAAGCAATAGACAGGCCCTTAAGGAATTTGCAGTCTAATTGTTGAAATTACTCATACTGTGAAAAATTGTAAGATGATGGATTATAAATTCTTAGTGTAAACAAGGAGTAGCATAAGAGTCTCAGAGGGGCAGTCGTGGTTTAAGGATACCTCCCACAACATCTCCACTCTGAGAAAGGGGCTCTGAGGTGGATCTTGGAGGAAGAAAAGGTAAAGTAAGGTGTAGGTGGGAGGAAGGGCTTTATCATTGGGAAAGGCAAAAGCAAAGACCAAATTCATGATGCACTTGTGCACTTAAGAGCTGAAAGGGGTGGAGCCTGGTGAACATTGCTTTGAAACTTCTGCTCTTGCCCCTTATGATCTACTTTCCACAAAACAACTGGTTGTCTTTTTAAAACAAATGAGAAAGTGTTTCTCCCTGTATACTACAATTCAATAATTTTATACTTCACAGAGAATCAAGAACCAAATCCTGCAAAATGAGTCCCTGCTGAGAAGTCTCACCCACACAGTGTGTGTGGGAAGAGAAAGGTGACTTTAACCAGTGAATCAGGCCAGAACAGATAGCACTGGGGAGGGCATCAGTCTTGAAGAAGCCATGAGAATTGGTGGAGCCTGTGGCTTCCTCAAATGCTATATTAAGTTCTACTCCACTTCAGCTGCCCCATGTAGAAATAGCTTTTCTTTTGCTTGGTATTCTGGTCCATTTAAGAGCATCCAGAAATCCAGATTTTTATGTGAAATCCCTTTTTGAAAATATTTGGCTCAATAAGAATAGTGGAAGAAAAAGAAAGAAAGAAAGAAAGAAAAAAAAAAGCACTGTGCAGACAAAATACATCTGTAAGACAGATGTCTAGACCAGAACCCCAAGCCACTAGTGTCTGACCTCTGCTCTGCTCAGTCTGGCTCTGTCTTGCTCCTCAACCTCCGTTCCTACTACACTTTCTCCTGCTCACAGCATTCTCACCGCAGTGGCTTCCTTTCACATTATAAAAATTTTTTATCTCTTCCATACTCTGGGTCCTTCATGCTTCTTCTTTTCTCTGTCTTCAGTTGTTTGGGGTCCTTCTCATTCTTCAGACCTCAGCAAGACTTTCACTCCCTTAGAATAGTAGTTCCTGACTCCTATCTAACACTGTTACCTGACCCCTTGCCCTTTGTTTCCCTCCTTTCTTCCACTGGTTCTCAAAAGTGTGGTCTGGGGATCCCTGGAGACCCCCATGATCCTTTTAAGAGGGCCCACAAAGTAAAAACTAGTTCCATTGTAGTAGTAAGATGTGTTGTTTTTGCTTTCTATTTTCTATTACATTCTATTTCTATTTCTGTTTTCACTTACATTCTTTCATGATTGAATAGTGGAATTTTCTAGAAGCCATATGACAAGTGATACTGTAACACACTGAATGCAGAAGCAGATATGAAAATTCTACTCTCTATTCAGACAGAGAGATCTGAAAAATATGTAAAATACCACTACTCTTCTCATTAAACTTTTGCTTTGAAAATATAGTTATTTTCATAAAATCACATTACTAACATTAATATGCAATGGGCTTTATGGTTGTTCTTAATACATTAATACATATTATAACTTTTTCAATTTTAATTTCTGTTACAGTAAATATCACTTAACATAGACCCAAAACAAGTTCTTTGATGTACATAATAATTTTTAAGGATGAAAGGGGTCTTGAGACCAAAATTTTGAGAATTGTTGCTTTATAGATATTGTATATATCAAACACAAAAATTGCCTTTTATTTACTTGTTTCTTCCACTAAAATACAGGTGCAGTGTGGGTAGGTACTTTGTTGTATTCACCACTTCAACCATCTTCAGCATCTAGAACAGTGCCTGAAGCATAAGTCAGCAAACATGGGGAATAAGTGAATTAGTAAATGAACGTAAGATGTCCAAATGGTAATTCTGTTTAGAAGGATAAGTTTGAGCAAGCTCTGTAAAAAGTCTAGCATACGAGGAAGGGCTGTGAAACTGATCATGCACTTAATGCAGAAAATTAAAGGTCTGCAAATGAGGAAGTAATAGTTGTAAGTGGTATATTTAAGAAATTATTTTATAGTAGAAGTTAAATGAAGTCAAATCATTTCTTTTTCCCACACATCTTTATCAACTCTTCAACCCACTCTTCCTTTGGCTTTTTGAGGAGGAAGTTTTTGAAACCCATGTACATTTCTTACAGCTGTAAATACATTATGTCCTAATGAATGAGGTCATATCAATTTAAATGGAACACTGACAGAAAACACAATTTAGTTCATTAGTAAGGCATGACAAATTTATAGTCAGAAACTCATGTTGACTTTTATAGAGGAACATAAATTAAATGTGGACAGTATTAAAGTCTGAACTCACTGGAGCAAAAATACACATATTCCTCCAAGGCAAGCTGCTAATATAAAGCAAGGAGATGTATCTGTGGTGTAATTTGAAGGGCTCCAGGGGAGGTCTTTCTCCCTCCACCCAGGGGGCACAAGTGTTTAAACTCTACCATTAGAGAGACCTTCTTTGAAGTGACTCTTTCTGCTGTGCTCTTTTAAAATACAAATCCCATAGAGAACGTTAAGAATTTGGTACCAAGCTGCTGTATTTAATTCTGCCTCTGTGTTATATTAGCTGCATGATCTTGGGCAACTAATTAAACATTTCTGTGCTTCAGTTTATGCATTGTAAAATAGAGACACCAATAGAGTTGTTGTGAGAACTGAATAACACGTGTAAAGATAATTGGTACGGTCCCTACATGTGGTGTGTCCTCTGGCAGTGTTAGTGTTTATCGTTATGGCATTGTGGGTAGCAGAGGAGACTGGGTGTTAAGGAGAACTACCTTTGGAACTAAATGACCAAGAAATTGTGATTAAGTAATTTAGCATATCTAATTTAGATTAATAAAAATAAGAGACAGCTGACTTTAGTTCAAAGGAAGAAAATGTTTCTAACAAATGGATGTGCTGAGTGAAAGGAATAAATAATAACTTTCTTAAAAAAATTAATGATGGGGAAAGAACTAATATAATATACCCTCTGTAGAGCACTTTAATGGAGGCATCTACAAGATGCTGTGGAATCATGGAAAAGGAAGACAGCAGTTTTGATTACTGTCATCAGACAAAACATGAAAGAGAAAGGAGTTTTTCAGATGGACTTTGGACATATTAGAAAGGTTTTATGCAATTCAAGTGGGATAGGGTAATTGCAGGTAGGAAAGGTTCTGATTGAACCTCTTTCTATAAGGAGGAGTGCATAGTACTTAGCACACAATAGAAAGTGACTTAGTGGAAACTTCATATAGGGGGAAAAAGAGTTCAGAAATACCGTGGAGAACATGGAAGCTTATGAGTTATAGACTGGGCTTGCACTCTTCAAGAAAAAGAGAGACTTTGAAAATGTATGGACATGAGAGGTTTTGATCATCTGTGATAATCTGTTCTATAAAAAAATAAACTATGCTAACAAGGCAAGGGAAGAAATGGTGAGAAGTGAGAGTAAAGTCTAAAAAAGTAACTGGAAGAAAGAGGGACCTGAAATCAGAGTTACAGATGAGGAGATTCTCGACATGAAACCGTTGGACATGAGGCTCTTTTTTGATTTGAGAAATGAAGGAATGAGGGTCAAGGATGATACTGGGGTCTGCATCCCAGAAACTGGAAAGATGCGTTTAAGTAAATAGTGTTTAAAAGAAAGGACAAGCTGGTTTGGGGGAAGAAAATAATACTTCTAGCAATAGATTCTCTGATTCTAAATACCAGGAGAAGGAAAACATATTAGTCAAAAGCATATGTGAGATGCTCACGGCTCCTCTGATTCCCTGCCCTCATGCCACAGTGCCTGGCATGGAGAGCATCATAAACATGAATCCAGCTCTGGTGCAAGGGCTCTGGTGTGGGGTCTGGAAAGGCAAAGGCAAAGAATGTAGAACGAGGGATGAAGCTCTGTAGAAAAACATCATATATTGCACATTTTTACTTCTTCTCTGAGAGTTTTTATGAGACTATAAATGTTAAAAGTAACACAGAAAATTTGTGCTCTTAACATTTAAGAATTGATCTATGAACAAGTAGGTTTATATATCAAGTGGTTTCTGCTTCTCTTGTAATGAGATGCTGATTTTCTTTGCTGCTAAAAACCACACTTACATTAGCATCTTGGTAACTAATTACAGTTAATTATAACATTAAATTCATATGTGATTACTTACAAGCTTGCCAAATCTGTGTGTGTATGGGGGCATTCTAGTTCATTCATCTAAATTACTAAAAATTTTACTGAGTTATAATAATACCAGGATTTTATATAAAAATACCCTTTTGAAAAATCTCCTGTATCCTCATTGTAGTTAAAATTTTAGTTACTCATAATTTATCCATTTGACATATACCAGGCATTTTATGCTCTTAAATATACATTTAACATAGGTTTTATGAATAGTAAATAGTCTATCATAATTTTAAATGTATATTTTAGTGTTATAGCTTCTGCTTTGACAAAACAAGCTTGTAATGCATTTAATATGGGTAATTCCCAATTTACTAATAAATTATTTTCCATGATGTTGTTAGTTGTTTGTTCTAGTTCCCTTTATGACACCTGGAATAGCCACAATAGCAACTATAGAATCACATAGACATCAGCTATGGAGTCCTGCAGTCTGCTACTTGTGGAGTTTCTCCAGCCTACTACAATAAACTCTCCTCCTCCTACTCCAAACAACACATTTTGACATCATCATATAAATTTCATAAATAATCTTTGCTTCCTGTGAAAGGAAAGCATATGGTCATCAGCTGGTTACAAATATATGACTAATGAATATCTATATTAATAATCAGTATCCCATTTTAAATTATTAGGAGGGATCTAGAGAGAAAGGAAGAGATTGCCATTTCTGATGCTGCATCAGTCTGTCATTTGTTTTGTTTGTTTTAACTGGAAGACAGAAGTTCAGCATCCTCTCTTCTAGAAGTTACAATTTGCTACCTGCAGGTCAGTTTGACCCACAGATCTACACAGCATTAAAAAAAATCTGCAAAATTAAACAAAAATGATACAGATAAACTTATTTACAAGACAGAAACAGACTCACAAACTTAGAGAAGAATTTATGGTTACTCGGGGGCAAATGGCAGGGAGGAACGGATAGATTGGGAGTTTGGAATTGACGTGTACACACTGCTATATTTAAACTAGATTACCAAATAACTAACAAGGATGTACTATATAGCACAAGGAACACTGCTCAATATTCTGTAATAACCTAAATGGGAAAAGAATTTGAAAAAGTTTCTATTTATCATCAGTTTATAGTATCTCCTGGCCTTTTTGACTCATTTGCATTACATATATGGTCTCTAAAGATATAGAATGCTTCCCTCTCATGATATTTTCTTCAGGGAGAAGGTTAACTAGTGTGTGTGTGGGGTGTGTGTGTATGTATATACATGTGAATATATAAAGAATTGATAAATATGCACTCAGCACTATAATGCCACTTTATACCCTCATTTTCTTCCCTGGTTTCAAATTTATCACATTCACAAAGCACCTGGGACAAGAAAGGGAAACACAGGGAGGTCAATGGACTCAAAGCTGTATACAAAAGACAGTAGAATTAATTTCACAATATTTTTATGTATTAGTGATTTCTAAACTGTAATACTTTCAAATACTGCCATTTTCATTAGGATATTTTCCCAATATGAAAATAGTTGCCTTATGTATATACCATCATAAATATATTTCTCTTTGCTTGAAAGGACATATTTTGATTATTTCAATATATTCTCCTGCAACCATTAACATAAAATATTACTAATTCTCACAGTAGCATGTTAAATTGGTAATTTATTGTTTATCTCATATATTAAGAAATACTTCCCAAATAAGTATTCCTCAAACAGGCATTCCAGGAGGACGCGTTCCCTGGAATTCTCTCAGTTTGTTCTGCTTATCAGAAACCTACTCATTTTTGTTGGTTCACAAGCATCATTGTTTCCACATCTTCAGTGTCACATTACTCTCTGTGTTCTCTCTAAGCACATCTAGTTAAGCAAATATGTCTTATTTAATTTTTATACCATAGAAATATTATGTTAAAATGCAGTGTCTCTAAATGCATATAATGTTCTATATATTTTAAATTTTTTATATGTTGAGTGATTATTTTAGATTGTTTTAGAGTTACAAAAAATTATAAGAATGAGCCCCCTTCAACATTAAGTTACTGTTTCTTCAGAATGCCTAGTTTTCAGTCAAAACAAACACCTTATCTGGCTGCCCTAGCACCTTGCAGGAGTGCTGATTATAATTATGCATAGCCATCAACATGGAATTTACTGATAAAGTAGACTTTAACCAGGTGGCATGACTGCTTCTTAAAGAACTATGAAAAGAAGTAGAAGTAAAAATAATTGTGTTGGAAAGATATTATTAAAGTGAGGTTTTAACTGTTCAAATACATTTCTTTTAATTTGACTTTTGACCATAATATTATGGAAAAAAACACTGAACTCCTCAGAAAACAGTCTTTCTTTTAACCTCAGGCATCAGTTTCACCATTGCTAGTTTCTATAATCACCAGTTATATAATCTTGACAAAAAACTTAACCTAAGAATCAACTTCCTTATACATAAATTAAATCTGTAGGTTTTATGCACATTAATTGAGGAAATATCAGAAAGCAGTTTTGGAATCATTACCTATAATTTCCAACTATTAGATAACTATTGATAAATGTCATGAAACAGATATTTATTCAACATTATATGCAAAATACTGAATTAGACACTCAGGGATAGAAAAGCAAAATATAGTGCTTCCTCTTAATATATTTATAGTTAGGTACTATAATGTCAAGCAGAGTAAAAGCACTATAAATTAAGTGCTATGGACAATGGAAATAGAGAGACCAGGAAAATCTAGATCTTTGGTTTGCATCTTTAAAGATATAAAAATGAATTTCGAGAAAGAACATTCCAGATAAAAGAGAACAAAATTCAAGACATGGAGATCTAGTGATTGGGATGTGTTTGTGGCATGTTAATAGGAGGCTTCCCAGGTGGTTCAGTTGGTAAAGAATCCACCTTGTAATATAGGAGATGCAAGACACACGGGTTTGATCCCTGAGTCGAGAAGATCCCCTGAAGAAGGAAATGGCAACCTACTCCAGAATTTTTGTCTGGGAAATCCCATGGACAGAGGATCTTGGCAGGCTACAGGACCAGAGGAGCCTGGTCGACTACAGCCCATGGGATCACAAAGAGTTAGACATGACTGAGCACACACACACGTACTATGTTAAATAGACCTGTAGGCCAGAGTGACGGAGAAGGCAATGGCCCCCCACTCCAGTACCCTTGCCTGGAAAATCCATAGATGGAGGAGCCTGGTAGGCTGCAGTCCATGCGGTCACTAAGAGTCGGACACAACTGAGCGACTTCCCTTTCACTTTTCACTTTCCTGCATTGGAGAAGGAAATGGCAACCCACTCCAGTGTTCTTGCCTAGAGAATCCCAGGGACGGGGGAGCCTGGTGGGCTGCCGTCTATGGGGTCGCACAGAGTCGGACACGACTGAAGTGACTTAGCAGCAGCAGGCCAGAGTGAAAGATAAGTTTAGAGGTTATCATGAATGATATGGCTAAGGAGGTTAATTAAGTATTATTGTCTGAGTATATACATAGCTAACCCTTGACCTACACAGGGGTTAGGGGTGCTGACCCTCCACACAGAGGAAAAACTACATATAACTTAAAGTCAGCCTTCTGTATATGCAATTCCTTCATGTCCACAGATTAAACCAGTGGTGGATTGTATAGTACTGTAGAATTTACTATTGAAAGAAAATTCAAGTGTAATATAAGTGGACCCTCATTTCAAACCCATGTTGCCCAAAGGTCAACTGTATTTTGGAGGCTTTAAGGTGTTAGTGGGAGTTTTGTTTGTTTTGCTTTATTATTTTTTAAATCTCCTATATTATATCCAATCTTTCTCAATATTTTCTCTAATCAGTGGATAATTGAAGATTTCTTTAGTAACTGCATAATAATTCTTACAGCAATAAATTAAACATTAAATAAAAACTCTATGAGGAGAGAAATATGGTGTTTAATTCAACATTGTATTGTCAGAGCCTAGTAGTTGGCAGATAATATGCACTCAAGAATATTCTTTGAAATAATTAACGTTGCATGGTAGTAATAGCTACATTTTTTAAACTTTAAGACTATCTTTCTAAAGGCTTTAACCATTTAATTTCACTTGATGTATTTTCCAAATAATTCTTATAAAATGTGATATAGCCATAAAATGGCGTAATTTATAAAATCGGGGTATTTTATTGTATAGTTAAAGCAGACCCATAATATTGAAAACCATTGCAAATAAATAGGTGACTGTGACATCATGCTACTCAGTGAATTCAACTGCATATTACATTGTTACAAATGGCTGAATTATTTCTAATATATTTATAAAAAATTTTCAAAACTAACTCATCTGGAAACAGTGCTCACTGAAAACACTTTATGATATATATCTTTTTTCTTGTAAGTATAGGCATTTTTATGGCCTAGGGGTAATGGATGTATGAACAAATTAAAAATCAAAGTTTTCCTGAATATAGGAGAAAGTAACTCTTTTTCATATGTCCTATACTTAAAATCTGTTCTAAAGTGCTGTTGTCAGGAAATAAATGACAGAGAATGCTCATATTACTATGATCTCATTTTCTCATGTTTGTTCAACTGGATAAAGGTCTTTGTTAATTAAGTGAAAATCCATATTATTTCATCTTGTTTGCCTTTGATTTAAAGTCACACGATAAAGCTATGTCAACACTACTGACATTAAATAAACAAACATCAATTAAAGAAGAAATGCAAAACTGTGCTTTGGAGGTACCTACAGAAGCAAACGCACACACCAAGAAGTAGTTCTCCCCAAACAGAATTTTTCAAGCCCTACAGCATCTGTCTTCATGCTATTCTGTGGAAAGACGCAAGCAAGCAAGCAAAGGCTTGTGTGGGTGGCCTTCTACTCACTGTCCATCCCCTTGATTAAATGTGCTCCTGGTTCTGTCTCTACCACTGCTGGAAGAATATTGACAGTGGGCCCTTGACCTCTGCAAGGTTTGGATCTCAAACCTACACTTGTGTTTCTACCAGTTAAACCTACATCTTGTTCCCTGACTCAGATTATTTTGTTATTATCAAATAGAAACAGGTTAATGTCTCTGTAACACTCAGGCTTTTGATCAGAGCTCAAGCTACATACAGGTTTTACCAAGTTAGATCAATTTTCTCTGTCGTGTTGTAGCAGTGTTTCAGGGAACACATTTGGAACATCATAGGTCCAGAGCCTCATATTAGCAGAAATATGACAGTGTTCCATTCTGAAAAGTGGCTGTAATAGAGATGGTGAAATATCTTGGCGAAGCAATAACAGTATTCATGCATTTCTAAAATCTTAATGAAGAAGCCAGAAAATAATTGGCAATCATAGACGATTCATAACCTTTTTTAAAAGGTTAGTTTTATGATTATAAACTTAAGCTGTTAGACTTTAGTTACAGTTTACTTTATTCAGTAAAAGAAAGACACTAGTTCATATCTCCTAAAAAATAGTAGTATTGCTGAAACATGAGTGTGATAAAAAACATTAGCCTATAGTCATTTACTGGCCATACATTTAACCACAAGGACTATTTCAATGGAATTAAGACTTATTTTAATAAAAGTTAAGTGGATTTTGTATAAATAGCCTTTTATATTTTTTTATGTCTTCATTAAAATAGTTTTCCCAAGTTTAAATATAAGTTTATAGCCCAATAGATGAGACGTTCTTGAAAACTGATTGTTTAAAAAATAAGTTGTATCTGGCAGATTTACAAAGGGACTCCCTAAGCCAAAACATATGCAAAAGGTGTTAGAGATTTCTAAATTTCAGTTCAGTTCAGAAACATTTTCTGTGCCAGCCACTGAGCTGGGAGCTGAGCTATCAGCACCAAATAAGGCCTCGTGCCTTGTCTCAGAGAGGAGCTTACCATGCAGTGAACATGAAAGACACCCAAATGGAGGCTGTGACCAAACTGTGGCAATGGAAGTGTGCTGATACTCAAAATGTATGCTCCTGAACAAATTAACATAGAAAATACACATGACAAAGATCATGTCTTCGTTTTCAACATAAGGAATTCACTTCATGCAGGAGTGTAGCCAGGAATGAGATGACTAGTTGTTCCCCTGACTTAGAGAGGCCCTTGAAAACATTTGTGAACTCATTAGACCCACCTGAGGCTTGACATAAATCTTTAGGATGAATTTGGAAATGACAGAGTAGAAGATCAGTTATCCTTTCTGGAGAGGGTACTTTCCTGAAACAACCAAAACTCTAAGACAAGCATACCTAAACTTAGCAGTACACTTGTTATAAAAACCAAAGGAAGTGACTTCTAGAACCCATAAACATTAAGGGGCAAAAAAGTTATCTAAATATGCATGTCTAAGCATGTAATTAGGCCAAATTATCACAGTGCCTCATCTACATAGATAATATAAATGTACTTATTTTCACATACAAGAAAAATGGGGAATTAAGAGTTTTCAGCTCTATTTTCTCTTGTAATTTTTGGTCTAAGAATTAAAGTGTGATGGAGGCCTGTTTCAGGAGGGAATTTTAGGCAGAATTTTCAAATGATAAAAGTTTCAAAAGATGAAAGAGAGGGAAAATGCCTAAAAAAATCACAAGGTCCTATAAAGTCTGAGTGTTGCAGGGAAGGAGACAAAATATACAGCTCTTAAGTCAGGAGCCCAAACGTCATCCTCTTTAGATACCATTAAGTTCTATATGTCTAGGGGTCAGTTATATTCAAACTGAAGTTGTATTGGAAAAATTTGTTTTCTCCCTAAACTGCTGCTGCTGCTGCTGCTGCTAAGTCACTTCAGTCATGTCCAACTCCGCACGACCCCATAGACGGCAGCCCACCAAGCTCCCTCATCCCTGGGATTCTCCAGGCAAGAACACTGGAGTGGGTTGCCATTTTCTTCTCCAGTGCATGAAAGTGAAAAGTGAAAGTGCAGTCACTCAGTCATCTCCGACTCTTAGCTAAGCCTCCTAAAATAAGAGAGGAATGAAGAGTTACCTCTAATTCCTACTTGTTCTACATAAAACTGGACCCAGTCTCAGGTAAAATGCATCTGGTTTAATTAAACTTTGCAGGGCAGTTTGAGAGGATTTAAAAAGGGTGGGCTCTGATCTACACCTAGCAAATTCATGAATTGGATGGCTCAACTTGATGTATCTCAAGCTTCTTACTTAATTTTGTGGAAGTGAAAGTCACTCAGTCATGTCCAACTCTTTGTGACCCCATGGACTATACAGTCCATGGAATTCTCCAGGCCAGAATACTGGAGTGGATAGCCTTTCCCTTCTCCAGGGTATCTTGCCAACCCAGGGATCAAACCCAGGTCTGCATACTGCAGGCAGATACTTTACCAGCTGAGCCACAAGGGAAGCCCAAGAATACTGAAATGGGTAGCCTAGCCCTTCTCCAGGGGATTTTTCCTGACCCAGAATCGAACCGGGGTCTCCTGCATTGCAGGCAGATTCTTTACCAACTGAACTATCATGCATTAATTTATTTTTATTCATTTTATATAGTTCATTTGAGCATGTTTGATTTGTAAACACCAATACTTAATGTAGGGTTTACTTTATTTGATGGTTTCATTGTTTGTAAAAATAGGGACTGAAATTTTTCCTCCAAAAAGCTTTTTTGTTTTTATGACTACAGCATAAAACTCTAATCTCAAAGTCTCTTGAGAGTAGTACCTTAGTTTGCTGTAGAGTATTCCCAGAGGTTTTTCACTTTGGAAAATATCTGGGTATCTGCATAACTAAAACTTTTCCTCTGGGACTTAGTGTCAAGTCATCAGTTAAACCAGATGGAAGCCCTGCAGGCAAATATCTTCATTCTTTCATAATATAGATTGTGTGTGTGCTCAGTTATGTCCAACTCTTTGGGACCCCAGGAACCGCAGCCTGCCAGGCTCCTCTGTCTATGGGATTTCTCCTGCAAGAATGCTGGAGTGGGTTGCCATTTCCTCCTCCATGGGGTCTTTCTGACCCAGGGACTAAACCTGCGTCTTCTTCATCCCCTGGATTTCAGGCAGATTCTTTACCGCCAAGCCACTTGGGAAGCCCATAATATAGATTGGTGAGTCTCAAACCTGCTTGAACTTCAGTATTCTCAGGAAGACTTATTTATAGCATACATTTTGTCCAACTCTTTGCGACCCTATGGATGATAGCCCACCAGGCTCCTCTGACCATGGAATTCTCCAGGGAAGAATACTGGAATGGGTTGCCATTTCCTTCCCTAGGGAATCTTCCCAACCCAGGGATCGAACCCATTGATTTGATCCTGCATTGCAGGCAAATTCTTGACCATCTGAGGCACCAGAGAGGCTGGCACATTTTTGAGCCCCACCTAAAGGAATTGTCATCCAGTGGTTTACAGTAGAGTCCAGGATACATATTCTTATATGACTCTCCTTAAAGCCTTCCTTGTATATAGATATAGGAGCCTGCAGAATCTAGGATCACAGCTGCCTAAGGGTATTTTCAGTTTGTCAATGCTGTAAGTGTGGTTGAGTCCTTTAGATGCTTAACAAAATAAAGTGAAATTAAGGCAATACCTTAGATAACACAACAGAACTCCCCATATCAAGGTCTAATATGGAAACATTGTAGAAGTTTTAAGGGGAGAAGAAAACCTTATCAGGCTATTTGATTCACTTTCCAACTTTGTGAACATAGACTATCCTTAGTCATATTTAGAAATATCACGATTGATAACAAGATATTAACAGGCATGTCATATGGTAAATGTTTAGCTGGTAAAAATGTTTGAGCTGGTAGTAATTTTTAGTGTGTTTAGTTAGCAAAGAATCTTTAGTTCCTATAAAATATTCATCATGCTAACTCTAAGCTAGTTGGTCTAATCAAAATATTCCCTTAATATTGTTGTCAAGTGGCCAGAACTATGGAGAAAGGGAAGTACTGGCCATCCTCATTAGAAAATGTTTTTAATAGATTTAAATACTCACAAATATATCATTTTAATTTTTTATGATGTATTGTTGGATGGAGAAAAAAGTTGATATCAGTAATAATTGTTATGGGCTTCCCTGGTGGCTCAGATGGTAAAGAATCTGCATAATTTTTTAAATTGAATATACCCTAATCAAATATTTTATCTAGTGATAAGTAATTCTAATTTAGCAATTAGTCATGAAATTAAGACATTGTTTTGTTTTTCATTTTTGGTCTTTTCTTGCCTTGTCCTTTCCTTTCTTTGAACTGCTGGACATCTATGAAAGTATTGTTTTGTTGATTTAAGAATATATGGCACATGAGCACATCCTTAAAAATTCAAATTCCCTTTGGTAAAGGACCCCTACATCACTGTCACCAAAGACTGCATCATTTGAAGTATTTATATCCTCTTCTTGGAAGTTAGGAATTTGACTTGAATTTAAGGAGTACATATGCAGTACATATATAAGCAAAAAAGAAAATGGATTAAATTCAAGAATCAATTTAATGAAAGGCTTATTAGGTGAAGGTGAAGAGAGACTTTCTTTTTCTTTAAAAGACATTGATGATGAAATTTGTGAGCTCAGTGACTGCTCATCCTGATACCATTATCCAGTGGCATGTGATTGTTAGAATGAAATACGAGGGAGGAAGAGGGGAGGAAGGGGAGGATGGAGCTAATGTTGATTTTTACTTCAGGCTCAACCCCAGACCCCAGAGGCTTTAATTTTCATCCCAAAGCACAGGGGAGGCAAATGGAGTGACCTTTTAAGTTGATTAACACTTTGAATTTCCTCCATATTAGGCATGTGTTGCGGTAGGGTGTGTTTCATTAGTGGGGGCCATAGGACCCAGTAAAGAATCAGATCTATTTCTTTTCAGTTCTAGCTCCTTCAGCATTAGAGACATGTTGTTGTCTAGTTGCCAAGTCATGTCCAACTCCTTGTGACCCCAGGGACTGCAGCATGCAAGGCCTCCCTTTCCTTCCCTGTCTCCTGGAGTTTGCTCAAATTCATGACCATTGAGTCAGTGATGCTATTTAACCGTCTCATCCTCTGCCACGCCTTTCTCCTTTTACCTTCAATCTTTTCTCTGTGAGTTTTACTCAGCCAGAAAAGTATAAGATAATAAGATAATATTTTTTCCAGAAAATAATTTATATCCACATTGTTCCTTTGTTTATGAATCCTTAAATTCTAAGATTAAAGCACAGTTTATGTTGGCATAAATTCTTCTTCTAACCTACTTTACCCAACCATTGTAGGATTGTGTGTCCTTTGAAAATCTCTGGTCAGGGTGGCACCGTTATTTTGAATGCAGTGCAGTACAATAGTGCCAGCCTCCCCTTGCTTTTGCTAATTCTTATTTCTTCCAGATTATCATTTTGTTAGTTCATGGTGAATTCAAATTCTTGTTCTTCTTTTGTTTGACATGCTTTACCTGTAATACATAGGAAAAATGGGCCAATAAAACAAAAAAATGCAGCCTCGAAGGGGTCACTTTTTAAGTTTAGATCATCTATCAAATTCATTGTTATCCTGACATGCTTATGAAATTGGAAGAACAGTATATTTTATCTGCATATTTATGGATAGTCTTTTAAGAAGTAATTATAATTTTAAAACTAAAAATTCGTAACAATAATTAGAAATTCATTTTCTAATTTACGAAAAACTATTTTAAACTATGTTAACTGAATATATTTAATCCAGATATCCCCCCACACACAAACCATTTTTAAAGAAGCAAGAAATAAATTCATAAAGGCTTATCTTTTATGTAAATACATTTAAATAAGACTGCTAAAAACGTACCAAATCTAGTTAAAACAATATGGACGCAGGAGCCTGGTGGGCCGCAGTCCATAGGGTCGCTAAGAGTCGGACATGACTGAGCGACTTCCTTTCACTTTTCACTTTCATGCACTGGAGAAGGAAATGGCTTCCCACTCCAGTGTTCTTGCCTGGAGAATCCCAGGGACGGGGGAGCCTGGTGGGCTGCCGTCTACGCGGTCGCACAGAGTCGGACATGACTGAAGCGACTTAGTAGTAGTAGTAGTAAGTGACAGAAAAGAAAGCTCTTTTTTAAAAAGAGCTTCATGATGAAGTGAAATCTAAACACAAATAAAAAAAGTTTTCTCCTCATCAAACTGGTGTTACAACTGACTATTTCAAAGGGAAATTGTTAACGTTATAATCTTTTATCTCTATCAGTTCCTTAGAGCTTACCTTGTGTTGATGCTACTACAGTCCTCCAGGATTTCAATTAAGATCAAGGACCCTGGAGGCAGGCTACCCAAGGAGCCAGGCCTGATTCTGCCACTTAGTAAATACTATAAACGTGGGCATATTATTGAAATATCTGTTTCAATACTGAAAAGCTGAAATGCCAGTTTCTTCCACTGTGTAAGGATAAAAATAATTCTCATATATATGGTAGCATCCATATTAGTTTGCCAGGGACAGTTGCCATTTTATGCCAGTTGTCCTGAAATAATTATTACTAACTCTCCGTTTCACGCTCAAAAATGTCCTATTTTAATTGATAAATTATAGAGTTTCTTTTCTTAAATTGCTATAGTAAATATTCAGAACAACTATGTAAATGGCTTAGAGAAATGTTACCTGTAAATGTAAGATCATTGTATTTCTTGTAAGATTATTATAATTTTTGTCTATTGTAATTTCAATGTATTTCCACTATTAAAAAAATCAGAATTGACAAGGGAAATCCAGGCCTTGTACATGCCCTGGGCAATAACATGAAGAGTGGAGTAGCATGGGTGTCCAAAATACTCTTATTTTCAAAGAATCTGGTTGTGTCTTGTCTTATATAGAAGTATAGAAACAAAGTGGTTGTATTGGTAGGTCTACATTGTGAAATTTCATTGTGATTAATAAAATGCAAATATGAAAAATAATGTTACTGGTAGAAAACATGTATGGAAGTTGTCTTGGTCTTTCAAGCAGATGTTATTTTAGGCAAACAATATATTATACATTAACCATAATACAGCTGGGCTTAATTTTTGGATAAACATCCTCTCCATAAAGATGTAAAAGAGCACAGATGGCCACTCAGTACAATGGATACAAGTCTGAAGTTCACCTGATAAGTATCAGTATACCTACGCTGGTATTAAAATATCAAAAAACCCTAAGTGTCCCTTTCTCAGTTTGGTTGCCTAAACCCTGCCCAAGAACCTTTGTCTCACCCAGGATCCAAGAACAAAGAGGATTATTTCTGCCCAGCTGTGGATTGCCATAACTTGGCTGTAGCATAAGGCTGCTGCTGCTGCTGCTAAGTCACTTCAGTCGTGCGACTCTGTGCGACCCCATAGACGGCAGCCCACCAGGCTCCCGCGTCCCTGGGATTCTCCAGGCAAGAACACTGGAGTGGGTTGCCATTTCCTTCTAACCTTTCTAATGGGAGGTATCTGCACTATACCTTTAATAGCCCCACCAGAAAAGGATGGCATAAGAAAACTGTTCCAAAGCATAATCAGGTAAAGGAGAATGTATCTGCCCTTTCCATGTAAATTCATAAGCTTGTGTAGGTTCATATGGAGTCTGCTCTGTAGATCTACTCAAGCAAAGGACAGATGGAAGCCCTTGGAAAGGCTTTCAGTCATTGTCTTTGACAGCATTAGGGGCAGGGGTGCAGAATTAAAAGAATATATTTCAATAACCTCACTTAAAATTACATAACCTATTTTTAAAGATCATTTTAATGCCTAATTTATAATTGAACTATATTAGAGTAAAATAAATTTTAATTGTGTAGTAACTGTAGTTTTCAATTATGGCAATGAAATTATTATTTTTTTCTTTGTAAGGATGTCACAAAAGAAAATCTCCTTTTGTTTTGAAGAAATTTGTGGATAGTATAGTGACACCAACTACTGTCCTGAAGGAACAGACCTGCATTTCAAACCAATGACATCAGTAAAGGCCAGGGATTAAACTGCGATTCTAACAATAACGTGAGGAGCAGACGTATGAGAGTGTCTTGATTTTCCAGAGGGATTGCTTTCAGAGACCCAACTAGGGATTGTAGTGAAAGGTTCTTCTGATTTCAAACTGTGTCTGAGTCGTGTTGCAGTGCCAGGGTGATGATGAAATACTTCATCTGTAGCAACACTCTCTCATTTTGTTTGCGTTAGCAACCTAAGTAACTCTGCTTAACTATAATGAGCACAGGCATGTAAAGAAGGCAAAGGTTTCAGAAGTGTGGAAAACAAACCAACATGAAAATTGTTGATGATATTCACATTTAATCATATTTTATCATATTAAAAGTACTTTTGTCACATTAAAATGTGCTCATATTAAATTTTTCACTGGTATAAATTCTGATATGAAAATATAGCTAAAATTAATATTCTCTCAGTTCATGAAAATATACCATGTTTTAGGCACGCGTTTTTATGTTTTTTTACTAATAATGGACTACATTAAACTTTGTTTTTCTTTATCACTTGGCATCCTTTGTGGCCATTTTTTTGAACTGTGATGGCCTGTTTTTCTCTACATGTTCCAATACCATTATTCATGAAAGTGCAGTTTCCCTGCTTCTGTTTTATGAGGCATTTCAGCTTATTCTAGTACTTGGTTATTTTCGCCCCTCTGAACTCATAGTGATTAGTGTCAATAGCACTAGGTATGGTAGGCTGAGTAGTGGGTCGCTGAAAGATAACTACATCTGAATCCTTGAAACCCAAGAATGTCACCTTATATATTAATAGCAAAATCGACTTCACAGATGTGAATAAATTTAAGTAAGCTCTTGAGACCTGGAGACTATCTTGGATTATCAAGTGAGCCCTAAATACTGTCACATGTTTGCTTTTAAGAGAGATTTGACACAGAAGAAGAGGAGAAGGCAATGTGATTACAGAGGAAGAAAGCAGAATGAGGTGGTTTCTAGCCAAGAGAAGCTAGGAGAGGTGAAGAACAGATTCTCCCCTCAAGTATCCGGAGGGAATGTAGTCCTTCCAACACCTCCATGTTAGCCCAGTAATACTGATTTTGGACTTCTGGTGTCCAAAGCTATAAGCGAATACATTTGTTTCCTTACGCCAGAAAGCTCATCATGATTTGCTATAGCAATGAGGAAACGAACACACTTTGATTCAGAAACTATCATGAGTAAATTTAAATACATTTTCTTTTCAAAAATATAATTTTCCACAAATCATAGATACAGAAAAATATAAAAACCTTCTTTAAAAGTCAGTTATCACATGAGTTAGAACATACTTGTTTAATTACCACCCAGCTTGAAAAATATATGTAATTCCTTTTTGTCCATCTAAATAAATATATTTTCCCTTCCCCTTGGATGTATCTGCTGTCCCAGTTTCTGACACCATAGATGAATTTAGCCTGATTTTGAACTTTATATAAATGAAATTGTATAGTACATTTTCCCTTTTGTCAGACTTATTTCGCTTCATATTTTGTTTGAGAGATTCATTGGCACTGTTAAGACTGAAAGTAGTTGGCTCATTTTTATTCCAGAGTATCAGCCATTATAGGAAATGCCACAGTGTGTTTATCTGCTCTCTTGTTTGTAGACATTTGTGTCACTTCCCATTCGAGGCGATGGTGGATAAAGCCGCTCTGAACTCTTGTACGTACCTGGGAATTGAATTGCTGCGTCATATAGGACACATATGTTGAAACTGAACAGATAAACCCAATTTATTTTTCTAAGTAGTTATACAAAATTATATTTCTTCTAACAGTGTATGAAGTTGTTCCACATCCTTGCAACACGTGAAAATGACCATACTTTATTATCTGTATACTGAGGTATATTTGACATACATTATATTAGTTTCAGGTGTATGACATAATGATTTAATATTTGCATGTATAATTGAAGAGTGGTCACCACAATAAGCCTAGTTGGTATCTATCATCACACAGTTACACAATTTTTTTTCTTGTTCTTAAAAAGAACTTTTAAGATTTATTCTCTTAACTATCAAATATGCAATACAGTATTATTAACTATAGTTGCCATGCTGTATATTACATCCCCATGATTTATTTATTTTATACCTGGAAGTATGTACCTTTTGACCTATTTTTCCCACCCACCTCAACCCTCTACCTCTGGCAAGCAACCATCAATGTGTTCTGTCTATCTTTGATTTTGGGTTGGTTTGCTTGCTTTTATATACTATATATAAATGTGATCATGAGTATTTGTCTTTCTTTGTCTGACTTATTTCACTTAGCATAATGCCCTCAAGGTTCATCTTTGTTGTTGTCAATGGCAGGATTTCACTGTTTCTGAATGAAATAATGAGTGACTAATATTCCACTGTGTGTGTGTGTGTGTATGTGTGTAGATATAGATATAGATATAGATATGTATCTTCCCCAGTGGCACTAGAAGTGAAGAACCCACCTGCCAATGCAGGAGACATAAGAGAAGATTTGATCCTAGGTTGAGAAGATCCCCTAGAGGAGGACATGACAACCCACTCCAGTATTTTTGCCTGGATAATCCCATGGGCAGAGAAGTCTGGCAGGTTTCAGTCCATAGGGTCGCAGAGTTGGACATGACCGAAGCAACTTAGCATGCACATATTTATCATATATATATATCTCTCTCACATTTTCTTTATCCATTTATCTACCAGTGGATACTTAGGTTGTTTCAATATCTTGGCTATTGTAAATAATGTTGCAATGAACTTAGAGGTGCATATATCTTTGTGAGTTACTGTTTTCGTTTTCTTCAGAAATAGAATTGCTGATTCATGATAGTTCTGTTTTTAACTTTTCATGGAACTTCCATAATGTTTTCTATAGTGACTGGACCAAGGTCTATTCTTATGAACAGTACACAAGAATTCTCTTTTCTTCATATTTTCACCAATACTTGTTATCTTTTGTCTTTTGGATAATAGTCACTCTAAGAGATGTGAAGTCATCTCTCTTTTTGGCTCTAATTTGCATTTATTTCCCTGATAATTAGTGATGTTGAGCATCTTTTCAGGTACCCAGGTGCCTGTTGGCCTGTATGTCTTTTTTGGAAAATATCTATTCCTCTGCTCATTTTTTAATTGGATTGTTTGCCCCTCCTTTTTTTTTCACTGCTCAGTTGTATGAGCTCTTTGTATATTTTGGATATTAGTTTCTTATCAGATATATAATTTGCAGATATTTTATCCTATTCAATTTATTGACTTTTCATTTTGTTAATGGTTTCCTTTGCTGTGCAGAAGCTTTTTAGTTTGATGTAGCCCTACTTGTTTATTTATTTTTACTTTTGTTGTCATTTATTTTGGGTGGAAAAAATGGAAATGGTCATCTTTATTTTTATTTTTATTAAAACAAAAATTTTAATGAATCTGATAGCAATATACTAGTATCTCACTGTAGTTTTAATTGGTATTCTCTGGATTACTAATGCATTTGAACACTTTTTACAAATGTTTATTGGTAATGTAGATATCTTGCAGGATACAAGACATTGCCTATTTTGTTTAGTTTATATTTTTCTTCTTTGTTTTTAGGAGTTCTTTTACATTTTGGATATCAGCCCTTTATAGTTTATATGTGTGAGTTTACAAATCTATTATTTGGCTTGCTTTTCACACACTTGATGCTTTTGTATAAATGCAAATACCAAATTTAGTTTATTACAATTCATCATTCTTTTCTTTAAGACTTACATGGTTTTTGCTCTATTTAAGAAATCTTTATCTATCCCAGACTTCTCTGGTGGTCCAGTGGTTAAGACTGCGCTTCCAATTCAGGGGGCGTGGGTTCAACCCCTGATCAGTGAACTAAGATCCCACGTGCTGACAAAAGAAAAGAAAAAGAAAGAAAGAAATTTGACCTATCCCAAGGCCATAATAATAGTATTTTATTTTGTTCTCTAGGGGATTTGTTCACCAACTGAGATTAAAAGTACCCTCCCCTATAGTGTTCATTTTCTTTTTTCTTTGAAAAATTATTATGAAAAGGTACATTATTATCTAATACATTCAGTAGCACTTCCCCCTTTAAAAATGTATTTTTTTAAAATATTATTTTTGTTTACACTGAGTATTCGTTGCTGCACACGGGCTTTCTCTAGTTGTGGCAAGCAGGGGTTACTCTGTTGTGGTGCTTGGGCTTCTCTTTGCAATGGCTTCTTTTGTCGTGGAGAACAAGAGAAGCTCTAGGCGCCTGGGTTTCGTTAGCTGCAGCACATGGGCTCGGTAGTTGTGGCTCGTGGGCCCTAGAGCTTGGGCTTAGTATTTGTGGTGCATGGGCTTTAGTTGTTCCGAGGCATGTGGAATCTTCCAGGATCAGGGATCGAACCCCTGTCCCTTGGATTGGCAGATGGGTTATTCTTAAATACTGTACCACCAGGGGAGTCCATAAAATATATTTTTATGCCTATGGATCTTCTTATTATGCATGGAATAGAGACCATGGTAAAAATAGCATATGGTTTATCAGTGTAAAAGGTATATTAAGGCTTTAAAATCAGGAAAAGATTTTATATCAGCAATGGTAATTTTTCCTTTTACATATCTACTCTACAAAAGCATCAACATTCTTTAATTGTTACTATTACTATGACTTAAGTCTTGCTACTTCCCCTCTGGTTTGAAACTCTAGGTGGAAAAACTGTTTATAAGTGATACAAATGAAGGCTAAATAAATATTCTTGTGTGATTTTTAATGCAGAACAGTAACTGTAGAAAATGAAGCAATTATCTACTCTTGGTGGAATTAGACACACTTAAAGCTAACTTTAGAAACAGGTACAGAATGATGTTTTATATAACATTAAAAAGCTGGATGAAAAAGATCATGAAGTCTCTTGCTTTCAGAAACGTGTTCCTGTGAAACATGATAAGAAGAAGGGTGCAAAGTGAATTTATGAGCAATCTTCTTATCATCTCCCCAAGTAAGAGACTATGGTCAATTGCAAGAGAGGGATTCTAGAGTTAGAAAAAGGCAGAATTCCTTGATCTAGATTCTATAACAAAATTGTCACAAATAGACCCATCATAGATTGAAAAATGAAAAGAGAATATCAGTTAATAACAAGGAACTCTTCTCAATGTTATGTGGCATCCTAGATGGGAGGAGAGTTTGGGGGAGAATCAGTATTCAGTTAAGTTCAGTTGCTCAGTCATGTCTGATTCTTTATGACACCATGGACTGCAGCACGCCAGGCTTCCCTGTCCATCACCACCTCCCAGAGTTTACTCAAATTCATGTCCATTAAGTCGGTGATGCCATCCAACCATCTCATCCTCTGTCGTCCCTTTTTTCTCCCGCCTTCAATCTTTCCCAGCATCAGGGTCTCTTCAAATGAGTCAGTTCTTCGCATGAGGTGGCCAAAATATTGGCATTTTAGCTTCAGCATCAGTCCTTCCAGTGAATATTCACTGATTTCCTTTAGGATGAACTGGTTGGATCGCCTTTGTATGGCTGAGTTCCTTCGTTCCTTCATTGTTCACCTGAAACTGTCACAGCGTTGTTAACTGGCTATTCCCCAATACAAAACAAAAAGGTTTCTTAAAAAATTTTTAAGAGAAAATATGGATGAAAATGACAATGTTCTATAAAATACAAAGGCTGAGTAAATTATATGTAAGAAAGAAAGAACGTCATTAAAACAGGATAAATGAAGGTTGATGAAAAAGAATGCTCAGTTTGAAGAAATTTTTGAACTCAGAATATTTTGCCTATGTTTTCTAAATATACTTAACAGAGGAATAGACAGAGTATAAATCCTTTGAGAAATAAAAACATCAAAAACTATAAAAAGGATGAGACTAAGATGTTGTTTTAGACTTCTCTAAAGAAGACTACCTCTTTTCCCCCAGATGTAGTAAGGGAAGAAATATTTACCCATGCTCCATGACCTGACCTTGGCCATATTCTATGTTCAGGATATGGAGGTATGAAAGTGGCAAAGTTGTCATCCAAAATATAATAATGTTTAGATTGCCCGGTTTATACGTAGTGTATGCTTACTGTTTAGTAGTTACACTCACAAACTTTCATGCTTGCTGCCACAGTCAACTTCAGACACTATTTAGTTTTGGAAGACTTGTTGACTGCATTGCTGACTCATCTGAAATGCTTCATAAGCAAAATGAGAATGCCAAGCAAATTTGCTTTTAATTTTGGAAAAAGAAAAAACTACTCTGTACTAGTACTGTTCAGATTCAGTCTTCCAGAAATGGCAGAGAAGGCTCACAGTTGTTATGCCCACAAAGAGGTAAATACAGAAATTAAGAGTACAACCTCTTGACAGAGTACTATAATGTCAACTGAACCTAATGTTAAGAAATTTGGAATTGAATTTTGTATTATTGAGTTGTTGTTTAATTTTCATTTACCTAGACATTCACTTTTCCTGTATGTTACAAACATAAACAAAACACTTGTCCATTAATCATTTGAAAAGGATTAGCCTGTAGAATTCTAGCTTCAAATTCCCTCCCTAGTGAATGGCAAATAGTTGAAGTTAGGCAACACCACCTGATTGGATGGAGAGGGAAATGGCAACCTGCTCCAGTATTCTTGTCTGGGCAATCCCATGGACGGGGGAGTCTGGTGGACTATAGTCCATGGGGTTGCAAAGAGTTGGAAGTGACCGAGTGAGCACTCAGTCTTACCCGGGCTTCCTGGGTAGTTCAGTGGTAAAGAATCCACCTGCCAGTGCTGGAGATGTGGGTTTGATCCCTGGGTTGGGAAGATCCGCTGGAGGAGGATGTGGCAGCCCACTCCAGTATTCTTGCCTGGGAAATCCCATGGGCTACAGTCCGTGGGGTTGCGAAGAATCGGACTCGACTGAGCACATGCACACACACCTGCTTGGACAAATAATTCTTTCTCTTCTCTTTCTCCTCCCTCTCCCAGAAACTGGGTTGAAAATTGAAGGCCAGTTTAAGCAATTTTTATTGAACAAGCACGGTCTTCCTATCTCGCTAAAGCTTCTTAAGATTTCTAAAAAATAATAACATTTTTTAAAAGTATCCCTAGTTACGAGACAGATGCATCCAGTACGGTCTAATATGTGTAAGAGTGGATGTATATTCACTATGTTACAATGGAAAAAACTTTAAAATCCAGCTTTCCTGGATTCTAATCAAGACTCTACCACTTCCCAGCTATAATCCATCATCACATTTAACTCCTCTAAGCATTATTTCTTTATGTATAGAACATGAAGTACAAAATGTACACTTCATAGTGCAAAAATTAAATGTATACAATTAAAGCACATATCTCAGTGCCAGTAAAATAGTATGTTATTAAAAAGGTAAGTCATTATTTAAATTTTATCACAAGAGAAAATGGGAATTGGCTAAGACTTTATATAAAGTGTAGTATTGGCTAAACCTTAAAGAATAAGGAAAATTTATCAAGGCAAAGAGACTAATATGAACATAGCTGAGAAGCATGAGTTAAGAGGATCATTCTTAAGACATTACAGGCAGATCTACTGGCAGGAACATAAAGATCAAGGAGGAAAAGCCAAGTGTTGTGCTGAGGAAGTAAGCAAGGGTCAGGTCACGGAGTGTCTTGCTTAGTATATTTGGAGGTTACAAAGTTTCTCTTTAGGTGGGACTTCGATAATCTGAGCGTACCCCTCCCTCTTATGTACGCTTCCTCCATGGAATATGGAGGGATACTTGAAGGAATTGCAGCATATAACTGACACCCTGAAGTTTTGCACATTTTATGATTTATGAAACTTTTGAGAAAAAAGTACCCCATGGCTTCTAACAAACTAGCTCATGACTAGTGTTTTAGAAAATAGGAAGTCACTGACAATAAAGTGGGACAGGAGCACTGTGTGTAAAAGACACTATCACATTTAGATTTTGGACGGCACTTACTTCAGATAGAAACATGAAGCTGGTATGAAAACCCCACTTGACTTATAGCCTGGTGTCTGAGTCTTTTATCCCTAGCTCTCAGCACACAGACTGCCCCATAGTGCCCATCATTTCTCCAACATTCAATAAATATTTAAACAAGGATAAAATTAAAGGCAGGAAGAGCAGTTAGAAGGTTCATGCAATTGTCTAGTCAGGGACGACATGATAAGTGTCTAGAATTAAAGAGTGATAATTGGGATGGGACAAGAAATGTCAGATCTGTGTACATTTTAGAGGTAAATCAGTACGACTCAGCAACTGACTGACTGGCTGTGAGGGAAGAATTACGAATGACTTCCTGGTTTATAGGTTGGATAAATGATGCTGGTATCTGTGCCTCTCTTTAAAGGCAGTTATCTTTTACTACCTTATATTACTTTGAACATACCACATCTTTTCTAGAAGATTATAAGTGTCTAGAATTTTTTTTTTTAATTTTTATGGTAATTAGCAGTTGGTTTAGCAATGTGCAGCTAAGAAGTACTCAAGAAATGTATGTTTAAAAAAAATTAAAGATACCATAGAGGGTATAGTTCAGTTTCTAGTGCCCACAAGAGCGATTACTTTTGTATCCTATTTTCAGACTTTTTGTCATTTTTTGCCTCACAAAACTGTTTTGACTTTGTGTGAGGGAACAGAAACTTCTTATGGAATGGAAGTGAAAAGCTGAGCAGTATGACTGTGCTTTGTAAATAGTGAAGTAGGAGAGGTCAGATGGAGAAGGCAATGGCAACCCACTCCAGTATTCTTGCCTAGAGAATCCCCTGGACAGAGGAGCCTGGTAGGCTGCTGTCCATGGGGTCACACAGAGTCGAATATGACTGAAGCAACTTAGCATGCATGCATGAATTGGAGAAGGAAATGGCAATCCACTCCAGTATTCTTGCCTGGAGAATCCCAGGGACGGAGGAGCCTGGTGGGCTGCCGTCTATGGGGTCACACAGTGTCGGACACGACTGAAGCGACTTAGCAGCAGCAGCAGCAGCAGGAGAGGTTGGATAGGTAGGCTTTAGGAGTTCCTACTAGAGACTCAAGAAGAGTTATTTCTTGCTGATCTATTTTATATTTTGACTTTCTGATTTCATTTGGCATGTTCTGCTCCTCAAGCAGGTAGGGAATGAAACTTTTGGACAAAGAGATAGGTTTTCTCAGAACAGATGCAGAGAATTTAAAGGGATATATTCAATACGGCTGTGTTATATATCTTGAAAATGATTGCAATGATGTACTAAATTAGCATATTTCATGAATTTCCTCAAAAGACACAGTTCATTGATGATTGGGTAGAGTTCAAAGGTTAGTGCTGTAATAGTATAGAAATGTCACTCCATTCCAGTCTTCTTGCCTGGAAAATCCCATGGACGGAGGAGCCCGGTGGGCTGCAGTCCATGGGGTCGCTAAGAGTCGGGCACGACTGAACGACTTCACTTTCATGCATTGGAGAGGGAAATGGCAACCCACTCCAGTGTTCTTGCCTGGAGAATCCCAGGGACAGGGGAGCCTACTGGGCTGCCGTCTGTGGGGTCGCACAGAGTCGGACACGACTGAAGCGACTTAGCAGCAGCAGCAGCAGTATAGAAATATGTATGGTATGGTGAATTGGAAAGGACAGTGTTTCTAGTGCCAGGAAGACCTAATTTCAGTTTCCTTCCATTGGCTGTTTTCGATTGTGTGATCTTGAAAAAGGTATCTGATCTTTCTGAGAAATATTAACCGTTAGTTCCTGAAAATAGGAGTAACAATAACAGTTACTATATTATGAGCAATATAATGTGATAGTAACTATTCTTACTGCTTTATTAACTTAATTTACCCTAATAACAAATCCGGGCTTCCCTGGTGGCTCAGAGGTTAAAGCATCTGCCTGCAATGCGGGAGACCCAGGTTTGAACCCTGGGTTGGGAAGATCCCCTGGAGAAGGAAATGGCAACCCACTCCAGTATTCTGGCCTGGAGAATCATATGGACAGAGGAGCCTGGTGGGCTACAGTCCATGGGGTTGCAAAGAGTCAGACACAACTGAGTGACTTCACTCACTCAATAACAAATCCATGAGATGGATGATATCATTATCCCCATTTTACAGATACTAAACAGAGGCTTCAAGGCATTAAGTAACTTTGCTAGATAACACAAGAAGTGTCAAGGAGATCATTTACTCTGGCACTCTGCACTTAGGGCCTCACTGTGTACCACTATAAACCTTGTAGGACTGTAATGAAGAGAAGTAATTTATGAAAAATCTTAGACAAACTTTTGATTCAGTATTTTTGTTAGTAATACTACTACAACAATTAGGTTTTCAGGAAAAACTATGGACCTCAGTACAACTTATAACATTGGGTTTTTCAAAGGAAGATTTAGTTTTGGATCTCAAATGATTGGCTTGCTCATTCACTTTTGGATCATATTTGTATAAAAGATTGGGATTTGTGGTACCAAAAGTTGTGGGAAAAGCTTTTCTGCACAGGCTTTCCGTAGTTGCACACAAGACTTCAATCCCTTTTGCCAGTTTCCTTCTCACATAATTTTCAGATTCTTTCCAAATTCTTTGAGAATTGGGCAATCTGATCTTTACAAAGTCTTCTGAAGAAAAGTGAGCTCATCTTTTAAAGGATCTTGAATTCTTTGTTCAGTTCAGAATTCTTTGTTAGATAGCTTCAAATAAATTGTCAAAAATTAGCACATAAATGCATAGACTCAAAAGCCAGTCTAGTCACACATTGTTATTAATTCTACAATCATCCATATAATATTTAAAACAAATCTGAATCTTAAGGCCAGAAATAATTTTAAGGTCTTGAAGATAATAAAAACAGAACAAATCCCTAAATAACAAAATGGAAGCGGGTTCCTTAGATAAAGTGAAAAGGGTTATCCCTCCAGATTTGGTGTCATTTCAGATTGGAATCAGAAGAAGGATGCAATCTTTGGAAGATCAGATTAGTCTGCTTAACAAGAGCCCTGGACTGTGTTCAACAGATGAATCTGTGAAGACCTTCTGAATAAATGATTCTGGAAGGAAATAATTTTATTCCTGTAATTTTTTACTTTTAGTAAGCATTTCATATATCTCTCATGTATGTTGAAATTTGAAAACCACCACTGTACTCAGGGAAAAGTGAAAAAGACCAAGTTCTTCAGCTGGGTATTCTTATCCTTCTTGAATTGGAGAACATGGACTTTGGGTCCTACAGACTTAAATTGAAAACTTGGGAAAGTTACCCAAAATTCATCAACCATTTTTTCTATATGTCTAATGCAGAAAACAATAGGGCAAGTTAATAGGATTGCTGTGAAGATTAGGTGAAATGGTATAAACTTTTCTTAGTAAATTAGGTACTTTGTATGTTCTCAATAGATAGTAGGTAGTGTTGAGTGATAATTTAATAGAGGCAGACTGGATAAAGATTAAGGAAAATTGTATTCTACAAAAATCATTTACTTTTGTGCTGGAATTTGAGAATCAATTTTGCTAGAATTTTTACACATTGTAACATTTTTATTGGTACACAGATTGCACTTCAATGTGAATTAAATGTTAAGTTAACAAACTTTATTTAGTAGGATTGGTTCAGAATACAACTGAAGAATAATGCTCTGAAGTTATGACAGTGTACAAATACCCTGTTTAAACCTGAAACTCTTGTCTTCGCATGGAAACTAACAGCTGAGTGATAGCTCCTATGCTCCAGGTGCTTCACACTTATTTTCTCTTTCAATTAGTGCAATTGTCCCCTGAGATAGATACTATTATTTCCATCATTTAGGTGGGGACACTTAGTGACTAATAATTTAAGTTAGTTGCCTCAGGCCACATAATTAGTTAGATGCAGTGCCCAAAAGACCAATTTTTACTCCAGAAAACTGCATTTAAAAAAGAAATGAATTACCTGTATATAGTGGGTTGGGCTTCACTGGTGGCTCAGTGATAAAGAATCTGCCTGCCAATGCAAGAGATGTGGACTCAGTCCCTGGGTTGGAAATATCCACTGTAAAAGGAAACGGTAACCCGCGCCAAGCAGCCTGCTGCAGTGTTCTTGCCTGGAAATCCCATGAACAGAGCAGTGTGGCGGGCTGCAGTCCATCGGGTTGCAAAAGACGCAACTGAGCGACTAAACAACAACATACAGTGGGATAAAACACTTTTGGGGTGTGAATTGTACTGGCTTAATTTTCCACTTGGATGTTAAAAGACAATCTTGGTTGCTTTCATGTTTATTATGAGTAATCATGCTTGTAGAGTTTTCCAATTAGGGAAGTACAACTTGTATATATTTGGTGAATATAAGCCAAAGGTAAATGCCTACCTAAAACCTGTTTATCCACTCTTCTGGTTTTAGGACATTAAGTGGCTTGTTTGACTTAGTTTTGCTAAGTCACTTGAATGTGTAAGGTGAAATCCCTCAAATAACACTATTCCAACTATCTACACCTGTCATTTTGCCTAATAAAAGTATGTTGTGCTTTCTGAGATTCAGGGGTAAAAATGGTTATCAATCAGGTGAATCAGACTTCCGTCCACATTAAAAAGGCGACAATGAGCTGTTAGTATTCAGGTCAAACTTTTGGCTTTTAATAGCTTGTTACTTCCTCTTTTAAGTGTGCCTTATTTCCTCCAAAAGATTTTACTTGTACCCTGAAAAATAAAGAGACAGCCTTGGCTAATGCTTACCTCATGGAAGCAACAGCATTTTGTAAAATAAATAAGCTTTGAGTCTATAATCTGCTCTTATCCTTGAAGTGCGTGCAGGAATGATAAATATTTTGTCCCAGAGCAAAAGCAGAAAAGTGCAACACTGATCTTTTATTTTGAAAGATTGAGTAAGGCAGCATCCACTCCATCTCAAAATCGGATCATGTGAGATTTGGAAACAAAAGGTTTCCCAATATAGGATGAAGTAAAGAGAAACCTCTTATATATACATTGAAAAGCCATTGTATATATGATGAGTCTTGGGCTTTTCAAAGTTGCAGGAAACTTGGTCAGATCCTTTGTGCTTCTCCTGAAAAGAATCACCGGGTAGCTCTTTTACTATGTAGAGGCACACTCCCAAGGACTGTTTAACTCTCCTCTCCAGCAGCTGAGTGCTGCAGTCGCTGACCTTGTATTTTAGACAGTGTCAGGAGATAGAGATACAAGAGAAAAAGAGAAAAGGGGGCTTCTGCTTTGAATGACTGATGAATGTGTTTAAAGTGAAATGAACATGTCTCCTCTGTCCTCTACATTTTTCCAAAGTTGTTTCTTTGTTTTTAAGCCAAATGTAGTAACTTGGCTAAACAATGAGTCATGTTGAATTAAATAGTGTTTAGATAAAATAGCTGTCTCTTTAGGAAAACATCTCAGTATTCTTTGTTCATAAAGTCTGGTTCTTTAGATTTGAGATTTTGTGGTATACAGTTTATTATATTTTTTTCCTGTGTGCAAAGGAAAATGAGTTTAAAGATGCATCAAGTGAAAATAGAGTTCAAGAATTTTGATAAGTTGGAGGAAGTGGGTGGTTAATTTCCAGATTGTCTGCTGAATTTTGTGGGTGGTCTTCCATCATGCTCTAAGAATCTAGAGATTGAAAAATTTTGGCAATATATAGCTGTTTTCCAGTTAGTGATAACTGGTATTTCTTTGCTTGTCTAGTTCAGCGTTTTGTTATATGCAGTGCAACCAGAGTCCATTATGAGAATGTATTTAAATTACAAATGTCTGTAGAGAAAGTTTGTGCTGCTTGGTTCTTGATTAAGGAGTAATTACAGTTCTTTAAACTGACAGAATGTTGAATTGATCCATCAGTATTATCAGTCTCTTATTTCTAACTCAACATATCATGAAGAAGAATGTTAATAAGTTGAATTTTTTCCAAGACTTCTGTCCATGCATATTTATTTCTATGCAGGCATCTTATAGTTTAGTTATACAAAAGGTTTTATTCTACTTTATTTACTTAATATTGCATTATAAAATAATCTCACTCCTGACAATTCTTTACTAGTAGAATGATCTTTATATATCTTGTAAGTTATCATGTAATGAGCTTTCTTAGATTTTTTTCATTGGTTTCTCAAGCAACTCTGAAAAAATTCAATCACTTTAGTTTGACATAGGAGGAATTTGTATCTTTAAATGTTACTTGCGTGACATTCAAGAATTTTGCAGTTTTGCTTCCTGGTTGTTTCCTTGCTTGTGCCCACCCAAATCCTCTGTTTTATCAACTCTATAAAATTCTAAATATATTTGAATTTCCCACCTCAGTGTTTCAACATAAGCTTTTTCTTCTCCCTGGAAAATACTCATCTCTTTATTAACATGTTTATCCTTCAGATCACTGCTTATGTTACTCTCACAGAAGCTTTTTCTGATCCCTGATGTAAAGCAACTGCCCTTGCCTTAAATATTTATCCTGTCTTTTACCATACTGTGTGGCTTCCCTGATGGCTCAGTGGTAAAGAATCTGCCTGCAAGGCAGGACCTGCAGGAGACATGGGTTCCATCACTGGGGTCAGAAGATCCCTTGGAGGAGAGCATGGCAACCCACTCCAGTATTCTTGCCTGGAGAATCCTATGGACAGAGGAGCCTGGCAGGCTGCAGTCCATAGGGACACACAGCATTGGAAACGACCGAGCAATTTAGCATGCACACACATGCATTGGTTATTAATTTAATAGCGTAGCTCAACTAATATTTGTTGAATGAAGAAATAAGGTCAGGCATGTCCTTCTGTTTAAGATTTGCTTGTTATTTCCAGAAAGCTCTAATCTTCCTTCCTCAATGCTCCCTTAACTTCATGAGTCATCTTGCACTACAGTTATTTGTGTACCTCCATCACCAAGAATTTTCATCTTTTACTGACCCCTTTCTCACATACTGTCTCTTGAATGATTGAATAAATATGT
This sequence comes from Bison bison bison, assembly GCF_000754665.1. Classification (NCBI taxonomy): domain Eukaryota; kingdom Metazoa; phylum Chordata; class Mammalia; order Artiodactyla; family Bovidae; genus Bison; species Bison bison. Next base: position 4,689,992 of record NW_011494832.1, on the reverse strand, counting down.
ACCTCAAAAATGTTTGAATTTTGTGAACAACCTGTTATGTGTGAGTGTGTATATATATATTTTTTAAAGTAAGCTTTACATCATCTTTTTAATGTAGGCTTCCCTGGTGGCTCAGAGGTTAAAGCATCTGCCTGCAATGTGGGAGACCTGGGTTCGATCCCTGGGTCGGGAAGATCCCCTGGAGAAGGAAATGGCAACCCATTCCAGTATTCTTGCCTGGAGAATCCCATGGACAGAGGAGCCTGGTGGGCCACGGTCCATGGGGTTGCAACTTCACTTTCTTCCCCTTTCACTTTACTTCATAGGGAACTGTAGCATGAAGGGTCAAAGAACTTTATGGGGGTGAGACAGGAAGAGAGACTTCATTAACACATAGAATCGCCTGCTGTTCTTGCTCTAATCAAGTATGCTAACTAGAAATTCCCACTGGAGGGCTTCAAGGTATCCAAAGAATGTTTTATTGAGAGTGATTAAATGTTGTGGTAGACAAGTATTAAATGTCTATCAAGTATTAAGTGCTACTGTAAAAACCTTTCCATGTGATGCTTTGCGTAGGCAGTGGTTCACTTGGGGATTAGAGTTGAGGAACGCAGGGTCTGTTGTATTCTCTCTGCCCTGGAATTTTGCTGGCTTGATTTAAAGTGTGAGTTCTTCACCCCTTCCCACTGCAAACATCTGAATCTGAGCTGTTGTCTCCCTACCTACTGTTCTCACCTTGGACCAACTGTTTTGTTTCGTTTTAATAACTTTCCCCAAAGAAGCTTTTCCAAAAGTGTCAAGAGCTCTAGAAAGAAGGTGTCAGATGAAGTGTTTCCTCCTCCACATGTTTATCTCCCTTGTTTACATCTTAAGTGGGCACTCTAAAGCCTTCCTGATAGTTGAAATGTCAAAGATAAAGACATTTCAGCTCATCAGTGCTGTCCTCTACAGCTTAGCAGTAGATTTGGTTCTACTTCCCAGACTAGTTTAAAGACTCTCAAGACATCTCAGCCATTCCCAAATTGTATATTTTCCTTATTCTGAGATAGACTCCAGCCACCACTTGCCATACATTGGGCCAAAGATTGGCATCTAACGTGTTTGAAGTCAGCTTCCATGTCTCCCAAGTAAGCTTAGAGGAAGAGAAGTCAGAATTTATACGTTTCAGGCTGACTGAATCACACAACACAAATGGAATATGCTTTAGGTGGGGGTGGGGGAAGCCTCGGTTTTTGGTTTAGCTTATTTTTCTAGAAAGGACACAGTATTACTGTGTATAAATATGTTTCTAAGATAGATATTTAAAGAGGCTCTTTCTTTTTATCAGATTTATAGTAATGAGAAGGATTACATTGGCTTTATAGATATTTTGCAATAGTAGATAATACTTGTAACCACATAAAATAGTTTCATGGACATTTTTATTGCCACAGGGAACACTGGAGATCATTCTGGTTAATAAATAATCTCATTCTTCCTTCTATTTTGTGGATGCATAACGTAAGGCGGGGAAGTAGAAAGAGGGGTAATTGGGTGAAGGGGGGCAAACCAAGCCCTGTGTCAACAAATGGTGAAGCTAGAAATTCAGCTCCACTTGGTTCATTTAAACATTGTGCCTTTTCTCCTACCCCCTACACTATAAATTTTCATAGTAATAAAGTATTATCATGAAAACATTAATTTTTAAAAATTCAATAACAGTTTTTCTCATTTTATTGGTTCATGCTCCTAATTTAGCAAGATTCAGTTCAGTTCAGTTCAGTTCAGTTGCTCAATCATGTCCAACTCCTTGCAGCCCCATGAACTGAAGCACGCCAGGCCTCCCTGTCTATCACCAGCTCCCTAAGTTCACCCAAACTCGTGTCCATCGAGTCGGTGATGCCATCCAGCCATCTCATCCTCTGTCGTCCCCTTCTCCTCCTGCCCCCAATCCCTCCCAGCATCAGAGTCTTTTCCAATGAGTCAACTCTTCTCATGAGGTGGCCAAAGTATTGGAGTTTCAGCTTCAGCATCAGTCCTTCCAATGAACACTCAGGACTGATCTCCTTCAGAATGGACTGGTTGGATCTCCTTGCAGTCCAAGGGACTCTCAAGAGTCTTCTCCAACACCACAGTTTAAAAGCATCAATTCTTCGGTGCTCAACTTTCTTCACAGTCCAACTTTCACATCCATCCATGACCACTGGAAAAACCATAGGCTTGACTAGACGGACTTTTGTTGGCAAAGTAATGTCTCTGCTTTTGAATATGCTATCTAGGTTGGTCATAACTTTCCTTCCAAGAAGTAAGCGTCTTTTAATTTCATGGCTGCAGTCACCATCTGCAGTGATTTTGGAGCCCCCAAAAATAAAGTCTGACACTGTTTAAACTGTTTCCCCATCTATTTCCCATGAAGTGATGGGACCAGATGCCATGATCTTTGTTTTCTGAATGTTGGTTGAGCTCTAAGCCAACTTTTTCACTTCTTTCACTTTCATCAAGAGGCTTTTTAGTTCCTCTTCACTTTCTGCCATAAGGGTGGTGTCATCTGCATATCTGAGGTTATTGATATTTCTCCCGGCAATCTTGATTCCACCTTGTGCTTCTTCCAGCCCAGCGTCTCTCATGATGTACTCTGCATATAAGTTAAATAAGCAGGGTGACAATATACAGCCTTGACGTACTCCTTTTCCTATTTGGAACCAGTCTGGTGTTCATGTCCAGTTGTAACTGTTGCTTCCTGACCGGCATATAGGTTTCTCAAGAGGCAGGTCAGGTGGTCTGATATTCCCATCTCTTCCAGAATTTTCCACAGT
>NW_011494832.1:4686770-4687118 GCF_000754665.1 Bison bison bison | reverse complement strand
AAAAAAAAAAAAAAAAAAAAAAAAAAACCTGAGATCGTGGCATCCAGTCCCATCACTTCAAGGTAAACAGAAGGGGGAAAAGTGGAAGAGGTGACATAATTTATGTCCTGGTTTTCCAAAATCACTGTGGATGGTGACTGCAGCCATGAAATTAAAAGATGCTTGCTCTTTGGGAGGAAGGAAGGAAAGCTGTGACAAACTTAGATAGTATATTAAAAAACAGAGACATCACTTTGCCAAAAAAAGGTCCATATAGTCAAAGCTATGGTTTTTCCAATAGTCATGTGTGGATGTGAGAGTTGTACTATAAGGACAGCTGAGTGGGCTGAAGAATTTATGCTTTCAAAC
>NW_011494832.1:4680944-4686670 GCF_000754665.1 Bison bison bison | reverse complement strand
TGGTGTTCATGTCCAGTTGTAACTGTTGCTTCCTGACCGGCATATAGGTTTCTCAAGAGGCAGGTCAGGTGGTCTGATATTCCCATCTCTTCCAGAATTTTCCACAGTTTATTGTGATCTGCACAGTCAAATGCTTTGGCATAGTCAATAAAGCAGAAATAGATGTTTTTCTGGAACTCTCTTGCTTTTTCCATGATCCAGTGGATGTTGGCAATTTGATCTCTGGGTCCTTTGCATTTTCTAAAACCAGCTTGAACATCTGGAAGTTCACATTTCACTTATTTCTGAAGCCTGGCTTGGAGAATTTTGAGCATTACTTTACTAGCATGTGAGATTAAAAGGTCATAAAACTCAACATAACAGTAAAAGAAGGTAGAATGTGAATAAATGAAGAATTCTGTCTCTTAGTTAGAGGAAGTTTCATCTGCAAAACTATACAGAAGACAGAGTGGGTCTTAGCAAGTCATACAGTGTAGTCCTCCAACCCCTAATCCATGACATCTAAACTATTTCAAATGATCTTCCAGGCAGCCTTTAAGAGAAGAGAAAATTCTAAGGGAAATAAAGCAACTATCAGCAGATCTGAGACCTGACATCATCTAGAGGGTCAGGAAAACCTTTATGAAGCAGTCCAATTTAAATTACATAGAAATTACTGCTTTAGTTATGAGTAAGAGCTAGTAAAAGGCAGGAAAAATCCTGTCAGCAGGATGAATAGCATGTATTAATACAAAGGCCCTGAGGCAGAAAGGAGGAAGGCAAGTTTGAAGATGTGAAAGGATCAGAAGAAGGAGAACAAAACGAAGTGAACAAAAGTGATGATTGAGATTTTCTAGTGAGATAGTCTTGAACCAGATTACATCAGGCCTCAAAAGCCATGTTAAAAATTATTGATTTTGTTCTAAAAGTAATAGAAAGCCATTCAAGACAGGAAGAGAGAACATACAATTAAAATGATCATTTAAACATGAATTTCTTGAGAGTCTAAAGAGGGCACTATTGATCATTATACTGATAAACGGCCCCCAACTAGGCTGTTTGGGGCAAGTTAGATGAGATTCATCCTTATATTGATTAATTTTCCCTCTGATGCAATGCCTGGGAGATACATTCTGTGTTTACCTTTGCCCTTTCTTGGCCAGACTCACAGAATAGACGTCTATCACTTACTCTTTCTTTCATCCCTTTTGCAATTTGCTTCCACTTGGCCAATCATGCCCATCCATCAAAAACAGAAAAGTGGAACCTTTTACCTCTTACAGAAATCTATGTCTGAACTGCTCTCACTTTTATTCCTCTCAGACTTGCTATGATGATTTAATGAGAATAGCATCACTGAGAATTTGACTGTTCTCAATTGTTTGGAGAATGTGCTCCTCCCCTCATCCCATGTAGCCCCCTCACTCATCAAACTGGCAAATAATGAAAATTTGAGAGACTAAGACATTTGTTATACTATATTTGACACTGAACATGTTGCAGGAAAGATCCAATTCTGACTCCATGATGGATCTCTTTCTTTGACTTTAACCTTTGTTTTCAGTTGCTTTTGTTATTATGTTGATATTGTTCAGTAGCTAAGTCATGTCCCACCCTTTGCAACCCCATGGACTGCAGAATACCAGACTCCTTTGTCCTACACTCTCTCAGAATTTGCTCAAATTCATGTCCACTGAGTTGGTCATGATATCTAACCATCTCATCCTCTGTTACCCTCTTCTCTTGCCTTCAATCTTCCCTAGCATCAGGGTTGTCTTCAGTGAGTCAGCTCTTCCAATAAGGTGACCAAAGTATTGGAGCTCTGGCATCAGTCCTTCCAGTGAATATTCAGGATTGATTTCCTTTAGCATTGAATCGTTTGATCTCCTTGCTGTCCAAGGGACTCTGAAGAGTCTTCTCCAGCAGTACAACTCGAAGGCATGACTTCTTCAGCACTCCGCTTTCTTTATGGTCCAACTCTCAAACTGGTACATAACTACTGGAAAAACCATAGCTTTGACTATATGGACCTTTAGTGGTAAAGTGGTCTTTGCTTTTATAATACGCTAAGTTCGTCATATCTTGTCTTCCAAGGAGCAAGCATCTTGTAATTCCATGGCTGTGGTCACTGTCTGCAGTGATATTGGAGCCCAGGAAAATAAAATTTGTTACTGTTTTCCACTTTTTCCCCATCTATTTACCATGAAGTGTTGAGACCAGATGCCATGATTTTAGTTTTATGAATACTGAGATTTAAGCTGACTTTTTCACTCTCCTCATTCATCCTCGTCAAGAGGCTTTTTAGTTCCTCTTCACTTTCTGCCATTAGAGTGGTATCATCTGCATATCTGGGGCTTCCCTGGTGGCTCAGATGGCAAAGAATCTGCATGCAATGCAGGAGACCTGGGTTCGATCCCTGGGTTGCAAAGATCCCCTGCAGAAAAAATGACTACCCACTCCAGTATTCTGGCCTGGAGAATCCATGGACAGAGGATCCTGGCAGGCTGCAGTCCATGAAGTCGCAGAGAGTTGGACACGACTGAGTGACTTTCACTTCATTTCATCTGTATATCTGAGGTTGTTGATATTTCTCCCAGCAATCTTGATTCCAGCTTGTGATTCATTCCAGCTTGGCATTTCTCATAATATACTCTGCATAGAAGTTAAATAAGCAGGGTTATAATATACAGCCTTGACCTACTCCTTACCCAGTATTCAACCAGTCTGTTGTTTTATGTCTGGTTCTAACTGTTGTTTCTTGACCTGCATACAGGTTTCTTACAAGGCAGGTAAAGTGGTCTGGCATTCCCATCTCATTAAGGATTTTCCACAGTTTGTTGTGATCCACAAAGTCAAATGCTTTAGCATAGTCAATGAGGAAGAAGTAGATGTTTTTCTGGAATTCCCTTACTTTCTCAATGATCCAACAGATGTTGACAATTTGATTCCTGGTTCCTCTGCCTTTTCTAAATCCAGCTTGTACATCTGGAAATTCTCAGTTCACATATTGTTGAATCCTACCTTGAAAGATTTTGATTATTACCTTGCTGACATGTGAAATGAATGCAGTTGTGCAGTAGTTTGAACATTCTTTGGCATTGCCTTTCTTTGGGATTGGAATGAAAACTGACCTTTTCCAGTCCTGTGGCCACTGCTGAGTTTTCCAAATTTGCTGGCATATTGAGTGCAGCACTTTCATAGCATCATCGTTTAGAATTTTTAAGTAGCTCAGTTGTAATTCCATCACCTTCATTAGCTTTGTTTGTAGTTATGCTTCCTGTGGCCCACTTGACTTCACACTCCAGGATGTCTGGCTCTAGGTGAATGATCATACCATTGTGGTTATCTGGGTCATTAGGTCTTTTTTGTACAGTTCTGTGTATTCTTGCTACCTCTTCTTAATATCTTCTGCTTCTGTTAGCTCCTTGTCATTTCTGTCCTTTCTTATGCCCATCTTTGCATGAAATGTTCCTTTGGTATCTCCAATATTCTTGAAGAGATCTGTAGTCTTTCCCATTCTATTGTTTTCCTCTATTTCTTTGCATCATTCACCTAAGAATTCTTTCTTGTCTCTGCCTGCTATTCTCTGGAACTCTGCAATTCAATTGAGTATATCTTTCCCCTGTGAGATGATTATTTTGCGACGTTAGTCTGCCATCTTCTTGTTCACCCAACTTTCTGAATAAAGTCATATTCCTTGCCTCAACACTTCATCTCTCATTAGTTGGCCTGTCATGGTGCAAGCAGACCAAGCTTGGACTAGGTAACACACAGACTCATGTGCGGGTCAAAAGTTATGATTGGATAAAAACCCAATAAATAAGTGTTTAAGTTGTCAGTCTCATTTGAAAAGCAAAGGGGTGTCTGACTGACTTCACAGATGAAGGAACCCACAAGCTTTGATTCCTGGCTCTGGCCTCTTCTATCAGTATTCATTACTATATGGCCTTGGTTAGATTGCTCAAATTAACTGAAGTTGAAAGTGAAAGTGAAGTCGTGTCCAACTCTTTGCAACCCCATGGACCGTGGCCAACCAGGCTCCTCCATCCTTGGGATTCTCCAGGCAAGAGTACTGGAGTGGGTTGCCATTTCCTTCTCCAGGAGATCTCCCCAACCCAGGGATCAAACCCAGGTCTCCCGCATTGCAGGCAGACGCTTTACCATCTGAGCCACCAGGGAAGCTCTCTAAAGTTTCCTTAAATATGGAGTAGGAATAGTATTAAAGCCTAACACAAAGGTTTTAAATGGGAATAAGCTTTTTAAGTACCCAGAATAGTTAATTACTCCTACTGTTAATCCCACAAATGGTAGCTATTTGGGACTATTATTTTTGAATAAATGCACTTTTACTACATTCCTTCTGGTCTCTCTTTGTCTTAGAAATCACGAACTATAGTGTCAGCCTGCTGAAGTTTCAGTGCTCTTATCTTTATCTGCCTGTTTGTCCTAAAGGGGTAGGTGAAGTTCAATTTCTATCCTAGTTTCAAGATAGTAAGCCTCCAGGAGAGAATGGGTCACTTAAGAGCACGCTACTTAAAATTCTTCTGAGATAAGACAATTAGGAGAGGAAATTGTTTCCTGGGTAGCAATGTCCAAAGTAAAAGATATGCTAAGGATTTTCTTTAAAATCTGTTGGTGTGCATTCTGCAGATAGGTGAGGTGAGGTTTATGGTAAGGAAACTGTCATGATGGACTTAACCAAACAAAATTAACAGAGAAGAGTGAAAAAGCTGGCTTAAAACTCAACATTCGAAAAACTAAGATCATGGCATCTGGTCCCATCACTTCATGGCAAATAGATGGGGAAAAGTGGAAACTGGCAGGTTTTATTTTCTTCCTTTCCAAAATCACTGTGGATGGTGACTGCAGCCATGAAATTAAAAGATGCTTGCTCTTTGGGAGGAAGGAAGGAAAGCTGTGACAAACTTAGATAGTATATTAAAAAACAGAGACATCACTTTGCCAAAAAAAGGTCCATATAGTCAAAGCTATGGTTTTTCCAATAGTCATGTGTGGATGTGAGAGTTGTACTATAAGGACAGCTGAGTGGGCTGAAGAATTTATGCTTTCAAACTGTGGTGTTGAAGAAGACTCTTGAGAATCCCTTGGACTGCAAGGAGATCAAGCCAGTCAGTGCTAAATTTCCTTTATTTAACCCTGAATATTCATTGGAAGGACTAATCCTGAAGCTGAAGCTCCAATACTTTGGCCACCTGATGGAAAGAGCTGACTCATTGGGAAAGACCCTGATGCTGGGAAAAATTGAATGTCAAAGAAGACGTGGGTGACAGAGGATGAGATGGTTGGAGAACATGACTGACTCAATGGACATTAATTTGAGCAAACTCAGGGAGATAGTGAAGGACAGGGGAGCCTGGCATACTGCAATTCATGGAGCTGCAAAGAGTCATAACCCATTTAGTGACTGAAAAACAAGAACAAAGCAAGATTTATAATTGTCATAGAGGCTTGATATTTTCATATTAGTGTCCTCTTTTGTGAGCAGATATGTAGTTGCCATGATAGTTCAGTTCAGTTCAGTCGCTCAGTCGTGTCCGACTCTTTGCGACACCGTGGACTGCGGCACTCCAGGCCTCCCTGTCCATCACCAACTCCCGGAGTTTACCCAGACTCGTGTCCATCAAGTCGGTGATGCCATCCAGCCATCTCATCCTCTATCGTCCCCTTCTCCTCCTGTCCCCAATCCCTCCCAGCATCAGACTCTTTTCCAATGAGTCAACTCTTCG
>NW_011494832.1:4650623-4680844 GCF_000754665.1 Bison bison bison | reverse complement strand
AGGTGGCCAAAGTACTGGAGTTTCAGCTTTAGCATCATTCCTTCCAAAGAAATCCCAGGGCTGATCTCCTTCAGAATGGACTGGTTGGATCTCCTTGCAGTCTAAGGGACTCTCAAGAGGCTTCTCCAACACCACAGTTCAAAAGCATCATTTCTTTGGTGCTCAGCTTTCTTCACAGTTCAACTCTCACATCCATACATGACCACTGGAAAAACCATAGCCTTGACTAGACAGACCTTTGTTGGCAAAGTAATGTCTCTGCTTTTGAATATGCTATCTAGGTTGGTCATAACTTTCCTTCCAAGGAGTAAGCATGTGCCGTGATAAGGGCTCAATAAATATGCATTGAATATATAAATTAATAACACATCATGAGATATTAAACTAAATATAATTTTAAATGACAGTTGCATATGCTTTTCATAAAGAGACTCCTAGGAGTTGATTTTTCAATCAAGCACTCTTTTGTTTGTTTTGAAATTTATAATAGCCTGAAAGATAAGATAGTATTCTGAGGGAACAAGTTCCTCTACTTAGTAGTTGAACAGATATATATTATTCATAGAAGAGAATCCTAGACTTTCCCATCTTTCCTCCACCAAGATCACATTCTGCATCACAGGAATACGTTCTTATTGACTTAGTCACCTTGGAATTGTTAAGATCACTAACAGTACAAAGTGAAAGTCACTCTGTCATGTCCGACTCTTTGCGACCCCATGTACTGTATAGTCCATGGAATTCTCCAGGTCAGAATACTGGAGTGGGTAGCCTTTCCCTTCTCCAGGGTATCTTCCCAACCCAAGGATCAAACAGAGGTCTCCCGCATTGCCTGCGGATTGCTTACCAGCTGAGCCACAAGAGAAGCCCAAGTATACAAAGGTTAATTCTTAATATCGTTAGGGAAAGAGTGTTGTTAACAGAGAGAATACATTCTGTATATTAAACTGTGTTTTAATTGCTGTAGTAAGATGTTGACAATATTCAAGTGGTTCTAGAAATTTATATTGCTAGAGTTTATATTTTGGGGAAACGACTTGTTCTCCCAGCCTTGGTTAAATTCTTAAGGCTCACAGTGGTTTCCATATCAAAACAGGAATTCCAGGTAAGCATATAATGCTACAAATTTTCCCTCGCTGGCATGGAAGACATTACAATAATTTTCTACCCTTGAACTCTACAATAATGTGGATTTCAAACTAGAAAAGTGCAGGTTTTGTTGTGGTTGTTTGTTTGTTTTAATACTGTTTCCCAGGAATTCTTCCCAGGCACTTAGAGACCTATACTGCCCTTTGTGGGGCCACTGCATTTTCTAATACCACTTACTCTCAAAGTTCCTTCTCAATCAGTTGAACGTGTCCTGAGAAACAGTTCAACTGAATATACTTTCAATGCTGTAAAAAGGATGACATAATTATTAAGATATAAAGAGATAGATGCAGGACACTGCTATTCTTTGACTTGTTTAGATGAGAGACTAGTAATTGTGATTTCCTTCTCTCACTGTTGCCAAATCATTGTATCAGTTATTTTCTGTAATTGTGGTCAAATTATTGAATCATTCGTTGACTTAAGTTGGATCTGTGTTAAGTCAAAATGATGAATTCTTTGTTCTTTTTATAGATAAAAATTCTGGATGCTTTGAACTCCTCTCTTTATTCTTTAAGGGGAAAAAAAAAATGTTTGTTTATATTTTTTTTAGTTTTTCCCAGGCACCAAAGTTCAATATTGGCTAACTAACAGCAATTTAAATAGAGTTTTAAAAAATAACCTCAGCTTTTAGGCTTCTAACAGAGGTACTTTTAAAGTAAATCTTCCTTGGTTAACAGCTGTCAACTGTCAATGAGCTACAGGTAATTAAATTTGAAGATAGCTTTATGGCCCACAAAAAGAGATAAAATCCTTGGACCAGAAAGGTCTTAAGTTAATGCAGTTATTTCTCCCTCTGGTATTTGAATTTAATGCAAGAAATTGATTATTTTCTAATGAAATAGGTAAAGAGAACTGCCATTGTTTGTTACTTGCAAATAAAATTTGGTTGAGGCTGTTTTCCCAGCTCAGTTTTATAAACAGTCTTGGTTTTATTTCAATATAGATTAGGAAAATAAGGCAAAAAGAAAGAAAAAATGAAGAATATTTTGAGAAGAAAAAAAAAATGCCCAAACTCAACAAACCATGGTAGGAAGAGTGAGAAGGTGTTAGGGGCTGTGAACACTGGAAACCCAAGGTGCCTTAAAAAATTCAAGGATTTTTTTTTTCTTTAATCATATGTAACAGAAGTAGTCCTTAGACTTCCCTGGTCCAGTGGTTGAGACTCAGAGCCTCCACTGCATGGGGGATGGTTTCTATCCCTGATTGGGGAATAAAATCCTTCATGCCATGCAGTATGGCCAAAAAAAGAGAGAAGTAGTCCTGTAATAGAGCAGTTCCAGGGGTAGTTAGGGCATTAAATGATTTCTTAGAGAACTCAAGTTTTTTTGTTTTTTTTTTAATTTCTGCATTCTCAGAAAACAGTCTTTTTGGTAGCAGCAACTGCTGAAAAATCTTGCTAACATGCCAATGTCCAGAGACAGAAAAAGAAGTCTCCTCTTTTTTTGTGTTAGTTTTAAGACCCAAGACCCTCTTCCAGTAACCTTGCAGAAGACTTTCTCTATGTCTGTTGGGTCAGAACTAGTCATGTGGCCACATTTTAGACACTAGCTTTCTAGGGGATCCACTATAGTTGGCACAGACCAGTTCTGCCAACAGGAAAGAAAAAGAAAATGTCTGGTAGACAGAGGGTCACTGATCTTTCCTGCTGAAACCAGCACACTGATCTCCTACCGTGTGCTAGTGCAATATCCTTTGAGCTGTGTACTGACATAACCAGTATGTAGATGAGAACATCGAAACCTGGGAGAAAAGAGGTAATTTGTTTTTTGATTTTTTTTTAAAAACAGATTAGTAAGTGATGCAACTGGGATTTCACCTCAGAACTGTTTGACTCCAGTTCTGTACTTTCTCCACAATATCACATTGCTTTAGGACTTCAAGACACACTTTGAATTTTGATTACAAAGCTACTCTTTTTGGATCCAACAATCAATGTGTCTCTTTTCTTTGCTTTTCGCTTATAGTTACTCTTCTTCAGAGCTTCTACCCAGAACTTCTTCAGACCTGCGTACTCTCAGAATTTCATATCATCCATGAGAGGAACTGGAGGTCTCTCCCTGAAGATTTTATATTTCTGATGGGAAACTAGTTATCTAAATTTTACATGCTTGTGGACTATTTCTGCTTTGGTTTGAATTGAATCTATGAACACTCAATCTCTTTACCAAAGAAATTTCCATTTCAAATCCCTCAAAAGCAGTAAAGGCCATGTTCAATTCATCCTGTTCTTAGTTTACAACTTTGGAAGATGATTGCCTCTTCCTTATACCTAAAGGCCAGCTTCATATAAAATCATTCCAAATCCTTCAGGTATCCCTCACATCTATTTCTGGCATGTCAGATCTTTATTAACATCATAGCTGGAACAGCATCTCCTAGTTTTCCAGTCTCACATGCCCCCAAATTATCCTGCATGCTCAAATTATTATTCTTAAAGATAGTTTATTATTTTATAGTCCTGCTCAAATAAGTTGAGTAGATTCTACATGTGAAAAGCATAAATCTTTTATATATATATTAATAAATATAAATCAGACAGTGTGGTCCCTCCATATTTGCTCCCTGTGTAACAAACTGTCCTTCTTACTTGTCTGGCTGAAGCTTGATGTCTTGTCCCAAGTCATAATAATACGTAACCCATGTAACCCACGTCACCATAAGACAGGTACTCTTTTAAGCACTTGATGCATATTAACAATTTAAACCTCACAATACCCCTGTGATGTAGGAACTATTATTATCTTGACTTAACAGGTGAAAACACTGGAGTTTAGAGGGATAAAGGCACTTGCCAAGTACATCCATACGTGAAATGGCAGGGCCAACATTCAGATTCTGGTGGTTAGATCCCAGATGTGATGAACTCAGTTGCGTTTTACTTAGTCCATGTATTTCACTGGAGAGTTACTTATTCATGAGGTGTTTGTTGAAAATCTATCCTGCTGCTGCTGCTAAGTCGCTTCAGTCGTGTGCGACTCTGTGCGACCCCATAGACGGCAGCCCACCAGGCTCCTCCGTCAATGGGATTCTCCAGGCAAGAGTACTGGAGTGGGATGCCATTGCCTTCTCCGATCCTGCACCCAACTGGAACCCTACAAATCATGTTTTAACAGGGAAATTGCGAAATCATGAATCTCTTCCATGGGGTGAAAAGCAAGCTTTATTAAACACTCTGGATTTTAGGCAAATTTAAGCAGAATGTGTCTTCTCCAACCTTTGAGTGACATTTGTTGCATTTTATATTCTCCCATGTTCTGAAGTCTTGGATTTTTTTTTTTCCCTATTTCAACAATAACCTCTCATCTACCAAGGACTGACTTTTTTCCTGAATGACATCTCTCCACTCTTTTTTAGTCTGCTCATGAAAGAAGGTGTTTCAGTTTCCATGCCTGTTACACCAGGACTGCCAGCTGCATCACTTGGCTGCCTGTGATATCTAGTGAGGCTCAGTAACTAGGTTAGCATGCTGCACCCTCATGTCTGTTATTTCCAAAGGTCTGTCATCTGAGTCTCTTATTTAAATGGTCTTTCAATACCTTTTGTTCTTGTCTTCTCTCATGATTTACTTCTTAAAATTCTTCTGAAATACTTTACTAAGTTGTTAATGGTTCTTTCCACATAAAAAAATCTTGCACTTTACTGTCACTGAGTGGACAGAATGTCAGAGACAATGATTTAAGAGAATGTGTTAGTAATTTTAGGAATCTAGCTTTTTAAATTAAAAAAGAAAGAAAAAGAAAAAATAGGAAAATTTGCATCTTTTTTTTCTAATTTCATGCTTTCCTATAACTAGTAATTCAGATTATTCAGACCAACAGTAAAGATTATTATAATTGAATAGCTTGTCACTCATTTCAGATATATATTTACATGTATCAATTCTATTGATTTTCATATAGACTCTCAGTAGAGCATACCGTTATTGTTGTTTTTTCCCAATGAAGAAATTAAGGCACAGTGAGGTACAGTAAATTGCTCAATGTCACAGGAAGTTTGGTGCCACAGTCTGGCTTCATAATCACTATTCTGCTCCCATAGTATTTTTAGATCATTGGCTAGATATAAAACCACTTGAAAGACATTATGACAGACATTCTGAACTGGTGTGCCCAATAAACAGGTTAAATTTGTTGTTCTCTGTATTCACACATGAGCTTGGATGTTCACAGAATGAAGTTCATGGCTGCCTATAAGAATTCGTAGAATTTTTAATTTGGTTTTAAATCAAATCACAGCCCTATGAGAATTTCTTGAAATGTATTTGCTGTTCAGTGACTAAAATTTAGAAATAGTTCAACATTGAAAGAGTAATGCCTGAAAGCAGACTGTTTTGTAGAGTTTATCACTTTCTTAAGATCATAATCAAAAGAACAAACAACTCTTGAACCATTCGAGAGGAAAAGTCTTTAATTGTGCAAAGGAGCATTTTGACTGGAAAGAAAACTGAACCTACTACAATGATTATTGATTTTTTTAACTGTCACGCACATTCAGTGTATTGAAAGTTAAGCTATACAGACACATATTTAATGTACAAGAATTTAAATGAACATATGTCACTGACCATTGAGATACTGAAAACCTAAAAATTCAGAACATTTGAAAATTCATATTTTTCTCTTGATACATATGTATATGATAAATATTTAAAGTTGGAAATAGCAGTCCTAAAAAGATGAACATATTGAATCCAACAATAAAACATTAAGAGAAGCTAGGAAGACATTTACACTGTCATTGCTTTTGTTTCTGTTCAGTCTACTCAATTGTTTTTGGTTGATTTACCTGAACTAGTTTTGAGCTGATGAGAAACTAAAAACCATCTTATGAAATGTGTATAATTTTATAATCAAGTAATACTACTATAAACTTTAACATTGCATTTATTGATTTATGTTTTAATTCAGCATAAAGGCAATAAATAAAAACATCCAATAAGATAACTGTTTTAAAATTAATTTGTTGTAAGAGGAAAATATATCTTGACTTTTTTTGGTAAGTATTTCAGTAAGATAATTTTCATTAAAATAATAAGATCAAGATTCTCAATTTTCACTTGTGGTATTCACCATTTCAGAGCTTCGAGAAACCAAGACATCTGAATACTTCAGCCTGTCCCAATACCCTTTAGACTACAGGATATTATTAATGGATGAAGATCAGGACCGGATGTACGTGGGCAGCAAAGATCACATTCTCTCCTTGAATATTAACAACATAAGTCAAGAACCTTTGAGTGTAAGTTTATCATCTTCATGAGGGCAGTGCTGAATTCCTAGATGCCTTGTTCTTTAAAACTTTCAAATATGACAAAAAAATTATGGATTTCATTAGAATAGGCCACATGTCAATAAATAGTTGAAAGTTAGTACTTATTTCAAGGACTGAAAATATAATAAATTCAGTTCCCCATGTCTACTTTCATAGTTTTAACCATCTAAAACTGGAAACTAAGTGAGAAAATACTTCCCATGTATACATACGTCAAATGCAAAAAAGAGAAGCGTGGAGTATAGCATGAAAAATGGTTAGTTTAAAGGATAACCTACCTTGTCATCTGTATGTAGTCCAAGACAGCCTTGAAAGGAACACAATTATTAAATTCACTGTTCTGTGAACAAGTGTGGCCTGTACAGCAGGGATTAGAACTGCATGGGTCCAATTACATGCAGATTGTTGAGGGCTATAAATACTATATATTACATGGTTGACTGAATCTTTAGATGTGGAATTGGAATATAAGGTCAGTGTCCCTAACCAGCAAGTTGTTCAAGGGTTAACTATTTCATTGTACTAGGTTGGCGCAAATGTAATTATGTTTTCAGACTATGAATTTTAAATCATTAAAACTAGGTTCCAACACATCTTTATTAATCAAAATAGGAACCATTACAATCAACACATTTTTGCCAACAAGAAGTAAATTTGTTTATTTTTGTAGCATAAAAACCTCTGCTTCAGGATTTAACAAACTCTTTGAAAACATTTTCTGCCTTCTGCTGGGTGTGGAAGCATTTTCCATACAAAAAGTTGTCTAGATGCTTGAAGAAGTTGTAGTCAGTTGATGAGAGATCAGGTAACGGCAGATGAAGCAAAACTTTGCAGCCCATTTCATTCAACTTTTGAAGCATTGGTTGTGTGACGTGGTCAGGCATTGTTGTGGAGAAGAATCGGGCCTTTTCTTTGACCAATGTCGGCTGCAGGAGTTGCGGTTTTCAGTGCATCTCATCGATTTGCTGAGCATATTTCTCACATTTATTGGTTTTGCCAGGATTCAGAAAGCTGTAGTGGTTCAGACCAGCAGCAGACTACCAAACAGTGACCATGACCTTTTTTTTTTTTTTTTGGTGCAAGTTTGGCTTTGGGAAGTGCTTTGGAGCTTCTTCTTGGTCTGACTGCTGAGCTAGTCATCAGTGGTTGTCATATAAAACCCACTTTTCATCACATGTTGCAATCTAATCAAGAAATGATTTGTTGTTGCACTGAAAAGAGAAGATGACACTTCAAGACAATGATTTTTTGATTTGTGGTGAGTTCATGAGGCACCCTGAAGCTTTTTCACCTTTCCAGTTTGCTTCAAATGCCAGACAACCTTAGAACAATCGACACTGAGTTCTTCAGCAATTTCTTATGTAGTTGTAAGAAGATCACCTTCAATGATGGATCTCAATTGGTCACTGTCAGTTTGCAGTGATGACTGTCAATTGGTAGTTGTCAACTTGCGATGGCCAGGCACCATGCTCATCTTCAAGCCTCTCGTCTCCTTTGCAGAAATTCTTGAGCCACCACTGCACTGTATGACCATTAGTAGTTCCTGGGCCAAATGCATTGTTGATGTTGCAAGTTGTTTCTGCTGCTTTACAACTGATTTTGAAATTTAATAAGAAAATCACTCAAATTTGCTTTGTGTCTAATATTATTTCCGTAGTCTGTTGCTGCTGCTAAGTCACTTCAGTCATGTCCAACTCTGTGCAACCCCATAGGCAGCAGCCCACCAGGCTCCTCTGTCCCTGGGATTCTCCAGACAAGAATACTGGAGTAGGTTGCCATTTCCTTCTCCATTCCATAGTCTAAAATACGTATAAAATTAAAAGTAAGTAATAAGTCATTAGAAAAAGAACATAAAACAAAAAATTTGCATTAAATTGTGCAATATATCCATATTTATTTATGAATATATTCTGATGTTAAACAGCAAATTTCAATAGTGCAAAACTGCAATTACTTCTGCACCAACCTAAATACTTCACAGCAAGGAAATAAAATGAGGTTCATTGGAGTAAAGAAATAAAAGTAGATTAATTATAAATTTGTTACAACAAGGAGACTTCTGAATTTATTATTTTAACATGACAATTAAAAAAATAATCATCCCCACAAGCCCTAGTCCGAGGCTAAAACAACTTAGAATGCTGTCACAGGATGTCAGAGAGAGTCCTTATTCGAGTCATTTTAGCTGTTGAAGTACCTAATTTCAGGTAAATCTACCGGCCTAGCTCTGTAGTTTACTGAAAAAAATGAGAGGGCAATATGAACATGAATTCACTGTGGTATGACCCGTTGTGAAAAGTGTACTGTAAATCAGAAGGAGGGAAATACACATTGTACTGTGCGTATTGATAATTTCCTTATTTGAAAAATTGTACTATTAGTAAATGGGCACTTACCATAGAAAGACTTGTTAAAGGAAAAATTCTGGAAGAAACAAAAACATAATTGCCAGAATAAAGTAATAAAACCTTCATTAACTTGAATTCATAAATGAAAGAAGAATTCTGAAATATAAATATAGAAATAACTTTTAAATATCTGTTAGCATAAAGCAAATGAAGAACATTGGGCTGTCATATGTATAAATGAGATTATGCAACCTTTGTTTTCCTCTCTGAGCAGGTTTTCTGGCCAGCATCTGCAATCAAAGTCGAAGAGTGCAAAATGGCTGGCAAAGATCCCACAGTGAGTGCTTAAAAAAAATCCAAAACTTAAATATTTGGTCTTTGAATTCATGTACTTTGAGTGCAGCCAAAAGTGAGACAAAGGGTGTTGGTGTTCTGAATCCTCTGCAGGACATATGGTAAAAAATGTAAATGCAAAATGATCGGAACTCTTAAACACTGTAATTTAGGAATTCCTGACTGGGTAAAAATTTCCTGCTTTGCTTTTATTATTGCACCCTGACACTTTTCATGATGGATTTTAGTAATAACCCCTGTTCAAAGTGGATCCAACCTTCAGAATTCTCAGCATGCTGCTAAAATAATGATAATTCAAGTGTCTGGAGTAGCTCCCAGATACGATGTGGGCTTTTCCAAAGAAAGATTCTCGGCAAAGGGTTATGGTTAGCCAGCACATTCCAGAGGTATAAATCACCAGTAATGACTGGTATCTTTGTAATTAAAAATAACCACAGAAACAAAAATCAAGAGGGATATAAGAATAAGTAAGTGTTCAGTGTGCAACACTTTTACAAAATGTATTCCTTTAGGTGAGATTTCATATAGAGAGTCAAGGAATAAATCTATATTTATTTCTACAAATAGCTTGCTGAAATGGACACATTAAATTATTCTTGAATATTATTTTCAAAATGGAGCAACTCTTTACGTGCACAAGTCATTTAATGGTTTTTGTTGTTTTTTTTTTGTTTATTTTTGCCATGCTTGCAGCATGTAAGATCTATTTGCCACATTTAACGTTTATAATGAAGCTTATATTCATTTCACCTCTTGTCTTAGACTTCTTCCTTGTGGAAGAAGTGTGGAACTTAAACTTTTATATTTATTGATTCAGTTTGGGTATCAATACAAGGTTCTGAAAAAGCCTGCCATAAGGCAGGGCCACAGAAGATCTTCAGGTATCACTAGATGGTGTTTTGGCAAGAGTACTTATCAGGAGTGACTCAGCTCAGGGTTTTATTGTTTCAGTTTCATAATTCACCTCTAAGAGAAAATTCAAAATGGACAGGAGCTCACTGGAGCATATTTGCTACCCACAAGATTTGTGGACCAAAATCGAAAAGGAAAAAATCCAGAAAAATGTGAAAGAAACATTGAAAAGAGTATATTGCAGTTGCCTTCTAGGAAACCAATAATAGAATGAAGCTTAATGTTGTGAAAAAAGAACTTTTTTTTTGGTTCCCTGAAGCTATTATTCCAATAATTTTGCATGAAGTAAACTATTTTCTTTTAATTCTCTAATGTAGAGATTTTTCCCATGGATGCATATATGAACATGTCTCACCTTTTGTCACAATAATATCCCGTGGCTACAGTTACTATATTTAATTGTTCTTTGTTCAATTTTTTTTTCCCATTCATACAAACTTCCACAAGCAGAATATATAGAATTTATATTCCTTTGCACATTCTCTTTCCAAAAAATGTTGTTGATTTTCATAAGGATATTAGCCAAGTCATTTGATTCCTTTCTCCCTTTGGCAAGGAAGAAATGCTTTGCTATTTGCTTTCTTATAATTAAAGGTCTTTAGATGAAGCCATTAATACATGCTTATGTTTTTACATAGTTTTATCATGGTGTGATATCATCCATGAATATATTTTGCCAAACAGCCAATTAATATATATAGCAGAGGTAACTGTAGAGAGTTGTAGTAGAGCCAACATTGTTGGGTCCTAGGAAATAAAAATCAAGTTAAATTTCAAATGTATGTTCTGTTTTTTGCAAGAGAGGAGAATGTTGACAAATTCGTCTCACTTAATACATGTGAGGTTCTTATAAACAATTTTTTTTAGTCAAGATACTAGTGGTAGAAGAATGATAGTTAAATGGAAGTTCTGTAGAACAAACAACGTGTTTTAATTATACTTCTCATGAGACCAAATATTTAAGAGTCTTTTGGATCTCTTGAAATAAATATCACCTAATTACTTAATATTTCATTTTTTTAAAAGCAGGAATTGTTTATTTTACTTTGTACAAATCAGTTAGATATTGTGAAGAAACCAGAGATGATTAAAGTGGAATTCCTACCTTTAAGAGTAGATATATATACTAGAGATGATGAGACATATATATAGTAATTATCAACTAATATTAGCCAATACCTGATAGAATGGGCCGGGTGCTATTCTAAGTTTTTTATTTTAATCCTTGTGACGGTGCTACAAGATGGACCTTGTCATCATCCTTATTTTTAAGATAGATAAACTGAGTCACTGAGAGAGTGAGGAATTTACCCCAAGCTGCACTACTAACAGGTGAGAGGCCTCTGTCTGGCTCAAGCACATATGGCTCTAGATCTTTTGCTCTCAGTTGATGAAACATGCCACCTCTCTAGGGAGATTATGATAAATGCTAAGCATACACACAAAAGACAAAGACAAATTTATTGCAGGTGGGGTATTTATGAAAAATTTGATAGATTTGGCGGCAGCTATGTTAGGTCTTATGTTAACTTTTCCCACTTTTATTTCAGTGATACTGAGATTCAAACAAGTTGTACCCTTTCCCTCTTTCAGCCCTTGGTACAGGCTTCAGGTGATTCCTTTCTTGTTTGATTTGTTGTTGTTCAGTCACTGAGTCATGTACAGTGCTTTGTGACCCCATGGACTGCATCACGCCAGGCTTCCCTGTCCTTCACCATCTCCAGAACTTGCCCAGACTCATGTCCTTTGAGTCAGTGATGCCATCCAACCATCTCATCCTCTGTCATCCCCTTCTCCTGCCTTCAGTCTTTCCCAGCATCAGGGTTCTTTCTGACGAGTCAGCTCTTCACATCAGGTGGCCTAAGGATTGGAACTTGAGTTTCAGTATCAGTCCTACCCTCAGGATTGATTTCCTTTAGGATTGACTGTTTTGATCTCCTTGCAGTCCAAGGGTCTCTCAATTGTCTTATTCAGCACCAAAGTTCAAAAGCATCAATTCTTCAGCTCTTAGCCTTCTTTATAGTCCAACTCACATTCAAACATGACTACTGCAAAAACCATAGCTTTGACTATACGGACCTTTGTCAGCAAAGTAATATCTCTGCTTTTTAATATTCTGTCTAGGTTTGTCATAGCTTTTCTTCCAAGGAGAAATTACCTTCCCATCTTTTTAGCCTTGGAATTATCTGCACACCCTTTCAAATGACAGTTCAGATGTCACTTCTCTGGAGAATCTTCTGTTGCCACTGAGAACTAGGCTAGCTGCCCCTCCCTGTATGTGCACTTGAAACCCTCTAGAGCTTATTTCACTGCATTTTTAGTGGTTGGAAATGCCAGGTAGTAAATGTCATTATCTCTAGTGCCCAGATCTGTATCTAGGCACTTCATAAAATGTAAACAAGATCTGGAAAAAACAGAAATGGAAGCAGTAAGCATGGGAATCTATTCCAAGTCATTGTCTCATGTTGGGAGTAGGACATAGTGGATAATGAGTTATTAATGCCTTTAGCTTACTAAATTTATAAATTCATTATGTATAATTTTAAAGATATATGGTGGTTAAATTAATGTTTTACTTTAAAATATTATATTAGTTGTCTACTAATAAAAGCATAACCTAGTAACAGATTTCCTACTTCTATAGCAATCAAAAAGTATACAAACATCCTTTACTTCTTTATATTTTTTACTTGTATCTAATTTTAATTAAAGTTATAAAAATAATGCTCATTCATTAGAAAAGAATTCAGTATAATTTGAAATTTCACCCAAGGTAATATCACAATAATACTATATAATAAACTAATGTTTATAAATAAAATAAAATATCATGGTAGCAATATAGCTTATTTTCTACCTCAGCTAAAGAGAGTATAACTTACCTCCCAATTTCCCTTTCTGCCCCTATTTATTTACATTCCTACATGCTCCATTTATTTCCAAATGTTGATATTTTATTAATACTATAAATAAATTGAGCCCTAAACAATAGCACATGCTGTCAAACATATCCAATGAGATAGGATATAATGAATGTGCTAAGTAAATACTGTAAGAGATCATTAAAAAAAATTGAGCAGGGTTACATATATTTAGACCTATATACATTACATATGCACAATGTCAAACTTGATTTATTAATTGTAGAATATCAATTTCCATGTTTCTGTGACCACAGGACCCTAAACTACTTGAAAATGTATTTTCTTTAGGAATACATATATCAAAATACCTTGATACAGTCCCCAGACCAAGAAGAAAAAATGTAGTATGGACCATGAAGAGTCATATTTTTAAAGCCCTATTAATCTGAGCTCCAAGACGTATTTTTTTTAAAACATCTATTTTAAAGTTATACAACTAATACCTGTTCAACACAGAAATCTTTGAAGGCCCAGAAGAGCTCATGCTGCTGCTGCTGCTAAGTCGCTTCAGTCGTGTCCGACTCTGTGCGACCCCATAGATGGCAGCCCACCAGGCTCCCCCGTCCCTGGGATTCTCTAGGCAAGAACGCTCGAGTGGGTTGCCATTTCCTTCTCCAGTGCATGAAAGTGAAAAGTGAAAGTGAAGTCGCTCAGTCGTGTCTGACTCTTAGCGACCCCATGGACTGCAGCCCACCAGGCTCCTCCGTCCATGGGATTTTCCAGGCAAGAGTACTGGAGTGGGGTGCCATTGCCTTCTCCAAGAAGAGTTGTAAGCTCTCTGCAAATGTTAATTCACTAATTCCCTTAGTAACTCAATAAGCTAGGTTGATGGATACACACATAAAACCTAGCTTATTGAGTTACTAAAGGAATTAATGAATTAACATTTGCAGAGAGCTTAGAACAGTACATAGCACATAGTTAGCACACACTGTTAAATAAATAAAATAAATTATACTACCCAAACTTAGTAACTTAAAAATTTGAGATATAGTCTTCCAGCATTTTAGTATAGGTCATGTGTGTATGTATACATATATATATACATACACACATGTATATGTGCGTG
Source organism: Bison bison bison (assembly GCF_000754665.1). Classification (NCBI taxonomy): domain Eukaryota; kingdom Metazoa; phylum Chordata; class Mammalia; order Artiodactyla; family Bovidae; genus Bison; species Bison bison. The sequence continues at coordinate 4,666,814 of NW_011494832.1, read as the reverse complement.
TGTGTGTATATATGTGTGTGTGTGTATGTGTGTATATATATATATATATATATATATATATATAATGGAATTATATTCTCCATAATGTTAGAAGCTTCATTTTTCATTTAGCTTTATACCTTGAAATAGTTTTGAAAGAGAATTAAGCAATAAAAAGAAAGCATCCACAGTATTGAATTTTCCTAATGTCTCATGCCACTAACCTTTTATGGATGTCTATTGTGGTCAGGACCTGTACTAAACTTTATGCAGGACAATTTCTGTCCACTACACAGGGTTTGTACTGACAGTTGGAACTGAAAGTATATATGAAAACATCTGATACCTAACGTTGGGTATATTTATTATGCGCCACACACTGTTCCAAGGGCTTTAGTGGTAAATGCTTTCAACAAATATTATCATCACCATTTACAGAGCAGAAGATTGAAGCACAGAGGGGCAAGTACATATCTCAAGCTCAAACAGCTAGTAAAAGATAAAATCAGAGTTTGCACCTAAGTCATCTGGCTCTGAGAATTCACACTCTGCTGCCCATCATCCTGCAGCATGACGACAGTCCAGTTCTAATTGCCTCTCTAGTTTCATCACGTAGTAATCCTCTATACCCTCTAGGCACTATTCTCTAACTAAAGCCTGCACTCTCATGCCTTCAGTTTTTTTTGTTCATGCTGTTTTCTGTTGGAATGTTCCTTTCTTCTGCTTTTGCCTGTGAAAATCTGTAGCTTATTCTGCAAATTACAGCTCAGATGACATTCACTCTCAAACCTTTATACCCAGTTCAGTATTACTCATTTTCTCTTCTTTCCTTGTATAGCACATTTTGAAAAAAAATAACCTTATTATAACATCTGCTACAGCTTGATGTATATGCTCTCCTTGCCCTGAAAATGGGAATTGAATCTGTTTATTTCAGTGTTGCTAGCACCATATACAATGCTTGCACAGAATGAGTTCAGTAAACATTTTCTGGATGGAATTGACACGACTGCAGTGGTCTAGTTCAGAAATAATGTGGATAGAAACTAAGTACAATGGAAACGGAAAGGACCTAGAAAATGATTTTCAATAATTAAAGCGACTGATTTATTTTTCCTTTTATGTTTTTCCCTTTGAAGAGGGTTTGGAAGAGCACAGTAAAACATCATCACATAGTATACAAATTTGCCTTCATGGTTGAAGTTTAGTCGCTCAATCATGTCCGGACCCCATAGACTGTAGCCCACCAGGCTCCTCTGTCCATGGAATTCTCCAAGCAAGGATAATGGAGTGGGTAGCCATTTCCTTCTCCAGGGTATCTTTCTGACGTAGGGATCATACCTGGGTCTTCTGCACTGCAGGAAGATTCTTTACCATATGAGCCACCAGAGAAGCCACCAGAGAAGCCACAACCATATTTAAGACATATTTAAATTCATACCTGAGTTACTTATTAAACCTAGAGCACTTCATTTAACCTTTTGATGGACTCAATTTCCTCATCACTAAAATGGGACTAAATATTTTAATAGGAACATTGCTGGGAAGATTAAAAACATCAAAAGATTAAGAGCTCTGTAAATATTAGTAACTGTTATAAAAACTTCCATCTAACAACTGTGGAGTTCTTACCAAATGGCAAATTATAAAGTGGTTAAAAGGACAAGATTCTATATTAAACACATCTGTGCTTGAAAATCTGCTTTACCTATTTCTAGCTATATGACCTTACTGCTAAGTCGCTTCAGTCGTGTCTGACTCTGTGTTACCCCATAGACAGCAGCCTACCAGGCTGCCCCGTCCCTGGGATTCTCAAGGCAAGAACATTGGAGTGGGTTGCCATTTCCTTCTCCAACTCATTAAAGTGAAGTCGCTCAGTTGTGTCCGACTCTTAGCGACCCCATGGACTGCAGCCTACCAGGCACCTGCGTCCATGGGATTTTCCAGGCAAGAGTACTGGAGTGGGGTGCCATTGCCTTCTCTGATATGACCTTAGGCAAGTTAACTAAACAAGATCTAAACTTTGTGCTTCTAAAACCCGAGTTGAAAACCTGAGTGAATATACATAGTTTGCTCAATAAATGTGATCTCTAAAGGTTAAGAAATCAATCTTCTGGAGGTTAAGTATATAAAATGATTGTTCTTGTGTCTAATGCATAATAAATTTTCAAAAATAGTAGCCATAATAAAGACATATATATAACATATATGTATACATAAACATATACATGAAACAAGTATAATCTGTATTTGAGGTGTAAAAGAGATATTAGTGACTTCTTCCTTTATCCCAATACCAATAATTCATAATGGAAAAATCTGCAAACCTCAAGATGAAACAGACATAACCTCTTATTAATAGAATTGAATCAAATTCATGTTTTGCAGGAAAATATTATGTACAGAATCCCAGAATGACTGAACTTGGATATGAAAAAAAATAAACACAAGTCTCATTGCTCACATATACCTTTAAACATAGACATACTGTATATACACCATACTTCATCTATGATTTTTCTCCAGAGAAACACATTTCAGCTGCAGTATGTAGTCAGTTTCTAGGCACCTCTATAAACAGGTGTCAAGATACAGTGACACTATATATGACAAAAACTCTTAATGTCTTAAAATAAAAATAAAGAATATAGTCTGCTCTGTAAGGTTAAATTTATATAACAGCAGAGTTGGTGATTGATTATTTAATAATAAAAATGCATAACAGAAACATATATATGTATACAGTTACTACATATGAAAATAAGCATATATTTGCTGGCAAGTAATAATGAGTATAAAAGGAGAAAATGATGAGAAAATATAAAATAATATTGACTTTAAATTTTGGCAATTTTTTTAAACTTTTTAATAATATAATAAACGTGCATTATAAAATATTAATAAAGTATGTGGTACCTAGAAGAGAAAAAAATACACTGTATGAACACCCATCTGAAAACCACTGAGTCTGACATATTTTTTTATAAAAATGTTTGTCTCTAATGTGTAATATTATTAAACATTGCTAGAACAATGACTTTGTGAAGGGAACAATATTCAGCCTCAGGCTTGATTAATGTGTACTCAGCAAGGTAGTGACCCTGTAAGTATAGAACATGCAATGGTTAATTCAGTCACTGAGCTCTGCATTTGGTGCCGACCATATTTGTGTATTTCTTCAAGGTCATAATCAGCTTATAATCACCATAATCATTTTTCATTTCATTGAGTGAATAAATGTCAGCCTTTCTAATGGTTGGACTGGGAGCAGGTGAGAAAGGAGTCTGGGGAAAGAGGAAAGTATTTTAGGGGACCAAGAGCAGAGAGATCATGATTCCGTTATTTTTCATAGAAAGCGACAATGCTGGCATTTGTGTAACATTTGTATTATTTGCCCCATTATGAAGGCTAATAGTGTTTGCCACTGTAACTAATGATAACATATGGACCTTCTATAAGCACAATTAATTCACAACATGTTTTATATAACATGGATGAGTGTGTGTGTGTGTGTGTGTGTAATGTTTTGAGGAAAAATTGAGAAACAGTTTGGTATACTTTTCAATTTCTAAGCTTTCTCAGATAAAGAGTAAGTTCATAAAATTTCATAACATAAAAACATACCCAATCTAAAAAATACTGAAATATGAGAGAGACATATCATTTTGCTCATTATCTGTTAGACAACCTTCCTCCTAAAATATACCATGGAATAAACCATGTTCTCTTGTTATCTCCTAACTAATTAAAAAGTTAGGGCATAAAGAAAAACGTATAGCAAAGTGTCACAGTACTACTTAGAAACAGCAATAAAAGTCATGGGTTACTAACTGCTCAGTTTTCCTTTTCTTTTAGCATGGCTGCGGGAACTTTGTCCGTGTGATTCAGGCTTTCAACCGCACGCATTTGTACGTCTGTGGGAGCGGCGCTTTCAGCCCAGTCTGTGCTTATTTGAACAGAGGGAGGAGATCAGAGGTAAGTGTAACAATAATTCATTCTTATTTTGATGTCAGTGTCAAAGATTTCTTAAAACAGTAAAAACGTGGAAATATAATTAGTGGACATAAAAAATTTCAAGCCCTTTAAACACAAAATATGCTTGGTTCCTATTTGCAAGTTTAAAGTGTAGCCTTTTTTCCTTCAACTAAATGTACAAGCTGCAGAAAATAAAGAAAGGAGATGGTGTGATTTCACAATTACTTAAAGTGTAAGGTATTGATAATATTTGATCCCAAAGTGGGATGTTTACAAGTGGTTCAAGATGATATGAAATATTAAAATTCTTAAAGAAAAGTGAAGCTATGCTTCTTAGAAGAGTACAGTTGTCTGCATTGAGCTTGTCATTAGAACCACAGGTCTGTGATCAACTGATTAAATAAACTACTTCCCCAGACATCTGCAGTCTGTCAGAAACTCCACTGAGAAGGGTGTGCAGTCATGGCATAGGCCAGTGATAGCATAGCACTTTTCAGAGCACGGATTTTTAAGTAAAATCATTTTCCCATGTACAAATTGCCCAACATACACTTCAAGCCTTAATAGGAAAGTCGGTCCAAAAAGTAATCTCCTTTGGAAAACCAGCATGAAACAAATTTTAATCACTTTACTAAATAAGAACTACTTCAGTCTCACTTCAAAAGATATGTTTCAAAGGGAAAGCATTTCCATTAATTAATCTCTTTAAATATCTTAAGAGCATATTTAAGTGTGAAAAGGGTTATAAAATTTTAAGCTTTATATGTTTTACTTAATAGTCAACTTAAGTCAGTGTTTTTCCACATCATATTTACATATCTATAATATGTAATTAATAATACAAATACAAAATGCACAGTTTTATCAAACACCTAATGTATTTATTTTATTTAGTTTAAAAGGCCACGATGCAGAACATTGTATTTTGAGAGAGTTCTATTTATTCATCACTAACATTGTATTTTGTAGTGATCAGAGGCAGTACTTACTGCTAACATCCTGTTTGTACTAAGATATGGCATGTTTCTTGTACTTGAAGCCACTTTGAAAATGAAGGTTAGGGTGGCACACTCATTAAGTATTACATTTTATTTCTGAGACACTGTCCACCACCTTTTTACCTGTCTGTCTAATAGCAATTTGTTGGTTCTCAAAGGATATTGTATAACCCTGCTTGATGTTTGGAACATCACATACTTTTATTAGACTCTATGGCCCTTCCATTATATTGTGAAACTGAGTCAGTGCTTTCCTAGAGCCTTCAGTGATGCTTCTCAAAGAGTCTACAGTTCTTGCTGCATAGATTCCTAACATGGTTCTTCTCTTTTATCCCCTGTCTTCTGGGCCTGGAAAAAAAATAAAGTGACACAAGTAAATGATGACTTTAAATAATGAATAAAACATTAATAAGAAACAATTATTGGTTAATTTTGCCGTGCAATCTTAGAATGTTACATCTCATCTCTGATTGATTTTATCAGATGCATCTATAACATCAGTTCCCATAAGTGAATAAATACTGTTTAAGCTCCTGATGCTGCAACTCATCAATCAGATAACTTTGACTAATCAAGAATATCACAGGCTTTCAATTTATTCCTTGTGCTTTTTAAAGCAAATTAATCACCAAACTTTTCTTTTTCTTCATTTTATTGTAGTTTTTCTCATGTCAGAAGAAAAGCTGTGCATTTTTCTTACTAATAAAGTTATTTAATCTTTAGCCTTCATCACTGCTTTACATCTTCTTTCCTTTCCCCTGCATTTACTCTTTTTTTCTTCTCTAACAGTAGGTTTCCCTTCCTGTGACTTTTTTCCAACCCTCTCCTTTCACTCTCTTTTACTTTATCACAAAACTTCTCAGACTAGTAAACTATTTTTCAGCTTTTATATTCCTATTTTCCCTATCTTGCATTAAACCTTCCTAATCTGAATTTAATTTTCACCTGCTAATTAAAACTCTTTCCTAACAACCAGGACTCTCAGTGATCATACTGACTCCCCTAATCAGCATGTTTTCTCCTAGACCAAGCTACAACATGTAATGCCCTCTATTTTTCAGCACCTTTATGGACATCTTTGGCCATGGGATATTTTGCTATGCCTTTTTTCCTTATCTTTCACCATGTACTGTCTTTCTGGTCCTATTTTTTCCTCCTGTCGATTCAGTCTACAAAGATATATTCATTTAATGGCAGAAAAAAATCATGTCAGAACTTGTAAGCTACCTTTTGGATACTGATCTTTGTCTTGTGTCAAAGCAGAAGCAACTGAAGCAATCTCAAGCAGGAAGTGTCATGAACAGATTTGTGCTGTCACTTTTATTTTGTGTTACATTGACTCTTCTATTGTTCATTTTGTTTGTTAGCCTGGATATGATTCTTCTGAGTCTGAGATGCTATTGAAAGATACAAGTAGAAATATCAAGTAGGCAGCTGAGTATAAAGTTGGCTATATAAATATTTGAGTAATTATCTTACAGGAATAACTGAAGCCCAAACAAAGTGTAAGTTATTCATGTAGGAAGAATACAGCATGAAAAGAGAAGAGTGACTATGATTGAGACTTGAGGATCTTCTAAATTTAAATAGCCATGTGGAGGAAAAGGAATCTCCAAAAAAAGACTAAGAAACTAGAGAAGGAGAGAGGAAAAAAAAAAAACAAGCATGTGTTGGTGCTGTGAATAAAGACAAGTCATTATAAAAAGATACAAGTGAGCAACAATCCCAAATACCATTGAGATCCAAGAAAGAAGTCTAAAAATATAAGTGCTGAATTGTATACATGATAGGCATCAGGGATCTTGTCAAAATGACTTTCAATAGAGCAACTGAGGTTCGATGCCCAACTGAAACAGATTGAGAAGAAAGTAAGAAGTCAGAAATGATGACAAATGTATGTTAATGTTAGTCTCTAATTACTCTCAAGGAGAGTAATGTTTAAGAACTGAAGGAGTTGTTGAAATGATATTGTAAAGGATCCAGTTAATAAAATTAAAGACAGAGTAAGGATAATGGAAAGTATACCTAAGTATGTCTAAGAAGACTGAATAAGAGGATCTAAAACATTGGTGAAAGGATTGGCCTTACAGTAAGAGAAATATTCCCTCTCGTGTATTAGTGGATGCATTAATTTATAGTTTTTAGTAGTGTGTGTATTTGGTAGTGATGAACTCAAGACGTCTCATTTAAGGACTTCACTTTCTCAGCAACATGTCAATCATATGAGCTGAGAATAAAGTAGGAGATTTGACAATGGTGGCATTGGTTTGAAGTTATTAATGGAAGAACCGGTTGGCATAGTACCTTTGGAAGATGCAAGAAGTGTAGAGGATTCATTTTAAGTTGATGATCACAAATCTATACTATGTTGAATATACCTTGTTTGATCACCTTTGGCAAAATGCTTAGAAGTTTGGAGGCAAGTATGAAGAAAGTAGATAGACATGTGTTAACAGGTTGTGGTTGCAATGAAAAATCACAGAATGAAGGAAATTAACACTTTTGCCAAAAAAAAAAATTAAGATTAAAAAACATGAACCATAAACTGGTTATGAGAAAGCAAGAAGGGAGAAGAAAGATGAATTGTTAAAAAAAGAGTTCTTAGGAGATGAGTTTGAAGAATTGTTGCAATATGCTTGAATTAGTGACTATTTGGGTCTACCACATACTTTCCTGCTGATGACAAGATTTAAACTCTACTGTATGAGCCCAAGGAGGCTGTGCAATGGAGAAAGTAGTCAGTGGAGAACAAGTGATAACTACGGAATCTGCTCAATTCCTGCAGTGACAACTATCACTATTACTGTCAAATCGGTATATGACTCTGGCTACACATACAGGTTTACTAAATTTTATTTTTTCCAGCAAGTTTATCATTATTTGTTTAAAGAGTAATCCAAGTCTATGCCCCAACCACTAATGATGAAGAAGTTGAAGCTGAACAGTTTTATGAAGATGTACAAAACCTTCTAAAACTAACACCAAAAAAAGATGTCCTTTTCCTCATAGGGGATTAGAATTCAAAAGTAGGACGTCAAAGATACCTGGAGTAATAGGCAAGTTTGGCCTTGGAGTACAAAATGAAGCAGGGCAAAGGTTAACAGAGTTTTGCCAAGAGAACACACTGGTCATAGCAAACAACCTCTTTCAGCAACACAAGAGATTACTGTATATGTGGATGTCACCAGATGGTCAACAGTGAAATCAGATTGATTATATTCTTTGCAGCCAAAGATGGAGAAGCTCTATACAGTCAGCAAAAATTAGACCAGAGGCTGACTGGCTCTGATCATGAATACCTTATTGGAAAATTCAGCCTTAAGTAGAAGAAAGTAGGAAAAACCACTAGACCATTCAGGTATGACTTGAATCAAATCCTTTATGATTATACAGTGGAAGGAACAAACAGATTCAAGGGTTTAGATCAGATAGAGTGCCTGAAGAACTGTGGACAGAGGTTTGTAATATTATATAGTAGATGATGACTAAAACCATTCCCAAGAAAGAGAAATGCAAGAAGGAAAATTGGTTGTCTGAGTAGGCCTTATAAATAGCTGAGAAAAGAAGAGAAGCTAAAGGCAAAAGAGGAAAGCAAAGATATACCCGACTGAGTGCAGGGCTCCAGAGAACAGCAGGGAGAGATAAGAAAGCCTTCTTAAGTGAGCAATGCAGAGAAATAGAGGAAAACAATAGAATGGTAAAGACTAGAGATCTCTTCAAGAAAATTAGAGATACTAAGGGAACATTTCATGCAAAGATGGGCACAATAAAGGAGATAAATGTTATGAAGATGCAGAAGATATTAAGAAGAGGTGGCAAGAATACACAGAAGAACTATACAAAAAAGATCATATTGACCCAGATAACCACAGTGGTGTGATCACTCACCTAGAGCCAGACCTCCTGGAGTGCAAAGTCAAGTAGGCCTTAGGAAGCATCACTATGACCCAAGCTAGTGGAGGTGATGGAATTCCAGCTAAGCTACTTAAAATTCTAAAAGGTGAGGTTGTAAAAGTACTGCATTCAATATGCCAGCAAATTTGGAAAACTCAGCAGTGGCCACAGGACTGGAAAATGTTGGTTTTCATTCCAATCCCAAAGAAAGGCAATGCCAAAGATTGTTCAGACTACCATATAGTTGTGCTCATTTCACATGCTAGCAAAATAATGCTCAAAATCCTTCAAGCTAGGCTTCAACATTATGTGAACTGAGAAGCTCCAGATACACAAACTGGATTTAGAAAAGGCAGAAGAACCTGAGAGCAAATGGTCAACATCTGCTGAATCATAAAAAAAGCAAGGGCATTCCAAAAAGACATCTATTTCTCCTTCATTGACTGCACTAAATCCTCTGACTGTCAGATCAGATCAGGTCAGTCGATCAGTCATGTCTAACTCTTTGCCACCCCTGGACTGCAGAACACCAGGCTTCCCTGTCCATCACCAACTCCTGGAGCTCACTCAAACTCATCTCCATCGTGTCGATGATGCCATCCAATGATCTCACGTCTGTCGTCCCCGAGACTCCCGCCTTCAATCTTTCCCAGCATCAGGGTCTTTTCCAGTGAGTCAGTTCTTTGCATCAGGTGGCCAAAGTATTGGAGTTTCAGCTTCAATATCAATCCTTCCAATGAATATTCAGGACTGATCTCCTTTAGGATTGACTGGTTGGATCTCCTTGCAGTCCAAGGGTTTCTCAAGAGTCTTCTCCAACACCACAGTTCAAAAGCATCAGTTCTTTGGCACTCAGCTTTCTTTATAATCCAATTCTCACGTTCATACATAAGTGTGGATCACAACAAACTGGAAAATTTTTAAAGAGATGGGAATCCCCAACCACCTTACCTGCCTCCTAAAAAATCTGTGTGTAGGTCAAGAAGCAACAATTAGAACCTGGCATGGAACAAGAAACTGATTCAAAATTGGGAAAGGAGTACATCTAACCTGTATATTGTCACTCTGCTTATTTAGCTTCCTTGCAGAGTGAATCATGAAAAATGCTGGGCTGGATGACTTACAAACTGGAATCCACTTTGCTGGCAGAAACTTCAACAACTTCAGGTATGCAGACGATACCACTCTAATGACAGAGAGTGAAGAGAAACTAAAGAGCCTGTTGATGAGGGTGAAAGAAGAGAGTGAAAAAGCTGGCTTAAAACCTAACATTCAAAATAACGAATATCAAGACATATGGTCCCATCACTTCATGGTGAAATAGTGACAGACTTTATTTTCTTGAGCTCCAAAATCACTGCAGACTGTGACTACAGCCACGAAGTTAAGACACTTGCTCATTGGAAGAAAAGCTTTGACAAACCTAGACAGCTTGTTAAAAAGCAGAGACATCACTTTTCTGACAAAGTTCCTTATAGTCAAAGCTATGGTTTTCCCAGTAGTCATGTGCAGATGTGAGAGCTGGACCATAAAGAAGACTGAGCACCAGAGAATTGATGCTTTCTAATTGTCAGGCTGGAGAAGATTCTTGAGAGTTGCTTGTACAGCACAGAGATCAAACAAGTCAATTCTAAAGGAAATCAACCCTGACTATTCATTGGAAGGACTGATACTGAAGCTGAAGCTCTAATGTTTTGGCCATCTGATACAAAGAGCCAATTCATTGGAAAAGACCCTGATGCTGGAAAAGATTGAGGGCAAAAGGAGAAGGGGGTGCAGAGAATGAGATGGTTGGATGGCATCACCAACTCAGTGGACATGAGTTTGAGCAAACTCAGTGAGATAGTGAAGGACAGGGAAGCCTTTTGTGCTGGAGTTCATGGGGTTGCAAAGAGTCAGATGTGACTTAGCAACTGAAAAACAACATTATACAAACGACACCCTCTTGGAAAGCAGACATGACTGAATTTTGCTTTTGTCACTATTTATCTGTGTGTGATCTTGGAAAAGCCATGTTTTCCTCATCTTTGGAGTCAATCCATAAAGAGCATTGAGTTGTAGGACCTTTCTAGGCTAGAGCACTGTGATTCTTTTGAAGCAGTATGATTTCCCATTACCTCAAGAGATTTCTTGCAATACATTAAGCTCAGTATAACAAAAATGAAATAGTTTTTCTTTAAAGAGTCAAAACTTCAGAGTCAACTTTATTTTCTTCATCTTCTTGAACTATATTCAATTAGTTATTGATTGTCAAGCTCTATCTATTTTCACTTTACAGATCTTCTCGTATCTTTACCACTCTTACCCTAACCAAGAGATCCTAGCATGTCAGATTATTATTCCCTAATTCCTGGACTACTGAGTTGAAAACAAATTTATTTTCTTGAATTCAGTGTCTGTTTTTATAACCACCATTCTCAGTCTTCTTAAAGAATAAGATAAGGTCCAATCTTCTTAAAACAATGTTTTGATCCTTTTATTCCATACTCAAAAATGTTGAGCTTGCATTTTCTTTGGGCTAATTTTGGAAAACACCCTAATAATTAAGGTCTTCCATCATCCAATACAATCAACAATGTGATCATTTTTTCTTTGAATTTTAGTAGTAGCTTTTACTAACTTTATTTAAATAAAAAGATAAATATACCAACAAAATGCTCCCTCTCAGTGAAGCTACACTGACCATTATATTTCTAATTGAACCCACTGCCCCCATTCCCTGCTTAAATTTTCTCCAAAGCACCGAGTACCATCTAACATATTCAATATTTTGCATGTTTATTCTTTTTATATTCTCTATTTCCATTCTCTATCTTTGGTTTATAAATTACCTACAGGTAAGAATTTTTGACTGTTTTGTTACTCTGTCCCCAATGTTTTTTCAGTGTTGGGCACATAGTAGATGCTTGTCAAATTTTTGTTAAGTAAATGAATGAGTAAATGAAGCATTTTTAACTAAATTATGAATTATTTTGTTAAATCTAGTACAATGCTTTCTATAACAAAGTGGTAACATAAAATTTTATATTTAAAAAAGATCTTGATTATTTTGAAAGTAATCATAATCCTTATACACATTGTTTCTCTGAACAGTTTTCTTCTTTTGGCCAATGTTCAACATATCTAGTTCAGGTTTATGATGATCCTTGATTTCCAAGTGTTGATTTTTTTTTTTTTTAGTATAGTTGCTTCACAGTGTTAGTTTCTGCTGTACAATAAGTGAGTCGGCTATAAGTAGACATACATCCCCTCCCTGTTGCGTCTCCCTCCCACTCCACCCCCATCCCACCCACTAGGTCATCACAGAGCACCAAGCTGAGCTTCTAGAGCAGGTTCTCACTAGCTTTCTCTTTTACACGTGGTAATTTATATATGTCAATCCTAAGCTCCCAATTTGTCTCACCCTCCCCTTCCCCCTGTGTCTGCATGTCCATTCTCCACATCTGCGTCTATGTTCTTACTCTGGAATAGGTTTATCTGTACCATTTTTCTAAGCCAAGTGTTTTTATTGATGTTGATTTGAGAACTTGTTGGATTAACTTTATGGGGAGTGTAATAGGATGAGAACTTGACCTGCTAAGGTTAGTTTATAACTTACAGATGCATTCTTCATATAGGCCAAGAAAACTTTAACATAGTAAAATTGGGAAGGCATAAGCAACTGAGTAGAAGGCGTGTTATTCATGATGATGCTTTGTTTTACTAAAGAACAATTGGTTAACTAAGATAAAGTAATTTCTTTTTTTTTTACATTTTCAATTTTATCTATAATAAAGGACCAAGTTTTCATGATTGACTCCAAGTGTGAATCTGGAAAAGGACGCTGCTCTTTCAACCCCAATGTGAACACAGTGTCTGTTATGATCAGTAAGTGGAAAATAAAAGGGGAGGTTTAAAAAAGGAAATTAAAGAAAATAAATACATTATACCATATGTCCATTTTGAATAGTTGTGTGGATGATAGTACATGAGTAAAATAATAGAAAGCAAGTTGTGGGAAATTCTAATTTCTTATTTCCAAGAATATTCATGAGTAAATGATAGCCGTGTGTTTTTTCATCTAATATGACTACTGTCATTCATAGAGTAAGTCAACCATTTGAAAAGTGTATGTATGTATACATATGTTAATAAATATTGTATGCATACATATATCAATATATATTAGGAAGTAAATTTCAGTGTAGTTGTTATTTTGTGTATTCTGTTTTTCTGATGTTTTAGTTATCTTTTACAAACAATTAAAACTGGTATTTCTTCCATGTGAAGAAATAGCAAAGTGCATATGTTAGCCAAGTACATTCTCTATGAAATGTCTAAAAGTTCTCATACACAAAAACAGGTACTAGTAAAGTCACTTTTTTATTTCCTCATATTTTGTAAATTATATCAGTTAAAAATCAGGCCCAATTGCTCCCTGCCACACACATAAACAAATCGATGTACTTGAGTCACAGTCATCAGTGCCTATCTATAGCTCACTTGAAAGACATTCTAGAATATGTCTTAAGACATTATAAGATGTAATTAGGACACTTCTGGAATACGTCTGACTTAACATTAGTTAACTATAAGACAAATCTTAAATTTCAGTATGCCAATTATATAGTAAAAACTTTTTCCTTTTTGTTTCTCTATGTTTTGCCGGTGGTAAAATCTCATCATTTAACAAAAGAACAGGTGGGAAAATAATTATTGTGTTCAACAGACTTTGCTTTGATTCATTTTAAAAGGCAATTCATCTTTCTTTCTCAGATCTGGAAACTAAATTAAGATAAGTACTCCAGCATTGACTAAAATGTGAACTTGGAAATTATCCAGTAAATTATTTCCATGTAGTCATTCAGAATGGTCAGGGAGGAAATGAAAGTGTATCATTAGAACAAAAAATTAGAAAGCTTTGAAACTACAGGATATATAATTAAGTCCGATGCAGAGTATTTTCAAATAAGTTTCTAAATATTATTTAATAGAAGCAATGTCTCAGAAAGTATTTGCCTTTAGAAACTATGAATTGTATAGTTCCAGATAAATATAAAACGGAGAAGGCAATGGCACCCCACTCCAGTACTCTTGCCTGGAAAATCCCATGGATGGAGGAGCCTGGTAGGCTGCAGTCCATGGGCACTATAGGAGTCGGACGCGATTGAGCGACTTCACTTTCACTTTTCACTTTCATGCATTGGAGAAGGAAATGGCAACCCACTCCAGTGTTCTTGCCTGGAGAATCCCAGGGACGGCAGAGCCTGGTGGGTTGCCCTCTCTGGGGTTGCACAGAGTTGGACACGACTGAAGTGACTTACCAGCAGCAGCAGCAGATAAATATAAGAAGTTTTCACTTATTTCAAGTTAAATGCTATGAATTTCTAAACTTAGAAATTCAACATTATTTTTAACACTGATACTAGAATTTTATCTTCTCAAGTATTATTTAGGACAAAAAAGAGTTAAAACAAGGCATTATAAATTTTTCTGTTAAACTATGATAAGTCATGTAATAGTTTTGCCCTTAAAGAGTTGGATTCATTTACAAAATGAAGATAATAATTGGTCTTCATTTTTCAAAGACCTGAGGCTTTGATTCCTAGGCTCATGTTCTTGTACTATACTTTTTAATATTTTGATTAACAAGATTTTTACTATCAAAGAAAATCATTAAACAATTTGCTTAACTTAGCTGAAACTAAAAAGAGCATGAAATTTTATAACCTTGTATTTATCATTTTATTTATTCCATTGATTATCTCTGTAATATTATCTCCAATATTGTGCATTTCATTTGTGTAGCCATCTCACTTTGCCATTTGATGTTTTACCATTTCTGTTCAATTGCAATCCACTATATAACTTGGTTAAAATATTAAAGTGCCAAGAAATGTTGAGAATTAGAAGAATTTCAAATTTCACAATATAGCACGGCATCTGGCCCAACACGCTACTGTTCTTTTGCTATTTTTAGTAATTGTTGTAGCACATCGAAGTCAGATGACATCTCTTATTAAGGAACCTATCCAAAACCTCTTGAGATATTTTTTAGTCAGTGGAAGTACAACTGGAAATCAAAGTATTTTTGGATTAAAGTTTAAAAGGAGCAAGTAAAAAAATTTTCCACTCTTAAAATTATTTCCAAAGTGACGTTAATTAACTATTAATTAACTATTTAATAAAGCAGAAACTTTATTATTTTAACTTGCTGTTAAACTTACTGAGAATTTATGACAGGAAATGAAGCCAATTAACCATCTAACTCTTTTTAAATAATCTTATTTTCATTTCTTTATTTTTAATTGGAGGAAAATTGCTTTACAATGTTGTTTTGGTTTCCGCCATACAACACAGATCAGCCATCTAATTCTTTTGTAATGTTTATTGTTTAGTCACTTAGTCATGTCCGACTCTTTCGTGACCCCATTGATTGTAATCCTTGAGGCTCCTCTGTCAATGGGATTTCCCACACAAGAATGCTGCTGTAGGTTGCCACTTCCTTTTCCAGGAAATCTTCCCAACCCAGGGATCAAACCCAATTCTCCTGTATTGGCAGGTAGATTCTTTACCTCTGAGCCACCAAGGAAGCCCTTTGTTTAAGACAAAGCTAAAAGAGTGGTATGCAGTAGGATTAGAAGCAGTCCTCTCCACAATAAACCATCCTCTGAGTGTCCTTTTTTTTTTCTTCCTGTAAACAGATAGGAGATTATAATTCAGAGTTGTGCTAATAAATCTATTGAATATCAGAAATGTATAATCTACTTTTTGGGGGCATAATTGGATATAACAAAGCTGTGAAATAATTAATTACAAAGTTATCTCAATTTAACAATCATTGTGTCTACAGAATACTTGCATAGATGCTACACAAATGTTCACAAAATTATAAAGAAACCTAATTGCTCAAAATCCTTTCATACACCTTTTTTCGTTGTCTCCCTATAATCTGTTCCCATGGACTTCAGCTCTCTACTAGGAAGCAAAAAGGCAGCACAATGCCTGACGTACCCACTTGCTAACTGGTAGGGGTCCAGTCTGTGACCTGGTGAGCACATACTGAAAACATTCCATTCTTCATTCTATCCTAATCCAACTGGTATTGCTTATTACTAAACAGTGAGCTTAGAATGCTTTAAAATGTTTCAGTTCTGTCAAAATGACCACAATCTGAAGTGGCCAGGGGAGTAATTCTAGAACATCAGATGCTTGGTAGGTCAGTGGGCCAGACCTGATAAACTTTATTATTTTTTCAACTTAACTATTGTTTTGTACAAAAAAGTCACACATACCAATTTGCTATTTACTCTCCTTACTAGACTAAAAATTAATGTCAGTCAGTTAACAAAGAAACAAAATGTCG
>NW_011494832.1:4635884-4650523 GCF_000754665.1 Bison bison bison | reverse complement strand
ATGTCGAATGTTATGCACATACAGATTAGGGTATCTTATTTTCGTCAATAAAAATGATAAATTAATTCAATCTTAAAATATCTCTTTTCTTGTCTTTAAATTTTATTTTATATGAGTTAATGTGTTAAGCTGTAGATGGCTTATTAAAATTGTATTATATTATTAACATAATGTTAATATGTTATGTGTCACAATTGATAAAGTAGCACTTTGTTTACCTTATAGAAACCTTCTAGCATCAAAGAACAAAACATATACTTTTAATCATGAAATTGTGTAATCATAGAGTTTTTAATATACAGCAAGAATTATCTGATCATAATCCAGTTCCCATAGAAGATTGAGATTCAGGGTGCTAAATGATTTATCCCTGATTTCCAGTTTGTTAATTCCTGCCAGAATTGGAAATCAAGTTTTCTGATTCTTAGAGTATGTTTTTACTTATTAAACAAGTAATCAGTAAGTCATTTCTTTTTTTATTTATGTATTATTTCTGCCATTACTGATACACACTATGTGAACATAGGTATTTAGTGTAGCTAAGTCAGGCAGAGGAATTCATCTCTATATAGGAAACATTGTTTTGGTCATTATATATGAGACCAGATTAAACTTTATCCAGTTTTTTTTATTTGGTGGACAATGGAAAGCAATTAGTAACTTAAACACTCTGTAATATATGTCATGATCTAATAAGTAGATTTTTAAAATACCATTTAAAACATTTGATTTGCTTTTAATTTTGTTAACATTTGCTTTTTCATAGATGAAGAGCTTTTCTCTGGAATGTATATAGATTTCATGGGGACAGATGCAGCTATTTTTCGAAGTTTAACCAAGAGGAATGCAGTCAGAACTGATCAACACAATTCCAAATGGCTAAGTGGTAAAATAATACTTTATTCATTTTTTGAGAATCAGACTTTAAACTACTTTGTTTAATTTCATAATGAAAATTACATTAAAATTGTTAAAAAATTATGAGTGACAACAGTTTTGTACTCTGTGATTTTAAATATTTAGGCTAAATATATGAATGAAATGATCCAGGTTTCACATTGTAACTCTTTATTAACAATTATAGAATTATCGTAGGATATATTAATAATAAAATGACAGTGATATTCATCATATGTACCTATAGACAAGAATCTTCTCCAGTTGTTTAATTGTAACATATTACAATGAAGTGTCATTTATTCATTTGGTCTGCTTTTATATTTTAATGCCAAATCTAAATTTTTTCCTAAATTTATGACAGATATAATGAGTAGGGCTTATTTAGAAGCTCTTCCTAATTGTTTTATGCTTAGATTCTAAAGCTATAAAAGTAGTATATACTATTTTTCTCACAAATTAACCAATAATTTGTGGAAACCATAAGTATGATAATTTTATTATATTCAGTATTCAGATGTTTCTAATTTGAGGGTCACATGGAATTCACATGATGAAAAGTGCTCATTTGACTTTAATGAACAATTCCAAAAAGTTGCTATTGTTTAGAAGAGGAAGAAACTGCTAAGATCTTTGTCATTTCACCCTGGGGATAGTTTAAACTGACCTTAAATTTGGCAATTCACTCAACCTTGCACAGTTAAGCATGAATCACTATAGTTGAGCATCCTATTCCACTCATAGACCAGCATAAGAAGGCATTGATTGTCCATTTACTTCTTCAAATTTTTCCTCCAGTACATCTGGAAATAGAGTATTCTAAAGGTCGTTTTGTTCTTGAAATAAGGAATCCTTCTATGCTTTCAAATGACTGCATTTTTTGTCTTGAAAAGTTTCTCCTTCATTTCATATGCTGTATTTTAAGAAAAATGTGTTTTTCAGATCTTGGACTCTGAACTCTTCATTCTGCTCTGTGAATTTGAATTTATATGCACTAGATTGAAAGCCACACATTTAAAAACAAACTTTTTTTTCTGTGAAATGGCTATCAGATCCCATGGGAAATGGCTGGTAGAAAACTTCAATTTTTTAAAACTCATCAAGGCACGAATTTTGCAATTACTGTACTTTCAGAATGTATTGCAGACAGAGGAAAATAGTTTAAGCTATAATATTATAGCTGTACTTTGTGGCACTTGACATTCCAAATGCAGTATGTTTAGGGAATATAATTAATTGCTTTTAGATTTTTTGCCTGTGAATGTTGAATTGTTCCTTTATACCAAAGATGGAGAAAGCACGTGTCTGTGGTCTACATGGATGGAGAGCAGAAGGGTTTTCATCATGACTATATATATCATCTTTGTATTTTTTTCTAGAACCTATGTTTGTGGATGCACATGTCATACCAGATGGGACTGATCCAAATGATGCTAAGGTGTATTTCTTCTTCAAAGAGAAACTGACTGACAATAGCAGAAGTACAAAACAGATTCATTCCATGATTGCTAGAATATGTCCTGTAAGTATTAAAGTTGTTCTCATTTGAAGAGTAAGAAATTAATATTTCATAAACACATTTTCTTTTTCCAAAAGTTTATCTTCCTATTTTTATTATCTACTATTACCAATTAATAAAATCTTAAAAGGATACATTTAGACTTAATGTTTTTTCACATTAGTCATATGAGATAAGCATACTATTTTAGTAAAAAATCAATCCAAGGAAATAGCTTGGCCATGGTTTTATAAAAATTATTAGTTTTTATTAATTTTGCTTTTGCATTTAATGTATTAATATTTTTAAAAATTGCTAAATTGTATACTATAGAAAGAAATAGAGCAGTTCTTCTGAATACAGCAAAACAACAGTAAAAGACAAATATTGAGGAATTGTCTACAATAGTGAACTTAAGAAATGCTTAATTAAAATACAGTTCTAATTACAAGCTGTGATCAAAATGTTCTTGTTAATCAACAGTAAGTATACATGTTGTTGTTGTTGTTTAGTTGCTAAGTCATGTCCAACTCTTTTGCAACCCAATGGACTATAGCTAGGCTCCTCTGTAACTGGAATTTCCCAGGCAAGAATATGGGAGTGGGTAGCCATTCCCTTCTCCAGGGGATCTAACCCCACCCAGGGATCAAACCCTCGTCTCCTGCATTGGAGGACAGGTTCTTTACCACTGAGACATCTGGGGAGCCCGCAACTCAAAAAAAACTCATGATGTCTTCTCACATAGGAGTATTACAGGCTTGTCCTGATGTATTTATGATTAGCATCTTTTGTACACAAGCATTTCTTAAAGCATTTAATGTTTAAAGTAGTATAATTTAAAGTGCTGCAATATTCCACTGATTGTGGAACTCATCTCCTTTTCAGTCATCTGGAACAAGGCGGTAAGACCACCTGCTGACGTAAAAGGTTTCAGGGTGTACAGAAAAAAAATATTATCAATAGAGACTATTTGTGAATGATCCAAATACCATTTTCTCTGCCCTAACCAGAGAAATATGCATATAAATCATCTGATTTGAAATACTAAGAATTAAATAATAATGCAAAGAAATGAAGGCAGGAAAATAGAAGTAATGGGAACTACTTGGCATAAGTATAAACCCACTCTCCTGACCACTGTAGAATCGGCCAGATTCCCTGTATACATTAATTTATGTTTGTGTTGAAGACAGTGAGATATTTAGAAAGCTTTGAGGTATATGTGTTTATTCAATTCATTTTGATACATTTTCAGTTGAACTGAAAATAGAAGAATAACAGTATAACTATTTTTTAAAACTTACTATATATCAACTTGGAGAAGGCAATGGCACCCCACTCCAGTACTCTTGCCTGGAAAATCCCATGGATGGAGGAGCCTGGTAGGCTGCAGTCCATGAGGTTGCTGAGGGTCGGACATGACTGAGCGACTTCACTTTCACTTTTCACTTTCATGCATTGGAGAAGGAAATGGCAACCCACTCCAGTGTTCTTGCCTGGAGAATCCAGGGAAGGGGGAGCCTGGTGGGCTGCTGTCTATGGGGTCACACAGAGTTGGACACAACTGAAGCGACTTCGCAGCAGCAGCAGCAGCAGCATATAACAACTATTCCTCTTTATTGACATGCAGATTTGGTTAACATTTTCATCCTTCAGATGATAACAGATCCCCAAATAATAAGAATCCAAATTAAATTTTAAATACATTTCAGTGTCTATTTAAGCGGTCTGAAATATGTTTTCAAAATGATTTCAGAATGACACGGGTGGACTGCGCAGCCTTGTCAACAAGTGGACGACTTTCTTAAAAGCGAGGCTGGTGTGCTCGGTAACTGATGAAGATGGCCCAGAGACACACTTTGATGAATTAGGTACATAAATGTGAGATTTAAAATGGTTTTGAAAGAGAGTTTGTACAGTCTACAATTCTGAATTAATGATCTGGGTACTACTCATGAATCTCCTGAAGTAGTTTTTAAATCTTTCTTACCCCTAAGTGCACTGCTGAAACATATAGTTCATTGAATCCACCATGATATATAGATCAGTGTGTTCTGGATGTGTGTTTGTATATGTTTCATAGAGACCGACAGAGAAGTACTTGTATAATTTATATATAAGTAATAATATGCTTGTGCTTTTTTAAAATGGTTGTGTATTTCATACATGTTTGAATTCTGATATTCTAGTTTAAAATCAATTTTCATGAAAATATAGCTATACGTTTTTACTACAGTTAGTGAATAGAATTAAAGGTTAGAGAAGTGTCAGAGTGGAAATTAGACTTATTCTCCAGTTTTAGTTCTTCTTAGTGACACTGGGACTAAATATTCTTAGTGTGTGCGACATGAGAAGGGTTATACATTCCAAGTCAAATAAGGACAATCTGATTCCTTTCTACCAAGGAACAGTTCTCTTTTTAACCAGAATAACTTGGTACATATCATAGTATCATGTTGACCAAGTTATGTTTAGAAATGATTTTTATTTTGCTTTAATTCATTAATGTATAAAATGGTCGATGAGGTAAGTAATAAAAAGGTGTTACAATATGATTCTCTTGTTGTTTAGTCACTAAATCAAGTCCAACTCTTTGCTCCTTCATGGACTGCAGCACACCAGGCTTCTCTGCCCTCCACTATCTCCCCGAGTTTGCTCAAATTCATGTGCAAATATGGTTCTAGCAGTTACAACAACTGAAATAGACATTTGGTCTCCTGAAAAGCCATTATGTGGATCATAGAAACACAAATTTCTACTTCAGTTTTTCTAGAAAAAAGGTTTTAAGTACGATTTTGTGTTATAACCTAGTCACTATTTCCTCCAGAATTCTTTACCAGTATTGTATGTTTATGTTTCACTGACTTGGAATGTTTCAGTTTCTCCTTATTTTAGGGGGAGCTACAGTGCCAACCTTTGTTCACATATAGAGAGACTAGTGGTTATCACTTTATTACTTAAGATGTCCTAACTTTATTGTGAATAAAAATACATCTTTCTTTGTATTGGTCAGCAAGAATGTTATTTGCAAAAAGGTCCCTAAATCCAGATATTTCTTGTATTTATAACAATTGGTTATTATTGAGATTTGCTATCAGAAATCTACTCCCAGATTCTGTCATTTGTTGCACCTGCACCTCACCATCTGTAATTTTCCTTTTGCCTCCATATAGTTTAAAATGATTATAGCAATTTTGACTGAAAGACAAAAGATCTTACTTTATAAAGTCATTGTGAAAAACTTTTCTTCCATGTTCAAATTCTAACCCTAGGTTAAAAAGAAATTGAGATTTGTAATACTTTTTGAATTAAAAAAGTAGTATTTTATCATTAAAGGATATTTAGAAATTTCAGGAAAAAAAGAAGAAAGATAAAAATTTCTGTAGGTTTGTCAACCAGAAATACTCACTGGTCATCTTCTTGTATTTTGATGTATAGTTTAAAGGTTTACATGGTTCTAGCTCATATTAAATACTGTTATGTCTCTTCTACTTAATATTATTTTATTAACATGTTTCCATAAGGTAATAGTCCTCAAAAATTCTTTTTGTATTTATTCAAAAAACTAAAATCATGGCATTCAGTCCCATCCCTTCGTGGCAAATAGATGGGGAAACAATGGAAATGGTGAAAGACTTTATTTTCTTGGGCTCCAAAATCACTGCAGATGGTGATTGCAGCCATGAAATTAGAAGATGCTTGCTCCTTGGAAGAAAAGCTATGACCAACCTAGACAGCATATTAAAAAGCAGAAACATTACTTTGCCCACAAAGGTCCATCTAGTCAAACCTGTGGTTTTTCCAGTAGTCATATATGGATGTGAGAGTTGGACTATGAAGAAAGCTGAGCACTGAAGAATTAATGCTTTTGAACTGTGGTGTTGGGGAAGACTCTTGAGAGTCCCTTGGACAGCAAGAACATCAAACCAGTCAATCCTGAAGGAAATCAATCCTGAATATTCACTGGAAGGATGGATGCTGAAGCTGAAACTCCAATACTTCAGCCACCTGATGTGACGGACTGACTCCTTGGAAAAGACCCTGATGCTGGGAAAGATTGAAGGCAGGAGGAGAAGGGGACAACAGAGGATGAGATGGATGAGATTGTTGGATGGCATCACTGACTCAATGAACATGAATTTGAGTAAGCTCTGGGAGTTGGTGATGGACAGGGAAGCCTGGCGTGCTGCAGTCCATGGGATTGCAAAAGTCAGACACGACTGAGTGACTGAACTGAATATTTTATTTATTTTACCAAGTGCTTATCTTTTAGTTCCTGTCAAATTATAATAATGCTGCAGGAATATCTTTCTGAATAATACTTTTCATAGTAGAAATTGTTCTCTTAGGGTAAGTTTTTTAAATATTTGGAAACTTTAAAAAATTATTTTTCCCTCTTATAGAGGATGTGTTTCTGCTGGAAATGGATAACCCAAGGACAACGCTAGTGTATGGCATTTTTACAACATCAAGGTAATTATTAAACAAATAAATTTTATGAGTTAAACAATAACCTTTATTGAGTAATAGTAATTATAAAAACATTCTTTCAACTCTTTAATTTTATGTAGAACTTAGGAGGCAACCCTCTCATTTTATTAATTTTGTTTAATTACTAAATGTATTTAAGTGGAACTCACACTTTCGAAATAGTTTTGTATGGAGTATTTGTAGTAATTATATAATTTTTTCCTCAAAGAAAGGAAGATATGAGCTACAGTGCAGAGATAATGTATATAAGTTACATTGTTTTAAGGAAATAACTTGAAGACTCATGATCCAAATAGAACTTGGCATTTCAATTTTAATTTTTATTTCAGGAGCAATCTAAAGTGTGGACTGTCAACACACTGAAACAGTTTTCATCTTCCATGTGACAGTATTTCATATTTTTGAAAATAGCTTGTTTTCTAATATATCATAAATACCAATCTCAGTTATCACAGACTTCAAGACTGTCCAGCATATGCTCATCCTTTCCTGTATGTTTTCCTGTGTACTGTTTTATGCCAGAAATATTAACCAGCATTCAGTACCATACTCCATTTGTCTTATGACCAATTTAGAATGTACTTTTCCTTAGACAATCAACCACAAAATGAAAATCTAAACATTTTACTGTTCTTCTCTAGTGGAGGAAACATGGTATAATTTTCAACTTTGATGAACCATTCAAAGTGAAATTGATTATAAATCATATTTACTTTGCCCTATAAGATATCTAAAAACATGTCCTTTGGGGTGAGTTTAAAAGGGAAAAAAATTAACAGGAAAAAAAATTCTTGATTTAAATCCCTAAGAATTAACAAAGCAAAATGACTAAATTCTTAAGAAAAAAAAAAATTTGAATCAAAAAAGTTATTTCCCAACACCAATAACTAACAGGGGAAAATTTTAATTGTCATTTCTGACTATTGATGCTAACGATTAATAATATATCTTGGTTCTTTCAATGGGCACATAAGTTTCCCATTAGGCATCTAATTTAAGAAAAACATGTGAGTCAGAAAAATGTTGGTTTCAGTCCATCTGCCCAATGACAATGGAAATAGTTTTCAGTAAGGATACAAATAAATTTTCTGAGTTTTTCTGACTTAGGGTAATTTGATGAAACTTTTTTGACCCCTGTTGTTTTCTTCTGTGACTAATAGGGAACATTTACAACAACTTCTCTAACTACCACTTAGGACATTATAAGAGCACTTTTACATTAAAATAATCTTAAGACAAGGACATAGAATGTTCCCTTATCAGTAAGATTTATTTTGTGAGTTAAATTATGATAGGCTGTATCAATAGTGACAGAATTCAAATCATATTTTTTAATAAATCATCAATTCTTTTTTTGGTGCCAAGACAAACCACTTAGAAATTATTTTGATTTGTTCTATATTTTGGGCCAGATTCATTGAGTACTTTTTTATAACTTAATGTCTACTGTATTCATGGATGACTATAAATAAATTTCTTAATGCTTTTTATATCAATGGCTATTTCAAAAGTTTTTTTGCTTAACTTGTGTAGCATAACATTCAACTTTTTATCATTGATTTTGCCATTTATTTTTAAGTTGTATTTACATTTATTTATCTATTTATTAATTAATTAATTTATTTTTTTACTATTAAAGTTTTTTTTTTAATTTTATTTTATTTTTAAAATTTTACATAATTGTATTAGTTAACTATTTATTTTACATTGCAATTGGGCTTTCCCGGTGGCTCAGTGGTAAAGAATCTACCTGCAAAATGGGAGACTAAGGAGACATGGGCTCAATTCCTGGGTTGGAAGATCCCCTGGAGGGAAGAAATGGCAACCCACTCCAATATTCTTGCTTGGAGAACCCTATGAACAGAAGAGCCTGGTGGGCTATGGTCCATGGGGTCACAAGGAAGCAGACGCTACTGAAGCCGCTGAGCACGCATAGTTGGTTGACAATGTTGTGATGATTTCAGGCACACAACATTATGACCAATACAATCACTTTTAAATTTAGGAAATAGTAAAATTAATATTTTTCTGTTTTCTTTTTTTTTCAGCTCAGTTTTTAAAGGATCAGCAGTATGTGTGTATCATTTCTCTGATATACAGACTGTGTTTAATGGGCCTTTTGCACACAAAGAAGGGCCCAATCATCAGCTGATTTCCTACCAGGGGAGAATTCCGTATCCTCGCCCTGGAACTGTAAGTATCCAGCAAATTTTTTTTGTTACTTTACTTTTTAAAAAGATATAGCTTATTGAGAAATGAATATCATGTTGATGTTAATTAAATACAAACATAGACCTACTGGTATACTCATAATGTTTCACTGGATGAGTTCTTATACTTGGGATTTTACAAATATGCATGTTATAGAATTCTATACAACTTTTTCCTAAATGGTCTTGATATTAATAATAAAATCTCATTTATATTTTAAGACAGCTGGATATGTTAGATAGGGAAGAGATATTTTCCTAATTTTAATGGCATAGAAACCATAGCTTGGAAAATGGTAACATTTTGGAGGCGGTCTACTAATTTGAATTCAAGTTGCTTTTCTCAATTTTTCTTATATTAAGAAATCTCATCTATTTTAATAAAATTATCCTCATGTGAGAATTAATTTAGTAATCAATCTGCAAAGCTATTTCAATTTTAGGAATATATTTAGTTAAAAATTATGTATTGTATATTTCTCAAGGAAATAAAATGGTATTTGTGAGCAAATAATGACAATGAAAGTGAGGTTATAATTCAAATAAAAAGTTTTGAGTTATTCAAATATAACCATGTCTTGAAGCATTGTTCTATTAAGGGGTATATTGAAAACTACCTTTTCCAGCTCAAGGTACAGGCAGATTGGAACTGAGTTTTTCTAGCACATTGGTCATAGTCTTACTGTGTGTGTGTGTGTGTGTGTGTGTACAGGCACATGCATGTGGTAAGTCATGTCTGACTCTGTGATCCCATGGACTGCAGTCTACCGGACTCCTCTGTCCATGGAATTCTTCAGGCAAGAATACTGATGTGGGTTGCCGTTTCCTTGTCCAGGGGATCCACCTGGGAAGACCACGGTGGCTCAGACAGTAAAGAATCTGCCTGCAATGCAGGAGATGTAGGTTCAATCCCTGGGTCCGGAAGATCCCCTGGAGAAGGGAATGGCTACCCTCTCCAGCATTCTTGCCTGGAGAATTCCGTGGACAGAGGAGCCTCATGGACTACAGTCCATGGGGTTGCAAAGAGGCAGACATGACTGAGGAACTAACACAGTCTTACTAATTTTTTTTAATTTGAATTATAATACTGCTGTGTTGCAGACTAGAATATTGACTGGTTTCTGTCTCTGTAAAATGTTGTACATCACTCTCACTGAGAGGAGATGTTACACAATTGACCATCAAGAGGAATATAATTCTCTTATATTCTTGTATTTCATAAAATAAGTTTATATTTATAAAATGGGTTGGATACAAGTAAAGAATGATTTTATTTTAAAAAATCAAAGGAAAGTTATTAAAATAATATTTACTTGAACAAAATACTTTTCATTCTTATTTAAATATGAAATTCCCTTTGTTAGTATGCTTTCAGACATTTGTCACTTATAAGTTTTACTTACTACTGATTCACTTTATTTTTGTATTATTATTAGATTTTATTTGCAATATAATATTTATTTCTTTGTTTTCTAATCATGTTCAATTATACTGCTGTCAATTTTTTGACAAGAAAAATAATGTGCTAGTAAGCCTTTAAAGAAGATGTTTATTCAAAATTAAAAAAGCTCAGGTTTGGTTCCCTGGCTAGGAAGCTCAAATGTGTATTACTAACTTCTAATTAACTTTGGAAAGACTCAAAATTGCTACTTATCCATGAAAGTACTGAGTTTTAAAAAGCTAGTTAACCATAACTGGCAAAAAAATCTTACCATAGAATGTATAGTCTCCTTTTAAACGATCTCTCTTTGATGCTTATAGCTCAACAGAAGATGGAAGAAACATTTAACTATTTGGTATCACACAAGGAAAAGAAATCAAGAGCCATATCCATCTTAGGGTATTAGAGTATATTAGATAAGAAACAGGTGGTTGGTGGTTTATAAACGTCTCTAAGTCATGTCCGACTCTTGCGACCCTATGGACTGTAGCCTGCCAGGCTCCTCTGTCCATGGGATTCTCCAGGCCAGAATACTGGAGTGGGTTGCCATTTCCTTCTCCAGGGGATCTTCCCAACCCAAGAATTGAACCCAGTCTCCTGCAATGAAGGCAGATTCTTTACCAACTGAGTGAATTATATAAAAGAAGGGGAAGCTGAATAACTTTCAAAATCAATCATGACTCAAGGCTCGCATTATTTCATTGACTGTAGTTCATGTATTTTTAAATTATTCACTGATAATGTGTCTAAAGATATGTCATATTTTTGAGAATGACTTGCTATTTGAATTGGATCAAGTCACTGTTTCATCTTAAGTCAGAAAATTCAGAGATGGCTGTGATTGGATTTGTTTTCATCAGTTATTCTATTGAACAAAATACATGTGGGATTAATACAGGAGCAATTGATTTGTAAACTGAATAAAATTCCATTTTCTCCCATAAATCCTTAAGATAAACACCTCAGATACACATAAAGGAGAGCCATGCCAAGTAAATAATGGTTTGAGGCCTCAGAGCTCTATGACTGCTGGAGTCAGCTTGTACCTGACTGACAAGAAGAGATTGCATTCACCTCATCTCAGTCAAAGGGATCACAGTGGCAATTTGAAATCAGTCATGGATGGAGTCCTACATCATGAAAACTGACGATGTTACTAATTAGGATTTTTTTTTTCCCCTGAAGAAAACCACCCACCTTGGTCCCACAGTGCCTCATAAGACTCTTCACCCAATGGCAGCTCAAAAAGACTCTGAGAATGACAGTGAGGAAAACATTCATGTCAAACTTTTATTGTACATAAAACGTGAGAGTAGATAATTCCTTTGAGTAAAGCAAGTAAACCACTGCCAAATTAGAAAATTCTGCTAACAGTCCCACTTTGCATTATTTCTGAGCTCCTAAGCATAAGCATTTTTCCTTTTCCAAAGCAGTGTGAAATAAGCCAGGGCTTAGTGACACATCTGGAGCAGACTCCGTGAAAAAAGGGAGTGAGTTGTCAGTGCTTGAGACATATTTCTATAATGTGGTTGCTTACATCTGGTGTTGAGATCACAGAAGCTCCTTAAAAAAAAAAAAAAAATGTTGTCAGATGAGTGATCCTTAGAGAATAAAAAAGGCTGGGTGGAGGAATAACCTCTGGAACTCCTCCTGGAAAAGCATACCTTCCTGAAGATTCAGTCCCTCCACCCTTTACTGAGCAAAACACCATGAAGTCAGCTCTCTGACTCAGAGCAGTCTGCATATGTCTCTTTCCTAGGTTTTTAAGGTTTAATATCCATTCATGTAGCCAGAAGACTCACAGCCAAGTGACCCAAAACATTCCTTTTTCTCTAGGGTTAAGAATGTTGCCTCTGAAGTCCTCCCAATGTAAGATCAACTACGATCTTCATACTTTAATTCCCTATGTAGTCCAGTTGCTGGGTCAACCTCATAACTGTATGACTGGATTCTTAAAGAAATGACACTAGCAGAAATATGATACCCTCATTCTAATGTTCCCTGTAGGTGTTTCTTGTAAAGCAGGGTTGATAGCTGTGTTAGCAAACTGTCCCAACCAGCAAGCCCAAGTCAGTAGGAAGAAGCCTGCCAATTGTGTCATAATGTTTTTCCATAAGTAATACAAGTTTGTGGAAGAAACAGGACACTTTTGGTATGTTTCAAAGGGCAGCCAAAGACTGCAGATTCTCTCTGTGGCTGAGCTAACATATAACATTATTCTGATGCAGCGTGTATAAGCTTCTGTAGAAGACTGTGACTGTGTTTGCTTACCCCATACTGTTAAAGCAGAACCTCATGAAAATGATCAGTTTTATCCATTCATCTGCTGATGGACATCTAGGTTGCTTCCATGTCCTGGCTATTATAAACAGTGCTGCGATGAACATTGGGGTACACGTGTCTCTTCCCTTTCTGGTTTCCTCAGTGTGTATGCCCAGCAGTGCAATTGCTGGATCATAAGGCAGTTCTATTTCCAGTTTTTTAAGGAATCTCCACACTGTTCTCCATAGTGGCTGTAGTAGTTTGCATTCCCACCAACAGTGTAAGAGGGTTCCCTTTTCTCCACACCCTCTCCAGCATTTATTGCTTGTAGACTTTTGGATCGCAGCCATTCTTACTGGTGTGAAATGGTACCTCATAGTGGTTTTGATTTGCATTTCTCTGATAATGAGTGATGTTGAGCATCTTTTCATGTGTTTGTTAGCCATCTGTATGTCTTCTTTGGAGAAATGTCTATTTAGTTCTTTGGCCCATTTTTTTGATTGGGTCATTTATTTTTCTGGAGTTGAGCTGTAGGAGTTGCTTATGTATTTTTGAGATTAGTTGTTTGTCAGTTGCTTCATTTGCTATTATTTTCTCCCATTCTGAAGGCTGCCTTTTCACCTTGCTAATAGTTTCCTTTGTTGTGCAGAAGCTTTTAAGTTTAATTCGGTCCCATTTGTTTATTTTTGCTTTTATTTCCAATATTCTTGGAGGTGGGTCATAGAGGATCCTGCTCTGATGTATGTCAGGGAGTGTTTTGCCTATGTTCTCCTCTAGGAGTGTTATAGTTTCTGGTCTTACATCTTTAATCCATTTTGAGTTTATTTTTGTGTATGGTGTTAGAAAGTGTTCTAGTTTCATTCTTTTACAAGTGGTTGACCAGTTTTCCCAGCACCACTTGTTAAAGAGATTGTCTTTAATCCATTGTATGTTCTGGCCTCCTTTGTCAAAGATAAGGTGTCCATATGTGCGTGGATTTATCTCTGGGCTTTCTATTTTGTTCCGTTGATCAATGTTTCTGTCTTTGTGCCAGTACCATACTGTCTTGATGACTGTGGCTTTGTAGTAGAGCCTGAAGTCAGGTAGGTTGATTCCTCCAGTTCCATTCTTCTTTCTCAAGATAGCTTTGGCTATTCGAGGTTTTTTGTATTTCCATACAAATCGTGAAATTATTTGTTCTAGCTCTGTGAAGAATACCTTTGGTAGCTTGATAGGGATTGCATTGAATCTATAAATTGCTTTGGGTAGTATACTCATTTTCACTATATTGATTCTTCCAATCCATGAACATGGTATATTTCTCCATCTATTAGTGTCCTCTTTGATTTCTTTCACCAGTGTTTTATAGTTTTCTATATATAGGTCTTTAGTTTCTTTAGGTAGATATATTCCTAAATATTTTATTCTTTCCGTTGCAATGGTGAATGGAATTGTTTCCTTAATTTCTCTTTCTGTTTTCTCATTATTAGTATATAGGAATGCAAGGGATTTCTGTGTATTGATTTTGTATCCTGCAACTTTACTATAATCATTGATTAGTTCTAGTAATTTTCTGGTGGAGTCTTTAGGGTTTTGTATGTAGAGGATCATGTCATCTGCAAATAGTGAGAGTTTTACTTCTTTTCCAATTTGGATTCCTTTTATTTCTTTTTCTGCTCTGATTGCTGTGGCCAGAACTTCCAAAACTATGTTGAATAGTAATGGTGAAAGTGGGCACCCTTGTCTTATTCCTGACTTTGGGGGAAATGCTTTCAATTTTTCACCATTGAGGATAATGTTTGCTGTGGGTTTGTCATATATAGCTTTTATTATGTTGAGGTATGTTCCTTCTATTCCTGCT
>NW_011494832.1:4617138-4635784 GCF_000754665.1 Bison bison bison | reverse complement strand
GAAAGTGGGCACCCTTGTCTTATTCCTGACTTTGGGGGAAATGCTTTCAATTTTTCACCATTGAGGATAATGTTTGCTGTGGGTTTGTCATATATAGCTTTTATTATGTTGAGGTATGTTCCTTCTATTCCTGCTTTCTGGAGAGTTTTTATCATAAATGGATGTTGAATTTTGTCAAAGGCTTTCTCTGCATCTATTGAGATAATCATATGGCTTTTATTTTTCAATTTGTTAATGTTGTATATTACATTGATTGATTTGCAGATATTGAAGAACGCTTGCATCCCTGGGATAAAGCCCACTTGGTCATGGTGTATGATCTTTTTAATGTGTTGTTGGATTCTGATTGCTAGAATTTTGTTAAGGATTTTTGCATCTATGTTCATCAGTGATATTGGCCTGTAGTTTTCTTTTTTTGTGAGATCTTTGTCAGGTTTTGGTATTAGGGTGATGGTGGCCTCATAGAATGAGTTTGGAAGTTTACCTTCCTCTGCAATTTTCTGGAAGAGTTTGAGTAGGATAGGTGTTAGCTCTTCTCTAAATTTTTGGTAGAATTTCAGCTATACACAATGGAATATTACTCAGCCATTAAAAAGAATACATTTGAATCAGTTCTAATGAGGTGGATGAAACTGGAGCCTATTATACAGAGTGAAGTAAGCCAGAAAGAAAAACACCAATACAGTATACTAACGCATATATATGGAATTTGGAAAGATGGTAACAATAACCCTGTGTACGAGACAGCAAAAGAGACACTGATGTATAGAACAGTCTTATGGACTCTGTGGGAGAGGGAGAGGGTGGGAAGATTTGGGAGAATGGCATTGAAACATGTATAATATCATGTATGAAACGAGTCGCCAGTCCAGGTTCCATGCACGATACTGGATGCTTAGGGCTGGTGCACTGGGACAACCCAGAGGGATGGTATGGGGAGGGAGGAGGGAGGAGGGTTCAGGACGGGGAACACATGTATACCTGTGGCAGATTCATTTCGATATTTGGCAAAACTAATACAATATTGTAAAGTTTAAAAAAAAAAAAAGATCAGTTTTAACATCTGTTTATAAGCGGACCAGAACCATCTGCTTCATTCACTGTGCTTTGACTAGGTATACAACCTGGTGCAGCAAAAGAACACAGAAAATGTATGATCTACATAGTTAATAGAAGAAAAAGAGAAACTTTTTTGCTGACACTTTTGTCAATTGTGTGCATCTTCTGGTTGTTTTTACAGTAGAAGCATTTCAGTTCCTCATAGACATTTTAAAACATTGTTAGCATAGTTTACAATCAAATTCAACACATAAGGCATATAGACATGAAAAGTTAATTACATATTGTTTCACATAAGTATTCAAGGCATGTGAATAAAGCAGATGATAAATATTATTGAAATCTAGAGAAAAAAGAGATTGTCATGGGACAGTCTAGTTTGGAAAGGCATGTAAAAATATGTGAGATTGACCTGGCCCTGAAGGGTAGTTGATGTGGATAATTTGAGTAAGTAAGGAAGGATGTTTCAGGCAAAGGTTACTGTGTACATTACAAGGCAAAGATAGAAATTAATCAATGAGTCCTAGAAGCTCTGCATGGGCTAGTAGGACTGGAACAAAGGGCTCTTTTAAGTCATGGAGGATAAATACCAGAAAAATGAGGGCCAGCTGGTGCATAAATTCAAGTCTTCAGCTATTTAATTCTTTGGACTTTAAGTAAAGGGCCCAGATTACCAAGGGTTTAAACATAAGATCAATTTCTTTCAGAACACAAGCTTCAAAGACTAATCTAGAAACTAGCCCAGATTCTAGAATATCATTTATTTATGTCCATTTATTTATCCATATGCCATTTGTCCTTCAAGTGTTAGGTCAAGCTCCTTTTGAATGTGTTGGTTACTCCTTCTGTAATTCGTTTTACCCTTGTTTTCTGTTGCTTGTCTTTAGTGTCAACTCCTACTTCTTCCCTTCATTTTGTGATTCATGATTTAGGATTGCTCCAGGCATTATAGTTGCCAGAATATTCCAAACTATTTTTGAAATCTCTAAACCTCTTCACTAACTCTGGCAGCCTTAAGTTTCTCTAATAAATTCATTTTAAAAATATTGGTTCTTATTGATTGTGAGTCAAACTCTGTTTTTATTTTATATTTATCTTAAATTATATGTCACAATTGTTATGTTACTTTGAATATGTCCATCTTTCTTAGTAGAACACTTGTGTCTAGAAGACAGTGGTTGCTTCCTGTCCTTAATTCCCCTGCTGAGCGCTTCAAAATGCATTTTGAATAAAAGCTATCCAAAAAATTGACATATGAATTGATATATGAACACATTAATGCTGAAAACCAGTATAATAGAAATACCTGAGAATAGGAAGGAAATTAGAGATACTTCCTGATAAGATACATGGTATCCTCATTGTTCCTAGCATTTCACTTTAGCACTTTAGTAATCAAAACACTTAAAATGTCTTTACACAAAGAAAGGAATGCTTATCATCACTTAATAAACAGAAAGCTAAAACTAGAGGAAAACAAATACCTGAAGGGGAAGTTTAACCAAAATTACTTAATGACTATTTGTAGAGCAAAATTATCCTTCCTATGAATGAGACAGCCGCCCAGTTAATGGACAAAGGCTTCCACCAGGCTCCCCCGTCCCTGGGATTCTCCAGGCAAGAACACTGGAGTGGGTTGCCATTTCCTTCTCTATTACTTTATAGTAGCATGTGGGTATTAACATTTTCTTGAGGTTTCAATACACATGCTTTCATATATCACAAGGTGAGGGATATGTTAATTGCATCTTATTTATACTTGACAGTTTTATACTGAGCAAACTCACAAGTCCAGATAGTCTACAAAGGGTAATCAATTTCGTTCTTGTCATATAACTGTCATTCATTCTTTGTCTTATCTGCAAGATTTAGGCCATAAATCAATGGAAAAAATCAATTATTGACTAAAGGAATTCTTCTGTAATTTTGAAAATAAACTTTTACTAGGAGACATTGTTTCCAAGTAAAAAGTTTGTTTATTGTGAATATAACGTAAAAGTCCCACATGGAGAACATTTGAATGAATATAAAATAATTGATTTCAGTTGATTTATTTGGGTTACCTATTTAATAACTGGCCTTCCTGGATGGTTCAGTGGTAAAGAATTTGTCTGACAATGCAGGAGACCCAGGATACCGAGATGCAGGTTCAATCCCTGGGTCGAGATGTTCCCCTCGAGGAGGAAATACCCACTCCAGTATTCTTGCCTGGAAAAATCCCATGGACAGAGGAACCTGGAGGGCTACAATCCATAGAGGTCACCAAGAGTCAGACACGACTGAGCAACTGAGCACACACAACATTTAGTAACTATAGTTGTGAGTAACTGAAACATAATTTTTAGCTTAATTTCAGTTACCATTAAGTAAAACCAGGAAACTAGACACGTGTAATTTAATAAAAGCTTAGGAAAGTGATTGCTAGCTGGAGATTATAGAAATTGCCTAGTAATCTACGCTAATTTTGGATAATCCTTGAATTTATAAAAACAATACTTGCAAATATTTAAGGAGACAGCTCAGGAAACCATCCTTTAAGTGGTGCTTTTTGAAGGGCTGCAGCTATGTAAATTGCCCGTGCACTTGTACTTTCCATGTTTTCATTCAGTGAAAATTCATGATCCTCATGCATCTTCTGGTTGTTGTGTTTCCCTTTCTCCACTTTGTGTGACAAATGACAGTAGGAAATACCCGTAGCACTACGTTTTTCAGAAGTATGGAACACATTTATCAGTTTAGAATATACTCACATGGAATTGTTTGTCCTTGTTTGGTCTTTTATTGTAGTTAATTTATAAATATGCATATTTAAATATAATACTTTTACCTAAAAGACAAGCATATGAACCCTAGATGAAAGTCTCGTTAATGGGATAATGAATGAGAAGCTTAGTTTTATTACTTGTCTCATTATCTCTCTTTAGTAAAGTCATTTAATTGCTCCTTATGCCTTTCTACAAAAAGAGAACTATATTTACTGGTCCTATAAAATATTCTAGTAATGTTAACTGGTTAAAGCTAGTCTAAAAATTGCATTAGGGTGATACAGTTCAAATGAGGGAGAGCACATTCAGTTTGTGGAGACTTAATTTGCAAATGTAGGACTGCCTGGGCAGTAATGGCCCAGAAGCACTGACATTGTAGGATAGCCATTGCATGAATTTAACCCAGAGGTTGCCATGTTTTGTTTGGTCCCTAAAGTTGTTTTTCTTTTTGCACTGGGATAACATTAAAATTTTGGCAGCTGTTCAGTCACTCAGTCTTGTCCAACTCTTTGTGACCCCATGGATTGCAGGACGCCAGCCTTCCCTGTCCTTCACTATCTCCCGGAGTTTGCTCAAATTCATGTCCATTGAGTCAGCAATGCCATCCAACCATCTCATCCTCTGTTGTCCCCTTCTCTTCTTGCCTTCTGTCTTTCCCAGCATCAGAGTCTTTTCCAGTGAGTTGGCTCTTCACATCAGATGGCCAGAGTTTTGGAGTTTCAGCATCCATCCTTCCAATGAAAATTCAGGATTGATTTCCTTTAGGATTGACTGGTTTGATCTCCTTTCAGTCCAAACGACTCTTAAGAATCTTCTCCAACACCACAGTTCAAAAGCATCAGTTCTTCAGTGCTCAGCCTTCTTTAGGGTCCAACACTCACATCCATTCATGACCACTGGAAAAACCATATCTTTGACTAGATGGGCCTTTGTTGGCGAAGTAATGTGTCTGCTTTTTAACATGCTGTCTATTTTGATCATAGCTTTTCTTCCAAGGAGCAAGCGTCTTTTAACTTTGTGGCTGCAGTCGTGGTCCACAGTGATCTTGGAGGCCAAGAAAATAAAATCTGTCACTATTTCCATTTTTTCCAGTTTTTTGAAAAGTTGGGTTTAAGCCAGCTTTTTCACTCTCCTCGTTCACCTTCATCAAGAGGCTCTTTAGCTCCTCTTTGCATTCTGCCATTAGGGTGATGTTATCTGCATATCTGAGGTAATTGCTATTTCTCTTGGCAATCTTGATTCCAGCTTGTGCTGCATCCACTCCGGCATTTCACATGATGTACTCTGCATAGAAGTTACATAAGCAGGGTGACAGTATACAGCCTTGACATACTCCTTTCGAATATGAAACCAGTCTGTTGTTCCATATCTGATTCTAACTGTTGCTTCTTGACCTGCATACAGGTTTCTCAGGAGGCAGGTAAGGTAGTCTGGTATTCCCATCACATAAAATTCCACATTTCTGTTTTCTGTTGAAATTTGACCACACTGTTTATATTCCTGCATAGGAGCAGTCACCTAGAAATAAGTCTTCACTGCCACATTTGAATAAACTGTAATTTTCATTTCTTACTGACTGTATCACATCTTGCTATTCACCACAGATGCTATACCCATTTCTGTTGATCAGGAAGCTTGATTTGTTGCTTTCCTTTCAATGTGTACCTCTCTAAAGAGGATAAATGAAAACTAGAGCAGTAGTGCTTTTGTTTAAAAAAATATATAACCAAGTATTTTTGTTTCTGAAAGTAGAGATATTGACAGTGTTTGATAGGGTTAGACAAATAACATTTTATGTGTTAAAAGAGATTATACGTTGTTCATATAACTTGATACTCAGCTCCTATTAGTGCATGTGTTCAAGTTTCAAGCTTCAGCACCTCCCAGCCTGCCCTTGAGTTTGTCCTCAGGTGACTTGTAAATGGAATCCTCTTCTTGGAAATCCTTGTCATGCTAGAACTGCTGAAACTGTCCTGCAGTCATTTTTAGGTCTCATTATTGCTTTCTCTCTGCCTCTTTATACCTGATGCTCTGAATCTTTCCCCTCCTCACCAGAATTAATGCCCCTGTTCCGTATAACCCCTACACCAAAATTGGATGACAGATACAATAAAGTATTTCACTCATCCAACTGCTCTGTCAAGTATCTAATATTTGTCAGCTTTATTATAGGTCTGAGGGTAAAATAATGAACAAAACATACCCAGTTGAGAATGATTCACAGCTTACCTTCTAGAGGAAGAAACAGACAATAAAGATACAAACAACAAATATATTACACACAGGTATATAGAGCTGTAGTCCATGGGGTCACTAAGAGTCGGACACGACTAGGCAACTTCACTTTCACTTTTCACTTTCATGCATTGGAGAAGGAAATGGCAACCCACTCCAGTGTTCTTGCCTGGAGAATCCCAGGAACGGGGAGAGCGTAGTAGGCTACCGTCTATGGGGTCACACAGAGTCGGACACAACTGAAGTGACTTAGCATAGCATAGCATAGCATATAGAGCTGTGAAAAAAAATAAAGCAAGCTAAGGAAATAAGAGGGTAGAAATGGTGATGGGGAGCTATTTTTATATATCATCACCTTAAAGGAAGTTACTTTTGAGCTGAGAACTGATTGAGGCAATGGAGAAAACCACGGAGAAGAGTAATCCAGGTAGGGAACAGCAAGTGCTAAGATCCTGGATGGGGAGCTGACTTGAAGCTCAGGAAGAGCAAGAACCATGGCCGTGGTAGACGCGATGCAGCCCAAACATTCAGGAGCTTATAGTCATGCTTAGTTGTTGGGATTTTATTCTGAGAGTAGTGGAAGTTACTGGAGTTTTCCAGAGGGAAATTACCAGGTGTATTGACCATATCCAATCCAAGCTCCAACTTCAGAGAGTCCTCTTTGGTAGGGAGGGGATCAGATGGAATGAAATTCTTGCCTTAGAGTTCTGATTGAATTTGATAATGATAATCTAATTTATTCTAGCCAGTAGTAGCATTCATTGGTGGAGAAGGAAATGTGACTTACTTCAGTATTCTTGCCTGGAGAATTCCATGGACAGAGGAGCCTGGTGGGCTACAGTCCATGGGGTGGCAAAGAGTCAGACACAACTGAGCAACTAACACATAGCAGCATTAGATTGTATCCGCAAGAGCCTTTTTTTCCTAGCAACACTGAATCTGGCCCAGGATAAATATAAAAGTGATGGATGAGAAAGGTGATAAGTTTTATCATGAACCGAATGACATCAGCTTCACTCTGAAAACAAACAGGACAGGCTATGTGGACTTGGCCTATTTAAATGATCAAGTTACAGATATTGTATGTTTATTTTCTACAGATCGTGCTATGTATAATCATGCTGTTTTTTTTCTCAATAGGTAGCAGATACACTTAAAACAACTTGAGCTTCTAAGTATTTTGAAAAATAGAGGTCTTTTGATTATTATTAACATAAAGTTACAATTGTATTAACTTAGTCCTTTTAAAAATATTTTTTTAGTGCCCAGGAGGAGCATTTACACCCAATATGCGAACCACGAAGGAGTTCCCTGATGACGTTGTCACTTTTATTCGGAACCACCCCCTCATGTACAATTCCATCTACCCAGTACATAGAAGGCCTTTGATTGTTCGTATAGGCACTGACTATAAGTACACAAAAATAGCTGTGGATCGAGTGAATGCTGCTGATGGTACATACAATGTCCTGTTTCTTGGAACAGGTAAGTATTTTAGCTAAAACTACTCTTAATATGTAGTAAAAGAACATGGTTGTTGAGGGCATGATATTGAAATCAGAAAAACTCCAGTGTTTGCTTCTGTCTGACTCTTAGGTGTTAAATGTCCCTGTGTTTCAGTTTCTGCATCTGCAAAACGGAGTTAAAATAAATTACTTTATGGGATTGTTGGGAGGATCCAATGGCTTAATATTACCATATGTAAAGCACCTTAAACAATTCCTGGCACCTAATACAGTGAAATAAGATAATGAAATAAATGAAGGGATGGGAATTTTTAAGCATGAGTATCCTCTCAGCTAAAACAAATTCTGTGACCGCTTCATAAACACATGAAGCTATCTATGCTTTCCTGCCATCTCTATGACTTTTATCAATTAAAATTTTTTGTTTTACTTTTTTAAAATGTATTTATTTTTTAATTGAAGGATAATTGCTTTACGGAATTTTGTTGTTTTCTGTCAGACATCAACATGAATCAGCCATAGATATGCATTTGTAATATCAATATAATATCAATTACATTATCACAAACTTTATTCTTCCATTTCATCCTCCCCTGAAACCTTGGCTTAGCAAACTTATGCCAGCATATGAAATCAGGCCTGTACTTCTGCTGTACTGCTGATTCTGCCAAGGTCTTCAGTTTTCTCATGATAAGAAAGTCCAATATCCTTTAACCATTAAAATGCCTCCATGCCCTTGTATCATTTGATATTGTAGAATCACTCTTTACTTGTTGCTTCAGCAATAAGTCACATAATTTTCCTTTATCTTCAACAGTTCCTTCTCAGTCCCTTCATTAGTCTGGCTTCCATCTCCCCATGAGTGTACGTGTTTACTGAGGTTCTGTCCATAGTCTTCTTTTTACGTATTCCTTGGCCATCTCATTCACTCATTTGGTTTTAATTAGTCTGTGCAAACAAATCCCAAATGTGTATCTCTAGTCATTGCAATTTCATGAGTTCAGTGTTAGTATTTACAATTTATTATTAGGTAACAGAAGTTGTATGACCCATTAACATTTCAAACAGCATGCTTCAAACTCAGTTTATTCACTTATAAGACTGCTTAACCAATGCTTAATCTAGTTCCCCGTGTTTGTATTCATTGCTACACATTCCTCTCAAGGTTCTATTTCTCCTTGATATGTCATTCTTTCTAGATATATTACAGTTCTTGGTAAACTCAGTAAATATTTGTTAAGATGAATTGAAAATCATAACTATATCCATTGCTTCTCATACAATGAAATGAATTCATAACTGATTGCAGAAACTAATTTTTGTTTGCTTAAAAACTGTTTTCAAAAGATGTTGTCTTCATATAAATAACTACAATCTTTTAGCCTTGATTCAGATCATCTACTGTGGAGTTTGCATTTTTTAAAAAAACTTTTTTTCCTGAATTGGTCGTTTAGAGTTACACCTGTCCTTAATGTCTCATAATACTTAGGAAAAGATGACTGTTTTCTTATTTTCCTTTTGAAGCCAGTCTTAAAGGTGGACCCTTTTCCCAGTTTTATTGAGATATAATTGACATACATCACTGTATAAATTTAAGGTGCACAACATAATGGCTTGACTTATATATATATATTGTGAAATGATAATTGCAGTAATTTTAAGTATCCGTCATATCATATAGATACAGTAAAAAGAAAGAAAAAATACATTTTTCCTTCTGATGAGAACTCTTAGGATTTACTCTCTTAACAACTTTCATATGTATCATACAGCAGTATAACTATAGTGCATCCCCTAACTGCTCACGTGTACCTTATATCCCAAGTACTTATGTGTCTTATAACTGGAAGTTTGTACCTTTTGATTGCCTTCATTTAATTCTTCCTCTCCCCACCTCTGGTAATGAATGTGGTTTTTTCATTTTGTTTTTGCTTTTTTGTTCCATATATAAGTGAGAGCTTAGCATAATGCCCTCAACTTCCATCCATGTTGTCACAAACAGCAAGATTTAATTCTTTTTATGGCAAAATAATATTCTGTTGAGTTTTAAACCACACTTATTTTTCCTTTTTTAAAAATGAATTTTGAATGAAGTTGTTGCTTTACTTTATAGTGTTGTTAATTTCTACTGTATAGCAAAATAACTCAGCCATACATACACATGTATCTCCTCGCTTTTGGATTTCTTTCCCATTCAGGTCACCACAGTTAGTACGTTAAGTAGAGTTCCCCAAGAAGAATGGGAAATTGAGATTACGGCGTATACCCTACGGCGTATACCCTATTGATACTATTCTGTAGAAACCATGTAGCTGTAGACGGACACTTAGGCTGTTTCCATGTCTTGTCTCTTGTGGATACTGCTGCAGTGAACATGCGGGTGCAGATATATTCTACTGTTAGTGTTTTTGTTTCTTAAAGTTGGACTCTGATGCCACATTCAGAGTTAGTGTTAATGTTTTTTCATGAAAGTTAGTGTTTTTTCATGAAAGTCTACATAAGATATACAGGTTTCATGGGTGGAATTTTCTAGTCTTTAAAAACTGTCCAACAATGTTCATTTAGATAGAAAGCAGTAAGAAACATGCCTTTGCACAAGTTCTTTGACTTTTCTTACTACATAAAAAGTGTCTGGCATCTTTACTCGGACATTTTTATTTTGGTATTTAAACACTTGTGTCATTTTCAAAAACAGTATTTAGGCATATGTTTTTAATTGTAGTGGGAAGCTCCACTAATCACTGCTTACAAAGCCACATAAGTCTCTTGAAGATTGTATTCTAATAGGAAAATTCATGCTGTGAAATGCCTCTGCCAAGA
Organism: Bison bison bison; assembly: GCF_000754665.1. NCBI lineage: Eukaryota > Metazoa > Chordata > Mammalia > Artiodactyla > Bovidae > Bison > Bison bison. The sequence goes on along the minus strand of NW_011494832.1, from coordinate 4,625,439 downwards.
GCGTCTTTCTGGATAGATGGTAACTCACTTAACCATTGAACCTAATCCTCATGGTTATATCAGATCACATTGTAATTGATTTCAACTTACTTGAAACTCTAACAAACAGTATATTGTTAAGAAATATATTTTCTACCTGAGTAGATCTTGAATTTCTGGTGAAATTTCTTCAAAAGAAAGTTCTCTATGTTTGTTTGCTACTGAAAGCGAATAAAATAGCCTTTTCTGAAATAGAAGTTGGGAGAATCATGGTTCACTATTCCCAGAATTTCTTAACTTTCTGTATCTAAATGTCTTAGGAAGGATTATAGTATGTCTTTTGTGTTGTCAAATCCCCAGGTACCAAATAGCCCTTTAGTTGTTATTAATAAGTAATGATGCTTCAATTATTGCCACAATTAAGCAAGCTTCTCTCATGGCTTCCCTTTTCTCTGGATCTTCATGAAGAATTAAAGGGAATTTGATGAAGATATTGGTTGTCAAAAAAGTTGCCATAGGAAAAACTTATGGGACAGGTCATTGGAATGCAAACAGGATATCTTATAACTGTATCCACTTTGAATAATAGGAATGATTTGTAGTTCACAGAACTTTTATGGTAGTTGTGCAGGCTGAATGCTCGGTAACTTGCTGCTGCAGCTGCTGCTGCTAAGTCGCTTCAGTCGTGTCCAACTCTGTGCGACCCCATAGACGGCAGCCCACCAGGCTCCCCCGTCACTGGGATTCTCCAGGCAAGAACACTGGAGTGGGTTGCCATTTCCTTCTCCAATGCATGAAAGTGAAAAGTGAAAGTGAAGTCGCTCAGTCGTGTCCGACTCCTAGCGACCCCATGGGCTGCAGCCTACCAGGCCCCTCCATCCATGGGATTTTCCAGGCAAGAGTACTGGAGTGGGGTGCCATTGCCTTCTCCATCGATAACTGTTACACTTTGTCTATTATAGTTTACTATTCTGGCTGAGGTTGAGAGGCTGGTATTCTGGCCTTCTACTCTTCTGGGACTGCCTGATTATTTTTTGTGTACTGTGAGCTGCCACAATAAACAAACACATACATACATAGGTACATGTACAAGTCAATAAATGCAATGAAGGGAAGAGGAAGGGAGGGAGAAATAAAAGTAAATTTTGTCCTGTCGTCTTTTGCTTCTTAGTTTGCATTATCAACGTCTAGTCTGTGGGTGAGATAGCCCACAGCCTGCTACAAATATGGTCTATAAGCTAAGAATGATTTGCATTTTTTAATGACTGAAAGAAAAATGGCAAGAAGAATATTACATTAGCAGTGAAAATTGTAAGATTTTTAGATTTCAGTGCCCACAAATAAAGTTTTATTAGAACACAGCCACATTCATTCATTTACATTTATCTGTGGCTAAGTTTGTGCCACAGAAGAGTTAAATACTTGCCAAAGAGACCACTCAGCCCATAGAGCCTAAATTTATTGTTATTTGACCTTTAACAGACAAGGTTTGATGACTTTTGTTTAATAACTGTATAATTGTAGAAAAATTAAGACTTCTGAAAGAAGCTATTGTCTAGGATGTAGCTATAATACAATAATTTATAATGATGCTTCGTATAAAAACATCTTCTTTAATCTCGAGTAAAAAATGTCTTGTTATATCTATTAAAATTTAAACTAGAAACCATGTTACTTGATTATTTTGCAATTCATTACTGCTACTATGCTCCTAACAAGGAACACAGGTTGAAATAATGTATTTTAAAATCAGTGCTTTTTGATAAAATCAGTATTATTTGATATTTTGTAGAATTTGGGGTTTGGGATTTTTTTTGTTCGTTTTTGAGATTAATTTTTACTGTTAAGATGATGGGTATTTTTATGCTCCTTAGTCTCTTTTTTCAGTCTTTAGGAAAGACTATAAAATAGCAGGCAAGTATTCTCATAGGATTAACATTTCTGTTTTAATTTTGCCACCTACTGCTTATATCCAGGCTATTTGTTCAAAGTTGATGATAAAGTACAGTGAAGAGATTTGCCTGTTTTCTTTTTGCCTCTGGAGTTATGAAAATAGTTAAGTGTCTGGGCCAAGTTTAGACACATTTTGTCAAATTTACATTTTGAGCACTAAATGTGAATCAGAATGACATGTGGTTTCTGATGAAAGAGAGAGTATTCTTGTGAATGGATGTTAGAGGTTTAGGATGATTTAATGCCATTATGATTTTTTAATGTATGGTCGATACATGTAGTGCTTTGCCAAAATTCTTGTATAGTATGTACTGTTTCATGCTTCGTACTAGCTTCCGTTTAACTGGATGATTACTAAGTTTGACTGTTGGCTCCAGTAGGTCCTTTGAAAATGTGGAGATTTGAAGTGTGTGCCACATGTGTGACTAAAGCCTTAATATGTTTGCCTTGCAGCATTACAGGATCACTGCCTTTATGGTAACTAATCTGTTCTGACAGTCACATCTTTTGAAATGTATACCTAATGAACTGCAGAACTAGGCATTTTGATTTTTACAGAACTACCTAAACTAAAAACACCCAAGATGTAAAATGTGATAGCTGGAGCCGTGCATTTGACTTCAGAAAAGACGACTATCAGTTGTAAACTGTGCGTGTCAGTCACTCTGAGGATAATGTCTAGACTTCCCCTTTGCTTAGAAGTAAGGAACAAATCCCTTTGTAAGTCACTGGTTTTTAATAACATTGTGGTTCACTGCTTTCCAAATCAGAATCTAGAAACATCTGAGAGTTTACCAAGGATTCTACAGGGATTGTCACAGCAGGAAATACTAATAGAACAGGGTGGAATGATGACTGAATTGAAAGGGGAAAGATGATAAATTATGGTGTGATGATTGCTTGATCATGTAGAAGAGTAGCAAAGGCAATATGTGAAGAGAAAAATATGCAAGAGAGCCCAGATAGTGGTTGTTAATCTAGAGACAAATGTTCTTATTTAAAGTTTATTTTAAAAAGACAGTTTACTAAGAATAAATATATGATAATTGCTGAAAATATTTTTCAAAAAGCATAAGTCTTTTCCTTTAAGCTATTCTTCAGAGATACATTTTATTAAAGATCGTGTGAAATCTCACATAATCATTATATAAACTTTGGTGTTGCTAGTTTGCCCAAATTACTCATTTATCTCTTTAATATGCTACTTCTTATGCAAATAAGTACACTTTTTCAAGTTTTTGAACTATTTTATTACTAGTTTAGTGATGCTAATTAAGGTTATTTACAATGCTTATCTTTTGCCAGGGATGTTATTGAATCTCATCCAAAACTTGTAGTCACCCTGTGAGGAACTGTGAGAATGTAGACCCCATTGAGAGCAAGGATATTTGTCTGATTTATTCATTGGTACATCCTCAGAATAGCACATCACTCGAAGTTGTCGTGTTCTTGCCTAAAGAATCCCAGGGACGGGGTTGCCTGATGGGTTGCCGTCTATGGGGTCGCACAGAGTCGGACGCGACTGAAGCAACTTAGCAGCAGCAGCAGCAAAGTTGTCACTCAGTAGATATTCTTTGAATGAATGAGTGGATGAGTTGCACTTATCCTCCACCATGTTTAAACTGAAGCTCAGATAACTGAAGATCACATTGATATTGAGTGTATGATACAACCAGAATATAACCTTTTGGTATCTGATTTCACATCAAGAGCATTTATCCTCTTCAAGTTAATTACCTCATCTACCATCACCACTTTATTTACCTTTTATGAAGTTAAGGTAATTTCATTTTGTTGTTGTTTGGTCACTAGGTCGTGTCCAACTCTTTTGCAACACCAGTGGACGATAGCCCGCCAGGCGCCTCTGTCCATGGGATTTCCCAGGCAAGAATACTGGAGTGGGTAGCCATTCCCTTCTCCAGGGATCTTCCCAACCCAGGGATCAAACTCGCATCTCCTGCATTTCAGGCAGATTCTCTTACTGCTGAGCCACCAGGGAAGCCCCCATGGTCTCACTTTACTGTGAATTAAATGTTTCCTTCACATATGTCAGGAGATATGGCTGATGTGTTGACATTCAACGTTAGCTCAGCACTGCTTTGTTAGAATAACATCACTCACTTTTGCCCATCCACACATTGTCACCAAGTCGTACGTGTGAAAGAGATACATCTTACAAGGTGACAGAGAAAACCTGGAACAGACTGGATTTGTATGTGAATTAACCAGTTAACCTGTGAATCTCGTATCTTTTTATGTCAGCCGCCATGTATTTAGGGTTGAAGGAGGTAATATTTTGTGGGGAGAGGTGAGTACTAAAATGGAAGAGTAATTCATCTCACTTTTTGACGTATTACTAAATCTTTGTGCATTTTAAAACTTGTGCCTTTCAGCAGGTGCAATGGCCATGATATGCTCTTTATTACTGGTGCTTTTACTATGTATTCACTGATATAAAACATGTGCTGCTGCTGCTAAGTTGCTTCAGTCGTGCCCAACTCTGTGCGACCCCATAGACGGCAGCCCACCAGGCTTCCCTGTCCCTGGGATTCTCCAGGCAAGAACACTGGAGTGGGTTGCCATTTCCTTCTCCATGTGCAAGCAAACCTAAATCCTGTATGTTGCCTTCATTTTAACCCTCACTTTTTCATGAATGTAAGAAAAATTTCTAACCCAAAGACATTAACTTATAAAGTCTTTTGTCTGTGTTTTAATAAGAAATAATCACACTATGTTCTTGTTCTTGATGCACTGCTGAGTTTCCCTGAAGCAGACTTAGCAGCCTTTGTCCCTTGGAGAAAGTCTCATAGCCCATTACTCAGCCTGGCCAGCCCTCTCTATGTGACTACCTGAGGAGGTACATATCCAAGTGTCAGTTGTGGGGGTGGTCTTTGTTGAAAGCCAGTTTTGTTTTATCTTGTTTTTAAGTTTTATGGAACTGAGAAAAGTTTTCAAATTGTTGAAAATGAAAAGAGAGATTTAATTTAGAATATGAAGTGTAGTGTGAATTGAACAAAAAAGGCTTGAAAGTGGATTTTCTGAGGTGAGTCTGTTATTAGTGTCATAAATGTTTTCCTTAGTTGTATGCGTATTTTCTCTTTCACTAATGTAGTGAGCACAATAATAGGCCCCCAAAGGTTATTTCCTAATCCGCGGGAACTGCTCTGTCTGCTCAGGGTCCCACAAAGCCACAAAGTGTAAACCAGACTGCATTCCTTTCTGGAGTTCAAAATCTTTTCCAAACTCACACAGTATTTGGAAAAATTAAGTTCCTTCCTGAAGCAGGGATGAGGTACTGCCTTTCCCTGCCATTGTCCATTCAAAAAACACCTGTTTGCTCCTTCTGTCTACTAAAACAGAGTCTCATACAATGTAGCATAATTGTGGGATTGACATACTACCGATTTAGCATTATTCTGTGGTTTTAGAAGCAAGTCACACATCTACTCTTATTCAAGGGGAGAAGTTATACAAAGGAGTGACTTAGTAAGGCTCTTCTTGGAGTAGGTCAGTCACTTCCCAGATACATTTATGTAGCTAGCTCCCTTTGGCATTGATAGGGAGGATACATTACAGACAGAGAAAAAAGGCCGGTTAGGAGACTTGGTTTTTTTATAGGCAAGAAATGATGAGAGCCTAAATTAAAACAGGTGCTAGAAGTCAGAGATTGAGAGGGATTATCAAGAGATATTCAGGAATAGGAAAGGACCTGATAATAACTAACTTGATTTGGGAAGAGCAGGCAGATGAAAAAAAAGTGCCTAGGGTGTTTTGTAAATATATGGTCTGTCACAAGGATGAAAAGAAGTACCATTCATTGAACAAGGGAACATAGAATCAGCAATCAGATTTGGAAAGTAGTGGATTCCTTTTGAAGGGCACACCTGTCCTTTCCTATGACCTGTTATGATTAGAAGTTGAATTTACCACCTAAAATACATTATCTCATCAAAATCTCATAGCAACCGAATGAGAGAGAATCATTATCCCCATTTTAGAACTGTGTAAACTGAGGCTTTGGTAATTAAATGGCTAGCTTATGGTTGTGAAGCTATTAGAAACAGTAACTAAATTCCAACCCAGGTCTGTCTCCCACTGAGTTAGAGATTCTGTGGACCACTCAGATGGATAAGTCAAAGAGGGTGTTGTTGTGGATACACTTCAGCAGAGAGGGCTGTGCTAGAGATGCAGATACAGAAGTCATTAGCAATATAGGTGTCAGCGGAATCCTTGACAGTTCTTGAGGTCACTCTAGGAACTATGCAGATAAGGATTTAACTCTGGGGAGCTCATTTAAAAGGTAGGAAAAGTAAAGATCATCTACTAAGAAAATGGAGAAAAAGTGATCATAAAGTAACAGGAAAATAACAATTAGTATCATGGTGACCTCGAGAAAAGAGAATAGCAGGCAGGAAAAAAACCCGTGGCCAGGATCATCAGATGTGACAGTTCTGTCCGAGGGCCCTTGTAAGATGTTCCTTTCCTCGTTAGCCTGTCTTCTTGAGGACCAGTGAAGCTTGAGAGGAGAATAACCATTTCAGTGGAAAGAATGGGTTGTGAACAGGAGGAAGTAAGAATGGGTTAGCATGAGCAAGTGTATTGAGAGATGACTAAATGAAGAGGGAAACCTCCTCTTTTTACATGAGCACCCAAAAACGTAGGCAAATGTTCCAGGCCACCTTCTCTATGTGCTTTAGTCTTTGCAAACTATTGTAGAAACACCCATCTTATGGTAAAACTGGTGCAGAAAATAAACTAATTAATAGTGACCATAAAATCCATTAATCTCAGATGAGTAATTCTTTCCGCAAATTTTAAAGGATTAAATAGAAAGAGTTAGCTCCTTGCATCGTTGGAAATTTAGTTGTTTCATCCTGTGTCGGTTCTATAAAACCTGGCATATGACATACACTTCTCCATTGTCAGAGAAGGCAATGGCACCCCACTCCAGTACTCTTGCCTGGAAAATCCCATGGATGGAGGAGCCTGGTGGGCTGCAGTCCATGGGGTTGCTAAGAGTCACACACGACTGAGCAACTTCACTTTCACCTTTCACTTTCATGCATTGGAGAAGGAAATGGCACCCCACTCCAGTGTTCTTGCCTGGAGAATCCCAGGGACGGGGGAGCCTGGTGGGCTGCCGTCTATGGGGTCACACAGAGTCGGACACGACTGAAGTGACTTAGCAGCAGCAGCAGCAGCATGACATACACCTGCATGGAAGTCCATTTATTTTAAATTGATATTGTAAATAAAACATCCATAATACAATACAACAAAGGACACTGAAATGTAATTTGTACATTTTGGTAATTTACACAATCCTAAAACATTAATGTTAGTGATTCCTGAGACTCTATTTGAGTATTCTTTTTAGCTGTGTCTCCAGGAAATAATTATAATAAGCCATATTTTAATGGAATATCACTTGGTCTAATATTAGATTTTTTTTCTAAATCATTATAGGGAAAATTAGCTTCTAGAACCAGAACATATTATACTGTAACTTATTAAACACATTTTGTTACATCAGATATATCATTAACAGATATTTTGCATGAGGACAGAAACTTTAGTTGAAAAAAATAATCAAATCAAAAATTTTGAACACGTGTACACCTGTGGCAGATGCATGTTGATATATTGCAAAACCAATACAATATTGTAAAGTAAAATAATAATAATAATAATAAAATTAATAAAAAACTAAAAAAAATTAAATGGCACATTTTCCTGTATTCTATTTCTTGGTAAGTCTCAACTAAATCAAAGCTTATAATTTAGTCACTCCTTATAAAATTGTCAGTTCAGTAAAATCATTGGTCTTAAAAGTTTGCCCTAGAAATCTACTTCTCCATTAACTTATCTAAATATGTACCTCCCAAAGCTTTCCACAGCAGTAATGGATGCAAAGCATGTGTAAAATCCTAGCTCCTACACATCCTAGCTCCTACACATGGTCGTGTGAAATGGGAAATTAAAATTCCCAAAGATATTCCTACAATAACCAATTCCAATTATGTTTGGGATTTCTCCTAAACTTTGTTGAAAACAGAATAACTTTTTAGACTAGGCTAAGGATTAGGCAACATTCTTTAACTTCAAAAGACCTATGTTTCAATCCTGCTATGTACCATCTGCCAGTTTTATGCCTGGGAGCAAATTATATAACATCTCTAAGCCTGCTTTTCTTAATTGCACTACTTTATGGATGTATTTTAAAGATTAAATGATGATGTGTACAAAACTTGGAGTGTACTGCCTAACAATTGGTAAGCATTTGACAGGTACATATATGTATGTATCTATACAGTATATATATATATAAATTGACATCAATCATACTATCTATGAATAGAAATATACATA
>NW_011494832.1:4610691-4617038 GCF_000754665.1 Bison bison bison | reverse complement strand
TATATATATATTTGTGAATACACAAGTATTTTTTAATTCTGTTGCAGATTCTGATGCCATTAACTAAAATAAGCAGTGAACAAAATACACAAATGTCTCTTTAAAGTTTGTATTCTTGTGGAAGGAAACAGGCTATGAATAATATGTGCATAATTATTTTACAGCATTACTTAAATTTGAGTACACTGTATTAGGAAAAGTAGAAAGGAAGCAAAACCTTTAATGACAGATCATAGATGAATCTGCCTGGTATAAAAGAACAGTAGGTAATTTATGTAACAGAAAAAGACTCACAATAAGGAAGGACAATTTCAGAACACTAAGAATAAAAGTGTACTCTTTGTAAAGTTCATAAGGAAGGTTTGTATAGGATTTTGCCTTTGATCTTGAACAGCCTTGTCAGATTTGTAAAGCAAATACTGTATCCACATTTTATAGAAAAACACAAAGGATTACCGGAGGTGGGTTTGTTCAAGTTTACACCATTTTCAAGTTTAAGACCAGAATAAGAATAGTGGACACTATTGCAGGTTTGGGGAAACAGGTATATGTTCTTTTCAATAGTAGTGTGGAGATTGCCATTAACTGGGCTGTTAATGAGCGATGTTTATCTACTCCTGAAAGCTAACTGCAAAAAGAGAACCATCATAGAGCACAGTTACACTTGTACTAAGCATTCAGCATATGGTAAAACGGTACTAATTTATTGTATTCCTTCTAATGTAAATGGCGTTAGGCAGACTCAACAGCAGTGTCTTGAATTATATAGTAGCTTTAGTAGGTCTAATTTTAAATACTTACATTCTACTTTATCTTTTTTAGTAATAACCAGAACATGATTTCAATCTATAGCTTGACTTAATTACATCTCAAATTATTTTTTTATTGCTTGAGCTAAATGTTAATTTTTTAATCAAGAAAATAATAGGTGAACAAAAAGAAAAAGGAAGAAAAAGCAAGCCTAGTTTATATTCCCTAATATGAAACTAAATGTATTTCAGTGTTCAGAAGTATGTGAATAGGAAAAGGTAATATACACATATATTAATATATTAGGTAAAATGGCTTGCACAACCTTGGATCACAGTGAAGTCAGTAGTACTGTTGCTATAGTGAAACATAGAAATCCTCAAACCAAGTATAACAAATACAGGTTATAAGTAGCCTTAGGTAAGTGCAGGTCAGATTTTGTGACTAAAGTAGTTCAAGTTAGGACAGATTTTACCATCAAAGCAATTAAAAAAAAAAAAAACTTGAAATTTAGAGCTGCAGAAAAAAGATTATAAGCCCACATTAAAAATACAGTGTAACCCCCTACTTATGTAGAGGGATTATAATATAAATATTTTATTTTTTTTACTCTGTAAGATATCACAAATATCTTTGCTTGACATATTTGGGGGAGAAGGGAGGAGTATTTTATTTTAGTATCACGATTCTCAGAAATATTGTTATTTACATTTTCTTACAGATTTATTGGATCACAAAATTGGAAAACACAATTGTAGACTGATTTTACATGTGGTTTGACCAGGGCCCCAGCTTCTTTTTTTTGGAGCTTTTGGCTCTGTCCTCCTTAGCTGGGGGCAGAGTTAAGCTTTGCTCTTAGGTCAACTTTCTCATTTTTTCAAATGGCTGCAGAAATTCCAAAACATATCTACAGACTTCCTATGAACCTGTGTTTCTATTTTTTATTATTTCCATTCAGACTAAAAGACATCCTTTAGCGTTTCTTCCTATGAACCTGTGTTTCTATTTTTTATTATTTCCATTCAGACTAAAAGACATCCTTTAGCGTTTCTTCAAATGTAGGGAGTCTGCAGGCAAAAAAACTTCCAAGCTTTCATTTATCTAAAAATGATTGATTTAATCTTATATTTTTAAAGAATATTTTCACTGGATATAAAATTATGGGTTAACTTTTTTTCTTTCAGAAATTAAAAAATGATTATTTCTTTATCTTCTGGTTCCATTGTTTGTGATAAAAACACAATGCCTTTTTTCTCTGGCTGCATTCAGAGATTTATTTCTGTAAATTTTATTTTCAGCAATTTAAATATGATGTGACTTTTATATCTGTTTAGCTAAGATCTCATGGAATTCCTAATCTACAACATATTATTCTTCATTAAATTTGGGAAATTTTCAGCCATTCTTTTTTCATATAGTTTTTTCTTCCCCAGTCTTCCCTTATTCTCCTGTCAGAACTCTAATTACATGTACATAAGACCATTTGATGATGTCAGCCATGCCCAAAAGACTTTTAATTTTTTTCTCTATGTTCTTGCAACTGGACAATTTATATTGATCTGGCTTCAAGTTCACTGACTTTCTACCCCAAACTGCTATTGAGTCTATAAAACTGATATTTTATTTTAGCTATCATAATTAAGTTCTAAAATATCCATTTGACTTTTTATAGTTTTTATTTCATTGCTGAATTTTTCATATCTTTTCATTTATTAAGACCATGTCTTCTTTTCATTATTGTTTTGCTTTTAATTTTTTAAACATAGTTATGATAATCTATAATAGCTGCTTTAAAGTTGTTGCTTACTAAGTTCAGCATCTTGGATAATTTTACTTCTTTTTCTTCCTGAAGACCATCCCCTGTTTCATCCATTTTTTTCTCTTCCTCTCTCTCTCTCTCTCTCTTCATGTACAATACTTTTTGTTGTTCTTGATCCTGTGTCACCATCACAGCATTTAAATTGCCTATTGAGTGAGAAAAGCTCTGCTAAATGTGAGAAAATGTGCTAGATGACCTAGTTTAAGAATATATACATATATGCTGCTGCTGAGTCACTTCAGTCGTGTCCGACTCTATGCGACCCCATAGACAGCAGCCCACTAGACTCCTCTCTCCCCGGGATTCTCCAGGCAAGAATACTGGGGTGGGTTGCCATTTCCTTCTCCAATGCATGAAAGTGAAAAGTGAAAGGGAAGTCCCCCAGTCATGCCCGAGTCTTAGTGACCCCATGGACTGCAGCCCACCAGGCTCCTCTGTCCATGGGACTTTCCAGGCAAGAGTACTGGAGTGGGGTGCCATTGCCTTCTCTGATCTCCCGATTTACTACATATAAAGGTAGTAAATTGAGGGCATACATGAATAGAATCACCACATCTTAAAGATGTATTCACTAAACTCCTAATAGAAATTTTATAAACTTATGGTTCAACTTTATTCTCAAGTTTTAAAAATATATTAATACTATAAATACTAAAAATACTATTTTAAAAATACTATTAAAAGCATATAGCAGCAGGTTGATAACCTAATTGGAAAAAGAAATCTTTTATGAGTTTATACTGTAACTAATATGAACTAAAGGAGCCAATCTGTAAGATCTAATTTAGAGATTAACAATGCAAGATTTCTTATCATCATATTATCTATAGAGGGTTCATTTACTAAACCGAGCTTTTGAAGTTCTTTTTTGGGGGGAGCTTTAAAGTATATTTCTTAAATTCAGTATACAAATTGATGCAGAAAACTATAAATAAATAAAATAAAAGGTATTTATCAAATATAGCAATTTTTATCTTTAATAATACTAATTTTAATTAATAAATATTAGAATTGATTTCCCGGCAGTAATTTACCTCTGAAGTCATGCAGAGGGCTACTTGACATTTAGGGACACTATGGTGAAGATTGAGAAAAAGCAGGAAAGAATTAAGTATTTGACTTTGGAATTTATGTTTGTCTTTACTAAATTGAGTGAGGTCCGTCCTTACCTGGTACAAACTGCTAGTAATTCTGAACACCTAGAATCAGATTGGCTATGTAATTTGCAGGGTATGGTACAACATGAAAATCCAGGGCTCCTTATTTAATATTATTAAGAATTTCAAGGAGGTGACAACAGAGCATTAAACTGAGTATGAATCCTTCTGACCACAGAAATATGTGTGACTGAACAAGTCTAACAACCATGAAACCAAACCTGATTGGAATATTTTTACAGAATAACAACCAGGTATACGAAACTGACTAAATCTGATTAAGGAGGCAGAGTTCTCCTAAATCCCCAGGCAACCAGAAGCCCAGTGGCAAGCACGCAGTTTGGCAGAACAATTTCTAGGGAAACCTCTAAGGACCAGTTTAGATGAGACTCAGTAGATAGATACACACAGGACTGTTCATAACCCGCTGGTAATGAGTTTTTTTATACTATGCTATAAATACAAGCTGTTCTCTTATCTGGAGACTGTGGTAATTTTAAAGATAATATTGCCATCATCTCTTGCACTATAAAGAAAAAAAAACTCTAGATGGTATGCAATATATAATACAGGAAATAAGTTTATAATACAGGGGAAAAAATTGGGAAATTTTCTTAAAAGATTTAATGAAATAAAAGAAAATTAAGAGCACTAATATGGGTTGATGGATCTACTGTGGTATCTTTGTATATAAGTTTATATTATGCAGCTCTCCTATGTGTCTTGCTTGATTCATGTCAAGTGCTTTATTGTTTTGAAGGCATGCCTATTATGTATATCTCATAGATAAGACAGTTGGTCTTCAGAAAAAGTTGTGACTCCAATAATGTAAAAAGTTTAGTTAGTGGTCGAGCTAAAAATATCTTGCCCATATTGAGGGTATACTATGTACTAGACATCTGATATAAACATCTGAATGCAGAGTTCCAAAGAACAGCAAGGAGAGATAAGAAAGCCTTCTTCAGCGATCAATGCAAAGAAATAGAGGAAAACAACAGAATGGGAAAGACTAGAGATCTCTTCAAGAAAATCAGAGATGCCAAAGGAACATTTCATGCAAAGATGGGCTTGATAAAGGACAGAAATGGTATGGACCTAACAGAAGCAGAAGATATTAAGAAGACATGGCAAGAATACACAGAAGAACTGTACAAAAAAGATCTTCACGACCCAGATAATCATGATGGTGTGATCACTCACCTAGAGCCAGACATCCTGGAATGTGAAGTCAAGTGGGCCTTAGAAAGCATCACTAAGAACAAAGCTAGTGTAAGTGATAGAATTCCAGTTGAGCTATTCCAAATCCTGAAAGATGATGCTGTGAAAGTGCTGCACTCAATATGCCAGCAAATTTGGAAAACTCAGCAGTGGCCACATGACTGGAAAAGGTCAGTTTTCATTCCAATCCCAAAGAAAGGCAATGCCAAAGAATGTTCAAACTACCGCACAATTGCACTCATCTCACACGCTAGTAAAGTAATGCTCAAAATTCTCCAAGCCAGGCTTCAGCAATATGTGAACTGTGAACTTCCTGATGTTCAAGCTGGTTTTAGGAAAGGCAGAGGAACCAGAGATCAAATTGCCAACATCTGCTGGATCATGGAAAAATCAAGAGAGTTCCAGAAAAACATCTATTTCTGCTTTATTGACTATGCCAAAGCCTTTGACTGTGTGGATCACAATAAACTGTGGAAAATTCTGAAAGAGATGGGAATACCAGACCACCTGATCTGCCTCTTGAGAAATTTGTATGCAGGTCAGGAAGCAACAGTTAGAACTGGACATGGAACAACAGACTGGTTCCAAATAGGAAAAGGAGTACATCAAAGCTGTATATTGTCACCCTGTTTATTTAACTTCTATGCAGAGTACATCATGAGAAACGCTGGGCTGGAAGAAACACAAGCTGGAATCAAGATTGCCGGGAGAAATATCAATAACCTCAGATATGCAGATGACACCACCCTTATGGCAGAAAGTGAAGAGGAATTAAAAAGTCTCTTGATGAAAGTGAAAGAGGAGAGTGAAAAAGTTGGCTTAAAGCTCAACATTCAGAAAATGAAGATCATGGCATCCGGTCCCATCACTTCATGGGAAATAGATGGGGAAACAGTGTCAGACTTTATTTTTCTGGGCTCCAAAATCACTGCATATGGTGACTACAGCCATGAAATTAAAAGACGCTCACTCCTTTGAAGGAAAGTTATGACCAACCTAGATAGCATATTCAAAAGCAGAGACATTACTTTGCCAAAAAAGGTTCGTCTAGTCAAAGCTATAGTTTTTCCTATGGTCATGTATGGATGTGAGAGTTGGACTGTGAAGAAGGCTGAACGCTGAAGAATTGATGCTTTTGAACTGTGGTATTGGAGAAGACTCTTGAGAGTCCCTTGGAATGCAAGGAGATCCAACCAGTCCATTCTGAAGGAGATCAGCCCTGAGATTTCTTTGGAAGGAATGATGCTAAAGCTGAAACTCTAGTACTTTGGCCACCTCATGCGAAGAGTTGACTCATTGGAAAAGACACTGATGCTGGGAGGGATTGGGGGTAAGAGGAGAAGGGGACACCAGAGGATGAGATGGCTGGATGGCATCACTGACTCAATGGACGTGAGTCTGAG
>NW_011494832.1:4599137-4610591 GCF_000754665.1 Bison bison bison | reverse complement strand
TGGATGGCATCACTGACTCAATGGACGTGAGTCTGAGTGAACTCCGGGAGTTGGTGATGGACAGGGAGGCCTGGCGTGCTGTGGTTCATGGGGTTGCAAAAAGTCAGACATGACTGAGCAACTGATCTGATCTGATCTGATGTACTAGACATCATACTAAGCAGTTTCCATGTGTTATTCATTTAGATTTGTTAGAACTTTTTCAACAGAGAGTGACTTTGTTTACACTTTACTTGAACTAGCTAAAAATAGTAAATTTTTGTGTGCTCCACTGGGAAATGTAGGAGGCAGCCTCAGATATAGCTGAGTTTGTGCTGAAGTGATGTCTTCAGGAATTTATCTCACCATCTTTCAGCTCTGCCTTCCTTCTTATTGTTTGTTCTCAGATGGAGTCTGTGCCTGTGGTGGCAGGAATGACCTCCAGATTTACAAGCCTTTACTAGTCCTGATCTCAGATGGAAA
Source organism: Bison bison bison (assembly GCF_000754665.1). NCBI lineage: Eukaryota > Metazoa > Chordata > Mammalia > Artiodactyla > Bovidae > Bison > Bison bison. The sequence continues at coordinate 4,610,129 of NW_011494832.1, read as the reverse complement.
GAGGCTCCCACCTATCTAATTCTCAAGAAGGGCTAAGCCTTGACTTGTTTCTATGCCCACTCCTGCATGAATCATAGGGGCAAAGACATGTTCTAATTGCACAGACCTAAGTCGTGCATCTCCCTGGGGCTGAGAGATACTCCACTCCTTAACTGTGCAGATGGAGAATGAGAGAGGTGTTGTTTCCAAAAGTTGTCTCAGGGTGCTATTTCCAAGAAAGGGAAAGTGATTCTGGATAGACCATAGTAACAGATACCCATTACAAAATTTATCATTGTAATTTATATTTACACACAAGCAAACTGAGGCTTAAGGAGAAAAGAAAGATACTCTGCTTCACTGTAACTATATTGCAGGCATGATGCTTTTCACGAGGAAATATAAGGTATTGTATATCCCAGTCCTTCAGAACAATAAAAAAATTTATGTTATATGTGTTCAAGGAATGACTACCTCCAGATGGAAGACATTTGTTAATTGTATTATCATCTTCAAGCTAATAGATTCAGAGATGACTTTATGTAGACATAAGTAATTGGGAATTTTATAGATATTCTGGAATGCATATTTTCTAAATGACTAACATTTAGTGGGAACCCACTATTAAAGAATCATTATTTTAAAAAGCAAATTTTAGACTTTGAGCTCTTGAGACATCAGTAATATTTTTCATAAGCCGATGAGTAAAAATTGGTGGAAGACAACCTAAATCCATTTATTTACTTAGTAGTGAATGATTTAGCCCAAGGATACCTCAAAAGTATCTTCTGTATATGGAACTGAGGTTTTGTGAATAAGTTTGGAAAAGAAACTAGAACTGTCTACCATACATTTTGAGAGAAATTATCCAATTAACCTGGGCCAGCTTAGAGAGTAGCCGTGAGGAATTTCATGTATATTGGCTTGGTTCCACAACTGATTGAAATGACAAATGAGCACTCGACCGCTGATATGTCCACCAAGCAATGGTTTATGGTGTGCCTTCATCATGACTACGTTGAACCAAATTAAATCTGTCTCTTGAAAATCTGAACTGGAGACTATAGGAGTCAGGTAGTTTGTAAGAGGAGCAGAAATACAAACACATCTAGAGTGGAGCCTTGTCATTGTGTACACCCTGGAGCTGAGATCTCTGTTTCTGAGATTACAAGTACTAGAGATCCTGACCAGTCACCTACGTTTGTTGGTCAACTAGGAAAACTACTGCTGTGTCTTTTAAATAGTCCCATCTCAGCAAGGTCTGCATAGTGGTGAAACAACTGAATAGTCATGTATAATTCTAAGCATCACAGTTTAAATAGGATAATCCCAAACTGCAGGGTGTTCAGAGAATGGCAGGTAAGAAGATCTGATTTTTGAGTTTGAAAAAGACCTACTTGAACGTAGTGTTCATGCTTAGACCAGAGTGTGGAGGGTATAAAGATATACTCAGAGAGATCTGAGAAAATGATTGAGTACTGTATATTCTTGGCAGCTGTAGAAGAAAGGCAAGCAGACTCTTTACCATCTGAGCCCTGCAGAAAAAAGGCCAATGAATAAAACAGACAGGCGGTAGAGCTATTTACACTCAACTTTAATGGACGTGAGTCTGAGTGAACTCCGGGAGTTGGTGATGGACAGGGAGGCCTGGAGTGCTGCAATTCATGGGGTTGCAGAGTCGGACACGACTGAGTGACTGAACTGAACTGAATGAAGACATTTTCCAACCTTTTGCTGACATGTGAAAACTGATCTTGGATGATAAAATTGTAGTGGTAAGAGATTGTAGGCAAGGTTTCATTGGATAATTAGATATTCTTCAATTTAAAGAAACTATTATTGTCCAGTTTTATAAAAAACTTTCTTTTTTAGAAAACTAGACTAATTGTCAGAGCTGAACTTACCATAAACTTTAGAGTTCCTCATTTGTAACTGGCTTCCCTGGTGGCTGAGAAGGTAAAGAATCTGCCTCCAATTCAGGAGACATGGGTTCTATCCCTGGGTCGGGAAGATCCCCTAGAGAAGGGAATGGCAACCCACTCCAGTATTCTTGCCTGGAAAGTCCCGTGAACAGAGGAGCCTGGCAGGCTACAGTTCATGGGGTCACAAATAGTCAGAGAGGACTGAGCGACTTAACACTTTCACTTTCACGTTTTAAGTGTTTGGGAAAAATCCAAACAGCCCTCTTTTTGTATTTATGTATTATCTTACTTAAAATAGGGCTTCCCTGGTGGCTTAGAGGGTAAAGCGTCCGCCTGCAATGCGGGAGACCCGGGTTCAATCCCTGAGTTGGGAAGATCCCCTGGAGAAGGAAATGGCAACCCACTCCAGTACTCTTACCTGGAAAATCCCATGGACGGAGGAGCCTGAGAGGCTGCAGTCCATGGGGTTGCAAAGAGTCAGACAGGACTGAGCGACTTCACTTTCACTTTCTTAAAATAGTCCCCCTATTATAAAAGTTCAAAGTCTCATAAAATCTGAATTGTTAATAGTGATGATTCTCACAGGATTTAAAACTATTCCATTCATATTTGAATCCACAATTTGAATGACTATTCTAATTTATGTATATGAAAGCTTTATTATGTAGAATGAGAACAAATGTGTTCATTTGTGACACACTAATGAAAAAGGAACCAGTATAATGAACTCTGGAGCTATGCTACCTCATAAAGTGTCAATTCAAGTATAAATATGCAATAGTACAGGAATTAAAATGCATATTTATTTCCTAGAACAATGTATTTTTATCATAGATCCAGGCACACAGTAGGCATCCATTAAATATTTGTTTCTCTATAGGGATCTTGCATTTCTATGATTTTTTTTAAACTTAATTTTGCAATAGAAACTGATATTTATATTACTGATATTTAATATTTAAATTAACTGATTTTTTGGTAAGAATTTCAGATAAGTTGATGCTTTACTAGGTAGAAAATGTATTTTTATCTTTTAATAGTCTCTCAAGGGAAATCTACTCACATTAACAGTAAAACAAAAAAGAACTAAAATAGGAAAGCAAACAATAAATAAAAGTAATGTTCTACCTTTCATCACAAATGAGTCAAAAGTAAGTTTTTGCTTCTCATTAGCCCATTTTTATAGCTGTTCATTGTGCTATATTTTGTAAATGGCTGGAATAAAATATGTTTGTTATAGGTTTGTTTTTTTTTTTTCCAGAAGAAATGATTGTTTCTGTAAAATAATGTTCTCATACCCTGAAGAAGGGGATGGCTACCCACTCCAGTATTCTTGCCTGGAGAATTCCATGGTCAGAGGAGCCTGGCAGGTTACAGTTCAAGGGGTCAAAATGAGTCGGACACAACTGAGCAAATAACACACTTACACAGTTACTTAAAACATTAGATAAAAAAAGTAGTCGGTTCTCTCATTTGAGAATACTTAATAAAATTATTTTCAAAGCTGATAGCTTTGGCTTTAATCAAGATTCCCTTTCATGCAGCTTTATTTGGGATTGTGCTCAGTTTCCACTCATAGCTTCTGCTCAGTCTCCACTCAAGAAGTGGTCATTGCTGTCATGTGATGGACAGGGAGGCCTGGCATGCTGCGATTCATGGGGTCACAAAGAGTCGGACACAACTGAGCAACTCAACTGAACTGAATTGAGGATGACACTGGTCCTTGCAAGCTTCAGCCGGAAACCATAAAACTCTGTTGTGACTTAAAAAAAATAAAAGTATGATCTTTATGATAACATGACCTAAAACAAAGATAGTTTTACACCCTAATTTTTCACCTACCCAGTCACACAGACACCACACACACACACACAATATCACACAAATCCTTCCCTAGGTGTTATAATTTCAAGGCTTTAATTTTAGGGTTTTTGGTCTATACTATTCCCATAGAAGTTTGCACTGTTCTTTGTGCCGAATTGTTAACAGAAACTAGGGAATACCTCCAAGCGCCTTCATCTATTTTCAGTTGTGGTGTGTCTCTGAACCATATGCCTAAATGTTGTTCCACTTCCAGTTTATACCTGCAGTAATTATCTTCCAAGAAACTAGTACAAATTGGTACAGAACTAATTCTAAAGAAGTTAATCGATGAAACAGAGAAAAGTCCAGGTTTCTTAATTATATTTAGAGCCTACAAATCTTTAGGATTTTTATGTATTTTTAAGTATGGCTTAAGAAGTGAATTTTGTATTGTAGAGTGTAGTTTGAAACTTTAACAGGTGCTTAAACTTTGTATACTTGTAAAGGTCCAAGGATTGTTTGGACAAAATCTCTTAAGCCTTATTTTTCTGTATAAACATCATTATTATTATTTAGTAGGTTTTAATTTTTTTAGTTGGTAAAATCTTAGAGTTTACTTTTTATTAAGAATTATTTTATTGTACAGTTAGATTCATAAAGTAGAAATTATAAATAATAAATGGAATTTTTATGTCAGAGTAATGCTTAGATGTGAGGTTTGGGACCTGTAGTATTGGTTTCAAGTTTTTTCTTTTAAGTGAAAGTCACTCAATCATCTGACTCTGCGACCCCATGGACTATACAGTCCATGGAATTCTCCAGGCAAGAATACAGGAGTGGGTAGCCTTTCCCTTCTCCAGGGGATCTTCCAGACCCAAGGATCGAACCCAGGCCTCCCGCATTGCAGGTGGATTCTTTACCAGCTAAGCCACAACGGAAGTTCATCACTAATAGATTCCTAATTGTTAAGTCCTGTACAACTCTGTTCAAGTATCTCTTCTTAGTGACATTTCTCAACAGAATTAAAAGATGCTTTAGTGTCTGTTGATGATAATGCACCTGTCAAAATTACAAATTCACAGTGACATGCTCATACTTTAAGAGAGTCATGACTTGATATTCACAAAGCAACTCATTAGTTATTTTAACAGGAACATATTTTGGTAAGGAAATATATTTTTACTTTCTCAAAGGACTCACAAATTTACTTTAACCTCACATTACCAAGTTGCAACTAGTTTTTTTTAAACCTAAAATTTAAGTGATTGGTAGAATAACATAATTATATGTTTAGAAAATGCTTACGTTACAGATGAAATTTTCTTAACTAAATTTTTTGACATAAGGAACATTTCTGTATATATTATATTTACTTAGACATCTTCGTTTTGGCAGTCTCTAATTGAGAAATTAGAGACCTGGGTCTCCTGCATTGTAGACAGACGCTTTACAGTCTGAGCCACCAGGGAAGTCCCAATTGAGAAATTCAGGTACTTTCTTAAGATTTAGTAACATTTATTTTTGGCTGCCCTGGGTCTTAACTGATGCACTGGCACTTTCTGAAGTAGTGGCAAGCCGGGGTTGCCTTTTGTTGCAGTGCTCAGGCTTCTCATTGCTCTGGCTTCTCTCGCTGCGGAGCATGACCTCTAGGGTGTGCGGCTGTCAGCAGTTGCCTCAGTAGCTGTGGCCTGAGGGCTTAGTTGCTCCATGGCATGTGGGATCTTCCTGGACCAGGGATCAAACCTGTGTTGTCTATAGTTGCAAGCAGATTCTTAACTTCTAGACCACCAAGGAAGACCCAAATACAAGTACCTTTTTATTTACTTAAGTTTATTTGACCCATCTAATTTGAAACTTTCACTATAGTTTAAATATTCTAAAGAAACATGCCCAACTGAAAACAATAATTGTGAAAATCATAGAATTGTTCTATGAATCAGTTCACTCACTCAGTCGTGTCCGACTCTTTGTGACCGGACTTCCCTATCCATCACCAACTCCCGGAGCTTGCTCAAGTTCATGTCCATCAAGTCGGTGATGCCATCCAACCATCTCATCCTCTGTCGTTCTCTTCTCCTCCCACCTTCAATCTTTCCCAGCATCAGGGTCTTTTCCAATGAGTCAGTTCTTCAGTTCAGGTGGCCACAGTTTTGGAGCTTCAGTTTTAGCACCAGTCCTTCCAGTTAATATTCAGGACTTACTTCCTTTGGGATTGACTGGTTGGATCTCCTTGCAGTCCAAGGGACTCTCAAAAGAGTCTTCAACACAACAGTTCAAAAACATCAATTCTTTGGTGCTCAGCTTTCTTTATGGTCCAACTCTCACATCCATACATGACTACTGGAAAAACCATAGCTTTGACTAGACAGACCTTTTTTGGCAAAGTAATGTCTCTTCTTTTTAATATGCTGTCTAGGTTTCTCATAGCTTTTGATCCCCACATCTAAAATAAAGCCACAGCTATGTTTCTGCTTTTAAAATTATTTTGAATTGTGAGTGAAACATTTTACTTTGTCTAAACTCTCTGCAGCTACAGATCAAATGCCAATTTCTAGTACTAGTGATTTACAAGACAGTTATTATAAAAATGCATTCATAATATTTTTTCTATAATAATATTTTTTAAATAATAATTTTTTCTCATAATCAAATCATTATATGTCAATGTTAACAGAAATATGAGACTGTCACTTTATATTGTTGTTTAGGAGGAGTAATATTCTTAAGGGCTAAACTTAAAGTTAAGACTATTTCACATACTTGGTTTAGAAACAGAACTTTTGACTTCATAAAATATTTGGACATTCTTTTCTTCTCTCATAGTTAAATGGCTTTACTGCATACGTGCAAAATCTAATAAAATGTTCCTATTAATTCCTTTTGAACTGATCTCAATTTAAACATATGAGACTTACAGTGAAACAAGAATATTGCAAATGGTAATAGCTCAATGTATACAATCTCATTTTTGATGGCTAAGTAATTATATAGCTTCCCTTGTGGCCCAGCTGGTAAAGGCAATGGCATCCCACTCCAGTACTCTTGCCTGGAAAACCCCATGGATGGAGGAACCTGGTAGGCTGCAGTCCATGGGGTCGCTCAGAGTGGGACACGACTGAGCGACTTCACTTTCACTTCTCACTTTCATGCATTGGAGAAGGAAATGGCAACCCACTCCAGTGTTCTTGCCTGGAGAATCCCAGGGACGGGGGAGCCTGGTGGGCTGCCGTCTATGGGGTCGCACAGAGTCGGACACGACTGAAGCGACTTAGCAGCAGCAGCAGCAGCAGCAAGTAATTATATAAATAATATTGTAAATTGTTAAGCCAGTAGTCTTATGTCTAAATGCCTTTGTTTCCTACATCTCATTGTTTCTTTCTCTTAGATCGGGGTACTGTGCAGAAGGTGGTTGTTCTTCCCACTAACAGCTCTGCTCGCAGTGAGCTCATTCTGGAGGAGTTGGAAGTCTTTAAGGTTTGAACGTCTATGCTGTTATCCTCAGCACATGCATGATAAATGGAGTTCTGTAAGCTTATGACAGCTTGGGAGGAAAAAAAATGGATAAAAGATCAAATAAGTGAATGTTATAAATTTTTGAGAGTAGAAAATACCAGATAAAATGAGAACTATAGAACAAATATTTTTCTGAAGTCATTTTTTACATTTCAAGTTATCTCAAAATAAAAAAAAATAGTATTTTAGCTATCATCACAACTTGAAGAATTTTGATGTCATCATTATTTTTTTTAAATATGGTCAAGGTCTAGACTATCTGCCCTAAAAGGGCTTTTATCATTTGCCTCACAAGCCACTGAGACCCACATAATTCCACATTATTGATTGTTAGAAAAACTTTCTCATATTTTTTTTGCCAGGAACTTCAAGAAAAACTGCTTTGTTTTCTCTTGTTTTATTGCTTTCAATTCAAATGTCACTCTAGTTAAGTAAAATAAACATTGTTGTCTCTTTAAACTTAGAACTTCATGTTCTGTCTTGAAATTGCATTGTTTATTCTCTTTGTCCTTGAATTTGGGATAAAAAGAAATGAAAACACAACAAAAAAAGGCACGTAGAGGAAAATTCAGGCCAGGTGACGCTAGTGGTAAAGAACCCTTTGCCAATGCAGGAGACATGGAGACGAAGGTTTGATCCCTGGGTCGAGAAGATCCCCTGAGGAGGTCACGGCCACCCATTCCAGTATTCTTGCCTGGAGAATCCCGTAGGAGCCTGGTGGGCTACATAAGGTCACAAAGAGTCAGACATGGCTAAGCAACTTAGCACACAGGCACACATGCGTGAGCCTGGAAAATGGTACATGGTGTCCTGAAAGCCCTTCTCTCCGTATTGATAGTTCAAACCATCTCTCTTACCTGCATTTGGAAAAATGAGTAAAGCACAGCCAGAGTTTGAAGAAACTTTCGTATGGAATTAATTCTACTGCAAACTTCTATTTCTGACTAAACTCACTAAGAAACAATGGTCATGGACACTAAAAGACCAGAGTGAGCTTGTACTGGAGTAAAAACAGCATTTCAAAACCCCTCAGTGCAAACTATTGCTAATCCAGAAAGTTGCCTTGTTCAGTTGACTGAACTCAGAATGTATTAATATATGTTCCCACAGTCACCAAAGATACTGGATTTTAAGCACATAAGTAACTAGGATACAATGATGTTAGATTATGCTAATACATTTTAAATATGAAGAAATATTTTTTAAAAAGCAAATACAGAATCTGAGTAATTCTGGCAATTTCCCATTATGTTATTAAAGTTAAAATTTTTAATGTTAGACTAACTTTGGCATCAGGTTCCTTGTGATTAATGGATTAATATTGTGCTCACAAAATATTAACCATGTGCATTCAAGTGCCATTTCTATGCCTTGCTTTGTAAAAAATGTCACTGGATTAACCAAAATCACATTTTACCGAACAATGCATTTCTCATTCAATTCAATAGGGGCAACATGAATGGCCAAAATAATATGAAGTGTCTTATTCAGTAGTTTTCTTGAAGATAGCACAAAGATTGTATTTTAGCACTTCATTTTTAATTCTGAAATATTTTTTTTTGATAATCAGAAAATGTTAATTGAGTTTAACACAAACCCAAACATACAGTCTATGGAAAGGTCTTAAAAATGTGAGGTATTCTGATCATGTGCTAACTACTTATGATCTGTTATATGAGTTATGCTGGTGTTATCATCATAAAGAATAAACTCTCAGTGGAAAAACAGAGTCAGTCAAAATGCATGTCGGGGGAAATCAACCCAAGAGAGACTAAGGATGCTTGAGCTTTCTTCCGGATGTGTGTGGCAGTGATTGATATGGCTAAACTGAGAGAGACAGTTACCAAATAAAGTTACTGTCTTCAGCATGGTGTTTGTGTCACATTTTTTGAGGTGAGGTAAAAATAATTGAGTGTGTATGATACACTGTGATGGGTACTTGAGGAAATAATACATTTAAATTGGAAAAAAATCCTTAGCTAAGTGTCACACTGATATACTGCAGAAAACTCAGTGTAACTTTTAAAAACCAGGCACTTTGTTTTTAAAGAGCACAGAACCATAATATCTTCTTTAATCCTCTTTTCAGAACTTTTTCTGAAAATATGTCCAACTTCCCTAAACTTAACTTGAATTCGAAGTACAACTATTAATATTTCTCTAGGTGGATATAAATGCAAATCTTGCCCTGTATGTGTGTGCATTTCTAATGAATGTCATGATTTGTTGCAATTGAGTATTTAGAGATATCACTATATTCTCTTTTAAATGTTTGTATGAACACATAACTCCAGAAAGTGAAATAATTATGGGTAAAGTTGATTTTGGCAGCGTGTGCACGCTTGAGTTACTCAGATGAAGCTTCATAAAAGTTTATCACATTAGCACAAATCTAATCCTTAATCTTTAAAAGGAATTAAAGATATGTAAGAAGTAAAGTTAAGAACAGAGGAATTTTACAAAAGGATAACTATTTCAGATAACTTTTAGGTTCTTTTACTAATTCACACTTATCAAAAGAAAACCTTATCTAACAATATTCTTTTGTTTTCAACTAAGAGGATTAATAAGTGTACAGTTCAGTCACTCAGTTGTGTCAAACTCTTAGCAACCCCATGGACTGCAGCATGCTAGGCCTTCCTGTCATTCACCAACTCCCAGGAGTTTACCCAAACTCATGTCCATTGAGTCAGTGATGCCATCCAACCATCTCATCCTCTGTCATCCCCTTCTCCTGCCCTCAATCTTTCCCAGCATCAAAGTCTTTTCAAATGAGTCAGCTCTTCGTATCAGGTGGCCAAATATTGGAGTTTCAGCGTCAACATCAGTCCTTCCAATGAACACTCAGGACTTATCTCCTTTAGGGTTGGATCTCCTTTCAGTCCAAGGGACTCTCAAGAGTCTTATCCAACACCAGAGTTCAAAAGCATCAGTTCTTCAGCACTCAGCTTCCTTTATAGTCCAACTCTCACACCCATACATGTCTAGTTCAGGCAAATACTTCTTTTCATAGCAGCATTTGACAGGTGAACTATAGTGTCTTATGCAAAATGCTTTTGTTGTGGAGGAATAAAATGGGGTACCATTCCACTGCCCCCCACTCAAGCACCCAGATTCAATCATGAATCATTCATTGCCTTCAATATTTCACGTACAATTTTTTCAATTATCTCAAGTTTTGCTAATTTTCATTTATTTCTAATGACTATCTTGATAGATGTGTTATAATTTCTACTTATTTTTTTAGTTTAGGCATATATTTGTGTAACTAATCTGTCCTTATTTTTAACAGAAAAAATGAAGTTTATAGATAATTATTGCTAAACTTTGAAAATATATGTGCAAATAGAGGGAAATGATGATGTCTTGAATTTTAGCATAAAAGTATTTTCATATAAAATCCTTTTTAAGGATTATTTGAGCAACTAACAATTTTTTTTTATTTTTTAGAATCATGCTCCTATAACAACAATGAAGATTTCATCCAAAAAGGTAAAAACAAGACCATGTTTATTTTCTTTGTATGTAAAAATTTTACTATTGTAGAAGAATGTATTTTATAATTTTGAAAATTTAATTTTAGTATTAGCAAAATAATTATACTGTTCATAATATACCACACATTTAATTTCGATATGGAATTTACTAGCTTTAGTGGAAGACAAAATAGGTTTATTTTTGTACAGAAATTAATTAGAGTAGAATATATATGTGTGTGTGTGTGTGTGTGTATGCAGCAAGATATTCCAATTTTTTTATATCCTCTATTCTTAAA
>NW_011494832.1:4557537-4599037 GCF_000754665.1 Bison bison bison | reverse complement strand
TCCTCTACCCTTAAATATTATGGTGTGTGAAGCCAACCAAAATAAAAATAATCTTTCTGAAGGAAGAATTTAGCACAGTATTTGGGCTACTATAACATCACAAGCATTCTCAGGGACTTGAAATGCGTAATCAATCCTCTTTTCCTCTTCTGAGTTCCTGCTACTGTCAAATGTTTGAAATGTGCAGTGCATTCTTTTATGCTTATTTCTAAGAAAGTACTATTTTATAAGGTTTACATGTCACTTAAAAATCTGAATATCTCAAATCTAAGCCATATCAGGCTTCAAGGTTTGGGGAATAAATGTTTTACTTTGATTTTATCAGAAATGTTTGATCTAATTTGCACCTGCAGATACACAATGATCATGGAAAGAAAAAGCCCAATTCCAGGCTTTGCATTTGCAAAACATGCACCTCTCCAGACCCCAAAGGCACTATCTCCTAAAGCAAAAGTTCTAAGGGGCAGAGCAGTTTAGTCAAAAATGGGATAGGCTTCAGAATGATACTGATGTGCATTTGAATACCAACCTGACCCTAAATTATAAATAAATTATTAACTTCACTGACCTACATCTGCCTCTGCAAGGTAATGCTTTTCTCACAAATGAATTAACTTATATAAATTGCCTAAGATAAAGTAACTCTTGTTGTAAGAGCCTAAGACTTATTTTTCTTGGAATATGGAATAAAGTTTTTATGTGTTAGCATAACTAATGATATAACTTTGGTGTTCTTCACCATATTTGGTCTGTTATAGATAAAGAAGTATTCCAATCAGTCTTGTACTATTTTCACTTGATGAAATTTTATGAAGAAAAATAAATAGGGTACAAGGAAGCTAAAGATCTCATCTGTCAAAATGTTTGCATGGTGCATAACAAACATTTTCCCAAGTAGCAAGAAGCCATTTGTCATTTTCCCCAATTTCCTAGGGAGCTGATCTCAAGTCAGAAAATCTTTGAAGTCAGCAGGGAATCCTTTTGTTGAAAGTAGTTTAATGGAAAGAGAAAGTATCAGAGCAAAATTCAAAATGGACACAAAGCCATTTGTGTGACACAGTAGCCCAGTATACAATTATAGATTCCAGCTCCTAATTCAACTGGTAAACTTGTAATACACAGTCCCCTCCATTAAATTACAATGTACAACACACACATACACAGGAGAAACTGAGTATTAACTATGTCTCAGCTTCTTATATTATAGATAATTAAAAATCTTCCGTTAAATCAGTTATATTCAAGGCAAGGTAACTGATTTGGGGGAAATTCGTTTTAACAACTACATATTGCACTCTTTTTTAAGTGTGAAAGAACTGCAAATTGCCAGTGGTATTTTTATATATACTTAAATTCCATGAATTTAGTACCTTCTCTAATGCTCAAACTAAAAAATTTACTGTTCATTTTATACTCTTCTATTTTCTAATTTATCCTTGCATTCCATGACAGAAAATAGATTAATAAAAAAGGTTATTTACAGAATGAAATTACCTGGATCCTTTCCTCAAATAAATACATTTCCTTGGAATATGTTAATGAAGCTGATGAACTATTTGTTAATGTATTCACTAAACATTTATTTAAAATATTTCTAGGGAAATGGTTATTATTGAAACATACAATTTTTTCTTATAGCTTGAACGTCTCAAATGGGGATCAGTAATTTTCAGCCTATTTTCTGAAAAATTTATTGATCTGAATAAAATATTTTATATTAGGCACAGTAAACTAAGATGTGATTCAAATGATTAATTAGGATTGAAAATGTATAAATTGCTGGCTTGTTCACTGGTAGTTTACTCTATTACAACTACTATTACTTAATATTCATTAAACACTTAGGTGCCAGAAACAATTTTAAGCAATTTATATGGAATTATTCCTTATATTGTTCTTACAAAACATCTATGGAGTAAGTGCTGCATAGTCCCAATCTTACCAAAGAGGAAGCTGAGATTTAGAAAAGTTACCCAGCAAAATTTTGGAAGCTGGGATCTGAATCTCAGAGACATGCCTCCAGAATCTGTTAGACCAATGATGCCCTCACTGATTTAATTGTGAATCTATATATAATTTGCAAATGTGTATGTGCATATACACACATATATTTGTGTACATGTGCATATATTCAAGTTCCAACTTAGAAATTCTGTGTTAACTTGAGTTACACATCATTAGTCCTTTGTAAAATAAGGACTCTAGTTAGAAACCTATCCCTTCAACTCCTGAGAACCACTTTATGCATAGTCAAGAGAACTGGGGCAGTATCATAATAAGCTCTTGACACCATACAAATGAAGGAAGATGGAATCTTTATAACTTAGGTTCTTGAAGATCTGTGGATCATAAAGAATATTTAAAACATGTCTAAATATAAATACAGTCTTCTGAATAGTTTTAAAATTGCTCTAATGAGTAATAATTCACTTTCAAAAGCAGGTGAAAATTATTTTAAAATTTTTATCTAATGCTTACTATTTTTTCTCAACTTAAAAATGTCCTAGACTTGACTTTTTCAAATTTGCAAGGTGATGAGTTGCCAAACTTGAAGAATAAGAACACTCCCTTGTGCTTTGCCAAGAGACAGCATTCAAAGAACAAACCAAGCATCACAATTTAAATCTGTAATACATCTGCTCAAACCTGAGAGAACAACGAATCTCGTCTAAAACACATTACATGGTGCTCAGAGTACATGGTGCTCTGAGTTTTTCGTGGTTTTTTTTTTTTCAAACAAGTCAAGTAATGTTATAGGCGTATTAACATAGGGAAATTCTATTTATTTTGGCATTATACCCTTCTGTGCTTTGCTTCTTGTTTTTAGTCTGTTTCAAAATGCATCCAAGGGTCTGTGGGTATATATTATGGGTTCCTGCTGAAAGTTCTCTTTTAACTTCCACATCTGAAATAAATCACCGTCATTCTTCTGATAGCAACAGCTGTATGTGAGCTCCAATGAAGGACTTGCCCAAGTGTCTCTGCATCGCTGCCACATCTACGGGTCAGCCTGTGCTGACTGCTGCCTGGCAAGGGATCCTTACTGTGCCTGGGATGGCCATTCTTGCTCTAGGTTCTATCCAACCGGAAAGCGGTGAGTACTCAATATTCAACTGAAAATCAAAATCATTATCATCAGACGGTTAAGCAATGCTCCACATTATTGGAATCAGTTCTATTGCAGTATCCTGGAAAAATGACACTAAAAGTAGTAGCTATGTTCAGTGCCATATGTAGTCTTCAAATAAAGAAAACGGCCACTCATAAAAAACAAACTTGTGGCTACCAAAGGATACAGAGGGCTGGGGGTCAGGGGAGGGGATACATTTTAACTTGCGGTTCTCACAGGAATATTAGAGTGCAGTAGTTTGGAAAAATTCCTTTTTCATTTTAAAGTTCCTCTGCAACACAATCCTCCACCTGCAACCCCTAAAATATGTCAAGCAGCATTTTAACTTTCACATTTATCCAATGTTTATCTTTTTTGTTTTATATGCTTCAGATATCCTTAACTCTAACTTTCCTAGGGTTTCCTTGTGCCATTTAATTCCTCTGTAATCAAATGCTTGTCCCAGTTCAGGCAAAAGGAGCTCGCTCCAGAATGGATACCCTGAATACTTCCAAAACCTAGATAACCATGCTTTACCCCCTACAATGGTGTGTGTATGATTATTGGTTAGATTAAGAGGTTCAGGTAGTCTGAGGCACAGTGCCTTTTAGCCAAGAGAAGACTTAGGAAGGAAACTCTGAACCAACTTTCACCAAGTTGGAAGGAAACACCAGTAATGAAATTATAAAGCAAAGAGTATGCAGAATTTGGGATCAAAGTCACAGCTATTTTCACTCAAAGTTTATTATGGGTCATCATGAGTGACAAGGGGTCATCAGGAGACAGCAAATAGACTAGCCTTGAGCACCAGTGATCTTTCAAGTAAAGTCACTGGAGTGATGATGTTTTATAACTCCTTTTTCTCTGTTATAGATATAGGTATTTAAGGACTTGACAGATTAAAACAACCTAGCACTTCTGCATATCAAGATTATTCTGATCCTTTTATGCATTACTTCAAAATATTTGTATTATGGGGAAACTATTTGCCAGGTAGTATTCTAGAGCTAGGCATATAACATAAAAAAAGAAAAAAAAAGTTACAAAAAGACAAAAATCCCTTCCTTTAGGGAGAATAAGTTTTAGAGGGGGAATACAGACAATTATCAAGGAAACCCTAGGTATATCAAATAATAACTTTTTGAAGGGCAGGGAAGAGAGAGAGGGGCTGTGAAGTGGGGGACTGCAGTATTAAATGGGTGGTCAAAGGAGGCTTACTCAAGGTATATTTGAACAAAAGCTTGAATGTGAGGATGTGTGATGAGGATAAATGTGTTATGCCATTATTTGGGAGAACAGCATTTTAGAGAGAGGCACCAGAATCCTTAGAGCTGGAGTGTGCCAAGATTGTCCAAAAAACACCAAGACTAATGAGGCTATCTGTACTGGAATGAGCAGGGGGAAACGTAGGAAGAAATGGGATCAAAATGCCAGATGACACAGGATTTAGTAAATCAGCAAAGGATTTTCATTTAGAGTTAAGTGGAAAACTGCTGAAGGGTTTTTGACCACAGGAGTAGTATTGTTTGAATTTTGTTTTAAAAAGTTCATCTGGAGGGTTTGGCTGGGATCAAAGCCCTGGGATAGAAAGAAAATGTGAGGAGAGGAAATAGAAGGTGCAAGACAGTTAGACTACTAACTGATGATCAAAGTGAGAGAAAATGGTGACTTGGTAGAGCTGGAGGTGGTCAAAAGTCTTCTGATTCTGGATAGGGCTCACAGAATCTGCTAACATATTACATGCTGGGATGTTATAGAAATGGAGGACTCAGAAATAAGCCAGTTTTTCAGAACTGAGCGTTGGAAATATGTGCATGTCATTTCCTGGGAAAGAGAAGACTGTGAAAGGCAGAGGTTTGTGGGGAAAATGAGATGTTAAGTTAATGATGACTATAAGGTATTCAAGTGGAGATGTCATATAGGCAGACATCTGAATCTGGAGTAGGGAAAAGTGGCCCAGATAATTTCAAAGTCTTCTGTATTAAAGGCATAAGGTATGATGAAAAGTCCCACTCTTTACCCAGAAGATTTTAGTATCTGTTTTCAAAGACCCATATTCCACCATCTTTATTTTAAGATTTAATCAGGAGGCCTATGGCCTCTTTTCATTTCCACATAGAATTTCTGGACCTCGTTATCCTGAGATGTGTCTATACTGTGCTGAAGTTCTGCACCCGGACACAAAGTATGAGGAAAGCAAATTCTAAATAATCTCAGATAAAAAATGATTTTTGTGCTCACTTGTGGTATTTTTGACTATATATTCACTCACAATTATGATAGCAGCAATATTTTTAAACTATTTTCATAACTACTACTAAGGCAATAATTAATTTTTCTTGGTAAGAAGTTCTAAAAATTGGCATATCTAACACCCAGAAGGCTTCCCAGGTAGTAAAGAATACATCTGCCAATGCAAGAAAAGTGGGTTTGATCCCTGTTTTGGGAAGATCCCCTGGAGAAGGAAATGGCAACTCATTCCAGTAGTCTGCTTTAGGAAATCCCATGGACAGAGGAGCCTGGCAGGCTACAGTCTTTGGGGGTCACAAAAGAATCAGATACAACTTAGGGACTAAAGAACAACAAAACACTTGAAAAACAATCTTCAATCTGTTATTAAACAAATTTAGTGCTCAAGGGAACTGAAGCACTACACTTTCTAAGAAAGAAAGTGATATAGGGACCACACAGTGAATCGTACCATAGTCCTATACACAAATCAGCCTTCTCTATGACGTGAAGAAATTGAAAATGAGTACTCCTTCCCTGCAAAATTTTCAGACATTGACTTTAGCACTTTTATTTAACAAACAAGAACTATTTAACAATTAAAATTCCATACTTTATTTAAAAACTATCATTGAATATTTGAGATATTTTTTACATTATAGAAGTTTCTGCTGAGATATGAGTTAACTCATTTGTTCTAATATTCTCCCACTAATCTTTTCTAAAATGTGTACTTAAGCATAGATTCCACATTGTCATCCTAATGCAACAAATTGTTAATCATATGCTCTTAATAAGCAAAGAACTGAAATATTCTTGAAATTATTAATGTTGTAATATAATGTGCATTATTAAACCTTGTATCATGGGTTTTCTGCTAGAACTAATAAAATAACTTAGTAAAGTTACAGGAAACAAAAATCTATTGTGTTTCTGTACACTAAATTGCCAACATTCGCTGGATCATCGAAAAAGCAAGAGAGTTCCAGAAGAACATCTATTTCTGCTTTCTTGACTATGCCAAAGCCTTTGACTGTGTGGATCACAATAAACTGTGGAAAATTCTGAAAAAGATGGAATACCAGACCACCTGACCCGCCTCTTCAGACACCTGTATACAAGTCAGGAAGCAACAGTTAGAACTGGACATGGAACATCAGACTGGTTCCAAATTGGAAAAGGAGTACGTCAAAGCTGTATAATGTCACCCTGCTTATTTAACTTCTATGCAGAGTACATCATGAGAAACACTGGGCTGGAAGAAGCACAAGCTGGAATCAAGATTACCAGGAGAAATATCAATAACCTCAGATATGCAGATGACACCACCCTTATGGCAGAAAGTGAAGAGGTACTAAACAGCCTCTTGATGAAAGTGAAAGAGGAGAGTGAAAAAGTGGGCCTAAAGCTCAACATTCAGAAAACGAAGATCATGGCATCCGGTCCCATCACTTCATGGCAAATAGATGGGGAAACAGTGGAAACAGTGGCTGACTTTATTTTTCTGGGCTCCAAAATCACTGCAGATGGTGATTGCAGCCATGAAATTAAAAGACACTTACTCCTTGGAAGGAAAGTTATGACCATCCTAGACAGCATATTAAAAAGCAGAAATATTACTTTGTCAACAAAGGTCCATCTAGTCAAGGCTATGTTTTTTCCAGTAGTCATGTATGGATGTGAGAGTTGTACTATAAAGAAAGCTGAGTGCCAAAGAATTGATGCTTTTGAACTGTGGTGTTGGAGAAGACTCTTGAGAGTCCCTTGGACTGCAAGGAGATCCAACCAGTCCATCCTAAAGGAGATCAGTCCTGGGTGTTCATTGGAAGGACTGATGCTAAAGCTGAAACTCCAATACTTTGGCCACCTGATACCAAGCACTGACTCACTTCAAAAGACCCTGGTGTTGGGAAAGATTGAAGGCAGGAGGAGAAGGGGATGACAGAGGATGAGATGGTTAAATGGCATCACCGACTCAAAGGACATGAATTTGGGTGAACTCCGGGAGTTGGTGATGGACAGGGAGGCCTGCTGTGCTGCAGTTCATGGGGTCGCAAAGAGTCGGACACGACTGAGAACTGAACTGAACTGAGTAACAAACCAGCAGAATGGAAAATTAAGGGAGAATAATCCCATTTATAGCTGCATCAAAAAGAATTGAATATTTAGGAATAAATTTAATGAAGGAGATAAAAGATTGAAACTGTAAGTCATTGATGGAAAAAAATTTGAAGAAGACACAAATAAATGGAAAGTTTTTCTATACTCTTGGGTTAGAATATTTAATACTGCTAAAGTGTTCAGTGCTTGAGGACCAAAGTTTCTTTTTTCTAGATTTGGTAAAGGAATTATGAACAACAACATTAATTCTCCTGTAATAAATTGAAAGGAATTGGACCCTAATAGTACTCTTGCCTGGAAAATCCCATGGACAGAGGAGCCTCGTAGGTTGCAGTCCATGGGGTCGCTACGAGTCAGACACAACTGAGTGACTTCACTTTAACTTTTCACTTTCATGCATTGGAGAAGGAAATGGCAACCCACTCCAGTGTTCTTGCCTGGAGAATCCCAGGGATGGGGGAGCCTGGTGGGCTGCTGTCTATGGGGTCGCACAGAGTCAGACACGACTGAAGCGACTTAGCAGTAGCAGCAAAGTGTTTATACTACCCAAAACAATAAACAGATTAAAGATGATCCCTATCAAAATTCCAATGACATTTTTCACAGAAATAGAAAAAAGAATCCTAAAATTTGTATGGAACCACAAAAGTCCCTGGCTATCTGAAGCAATCTTAGAAAGAAGAAATATGCTGGTTGAATCATGCTCCCTGACTTCAGATTGTACTACAAAGCTATAGTAATCAGGAGAGCATGGGATTGGCATAAAAACAGGTACATAGATCAATAGAAGAAACTTGAGAGCCAGAAATAAACCTAGGCATTTATGGTCAATTAATTTGCAACAAAGGAGCCAAAAAAATACACAGTGGAAATCAGTCGCTTCAGTAGATGGTATTGAGAAAACTTGACCTTCACATGCAAAAAAGAATGAAACTAGACTACTGCCATACGCCACATCCAAGTATTTACTGAAAATGAATTGAAGAGTTGAACATAAGACATGAAACTACAAAACTCCTGAAAGAAAATGTAGACAGTAAGAGAACTCCCACTCTTTAGACCATTCTAATAGGTATGAAGTGATATCTCATTATGGTTTTGACCTGTGTGTGTGTGTGTGTGTGTGTGTGTGTATACACACATATATAAGGTATTACTTGGTCTACCCTTACCTGTCTTTGGCTAGCGTACTGGAATTTTCATTAAAACTATCTATACTATTTAAATTCTCCATATTATTCCCAAGTTTTTAAAAGCATACAGTTTTAGTGAATGCAAAACATGTTTGCTGTATGAATTATTTCCTAAATTCCCATATATACTAGTTATTTTCTTTGGAGATTAAATAGTAATAATGTAAAGGATCATTTGAAGTATTTTTATCTTATCTAATAGTGTTAACTAACTTTAGTTTTATTTTCGATTGCACTCTAACTGGAAGACAAAGATCATGCAGAGGAATTCATAGGCATAAAAATCAAAAGCATGTCCCTTTATATGGAAACAAAGAAGTACAGCTATACTTGGAGATCAATGGAGGGTGTACTTTGACATAATAAGGTTATTAATGTCATTGGCTCATTAGTTTCTCTTTTTAAAAACACATGGTTTTCATAGTAACATTTTACTGTTTTTCATAGTAAACAACGTTAAGCATTTTTCCTCTTTATCCTCAAGCACATTAAATATTTGTGCATTTGTATCAGTTCAGTTTAGTCACTCAGTTGTGTCCGCCTCTTTGTGACCCCATGGACTGCAGCACACCAGGCTTCCCTGTCTATCACCAATTCCCAGAGCCTATTCAAACTTTATGTTCATCACATCAGTGATGCCATCCAACCACCTTATCCTCTGTTGTCCCCTTCTCCTCCCACCTTCAGTCTTTCCCAGCATCAGGGTCTTTTCCGATGAGTCAGTTCTTTGCATCAAGTGGCCAAAGTATTGGAGTTTCAGCTTCAGCATCAGTCCTTCCAATGAATATTCAGGACTGATTTCCCTTAGGATTGACTAGTTGGATTTCCTTGCAGTCCAAGGGACTCTCAAGAGTCTTCTCAAACACCCCAGTTCAAAAGCATCAATTCTTTGGCACGCAGCTTTCTTTATAGTCCAACTCTCACATCCATACATAATTACATACAATTTAATCTCAAATGTTATTTATTCTGGATATAGACATGTAGTTGGAAATGTTAAAATGAGAATCAATTTACCCTTCAAGTAAATATCTGCTTTTTACACAGTAAGAAAATAATTTCATTGTTTATCTAAAAGAATAGACTATAATGAAGGAAACTTTGACATCTTGAGCCATATCCCCAGTCCCGCATGCAGTGTAATATGACTGTCTACCATCATGCTTTCACGATGTTCTACAAATACCTTAAAGGGAATCTACACATATAGAAGGGGCTTCCCTCATGGCTCAGACTTTAAAGAATCTGCCTGCAGTACAGGAGACCCAGGTTTGATCCCTGGGTGACAGATATAGAGAATTCAGATGGCTGCCTTATTGTTCTCATCATTAAAGCAAAGCCGTAACAATGTTTTTCTATATTTGAAAGTCTGGAAGGTATGTGATACTGCAAATTCAGATTGCTAAGCATAAAGGTCCATGTACTTGAGTAAACCATAACATAGTGCTGATCATACGACAATACATTAAACTATTGTGAACAATATTGCTTACTTGCTGCTACTGCAGCTAAGTCGCTTCAGTCGTGTCCAACTCTGTGCGACCCCATAGACGGCAGCCCACCAGGCTCCCCCGTCCCTGGGATTCTCCAGGCAAGAACACTGCAGTGAGTTGCCATTTCCTTCTTAGATGGCTGAAAATGACCAGTTCAACTATAAGAACTTTCACATGATCCTCATACAATATATACTCACAAGTTGGCTGTTAGTAAATAATTGTGTGACTTCATAATATACCACATACAATGCAGTAAAAACCTGACTGAGGACCTATTCTAAAGTACAGTGTTAATCATAATTCCTGAGACAAGAGTGACTTCCACTAGTTTGTGTTTGTAATTGTAGAGAAATATACAACTGAATAAGGGATCATGTGGCTTTGGGGGGAAGAGAATCCTTAAATGACACAAAGTTTATATTTCATAAATAGATTTATATAATCCTTTGATTATATAAACTGTTATCTGTTTGCCATAACTTTTTTTTTCATTATTATTGACCTTGAGGTTAATTATGATTTGCAAATTTTATAAGCCCAGTGTAATATTTTCCTTCTCTTACTGAATATTTTAATTTAGCATTAAGGATAAAAATATTAAGAGAAACTTAGCTAGCCAGTTAAATGATATGCTCATCCATATATACTTTGCAGAATTGATAACAGACAATCAGTTTACCCCTGTTAATCACAATAAAGAACACTCTGTTCCTTCTCCTGTATAACAAGGTTCATGTCCATAATTCACTGCTAAGGTCTTTCAATCACTCTGTTTTGATTTGTTGTATTACGTAATACAGTTGACACTAATGGATAAGTGAATCTAAGACAAGAAATTCAAGAGTTTGCAAATAATTTTAAACTTCTATTTAAATAGTGGACAATTTTAAAAGGATGAACTAAAATTTTGAAATGCTTAAGTTGATGATATGCAATGAGTGAACCTTGTTTGGATCCTGAATAAACTTTTAAAAATGCATAAGGAATATTTTGAGTATCACAACTAGTGAAATTTCAATATAGAATGTACTTTATATGATCTCATTAAATAAGCATTGATATGGTTAGTATAATTGTTATGTAGAGAAATTAGTCATTCTTAGATGGTACATACATTTAAGGGTATAAAATTATCATGTCTGCGACTTATTTTCTGAAGACTGTCATATATGTGCATATGTAGTATATATATCACATCTACTTGGATATGAGAGAACAAAAATATGGCACAACACAACAATTTATGAGTGTAGGTTACTACCATTCATTGTATTTGTATATCCACTTTTCTATAGTCTTGAAAATTTTCACAATAAAAACATGAAGGAAAATGCTTAGTTTAGTAAATGAAATGTTTTGCTTAACTTTATATAAATATCCATTTTCTTTGTCTCTCTGGTTCTGGACACTTTTTAATGTTTCTGGAGATGGTTTGAAAGTAAGAAAAAATTATAAAGTGGAAGATGCTAGTAAGTTTATACTTTGGAGGTTATTGTATTAGAAAATTTTCTAGGACTGTCTCTAAAATAAAAATTTACCCTACTAATTTGGAATCTAGCATCTATGCAGGAAGTACATATAATAGGAGGTTCATCTATCATGAGTGATAGATGGGGAAACTGAATTCATTCAAATTGAGAACAAAGTGCCCACGTGATATTTGAAGCACTGAACAAAAAATATGGATAATCAGATCCTTTTTCTTTATGAAACCTTAGCCAATCATAAGATTGAATAATTTTAAATGAAGTCTTTTAAATACATCATAATTGGCAATGTTAATTCTAAGTCGCTCATGTATATTTCTGCACTTCATAGGAGGAGCCGAAGACAAGATGTGAGACATGGAAACCCACTGACTCAATGCAGAGGATTTAACCTAAAAGGTAATTAAAAGTGGTCAAACTTGGTAAAGAGTAGCAGTGCTCCATATCATATTTTAGTAAGGGAAATCTGTGATAAATCAAAATGTGTCATTTTAAATAAAGATTCACTATACAAATTAGAGGCATTCATGTATAATCATTAAAAATTAAATATTATTTGTACGTATACTAAGATTTATGTAAAGAAGTCCAGGAACACAGATATCCTTGGATATGTTATTTGGTAAGTCTTTCACAAAGATAGTTATTATAGATTTTTCTAGCCATTATTTTTTTTCTGAAGAAAAAATGTACTTTATTTTTGTTTACCACTGAAGAAAAAACATCTTGTTTGTTTTTTCCTGTGATAAATGGCATAACGGAATTTATTATTTTAACCATTTTAGAGTGTAAAGTTCTGTGGCATAAAGTATATTGATGATGATGTAAAACGAGCACGACCATCCATCACTGAAATTTTTTCATCATCCCAAAGTTAAGCTCCATACCCATTAAACACTAACTTCTTATTCTCCCTTCTCCAGCTTGTGGCAACTACTGTTCTAATTTCTGTCTCTATGAATCTAAATATTCTAAATATCTCATATAAGTGGAATCATACAATATTTGTCCTTTTATAACTGGCTTATTGGAGAAGGCAATGGCACCCCACTCCAGTACTCTTGCTTGGAGAATCCCGTGGATGGAGGAGCCTGGTGGGCTGCAGTCCATGGGATCACTGTGAGTCAGACACGACTGAGAGACTTCTCTTTCGCTTTTCACTTTCATGCATTGCAGAAGGAAATGGCAACCCACTCCAGTGTTCTTGCCTGGAGAATCCCAGGGGCAGGGTAGCCTGGTGGGCTGTCGTCTATGGGGTCACACAGAGTCGGACACGACTGAAGCGACTTAGCAGCAGCAGCAGTATTAGCCTAATGTCTTCTTCGAGACTTCTTGGGTGGTTCAGTAGTAAAGAATCTGCCTGAAATTTAGGAGACACAGGTTCAGTCCCTGGATTGGGAAGATCCCTGGGAGAAGGAGATGGCAACCCACCTAGAATTCTTGTGTGGGAAATCCCATGGACAGAAGGAGCCCAGCAGGCTACAGTACCTGGGGTCCCAAAAGAGCCAGACACAACTTAGTGGACTAGACAACAGCAGTGTCTTATTTAGGGTTCATTCATGTTGTAACGTGTGTCAGAATATTTTTCCTGCTTAAGGCAAAAATGTAACCCATTGTGTGTGTGTGTGTGTGTGTGTGTATCCATCAAGGAACACTTGCACTGCTTCCAATTTTTAGCTATTATGAATTATCCTGCTCTGAATTTTACAGTTTACAACCATACCATATACTTTCAGCAGTCTGGCCATGTGTCTTAAGATTAATCTAATTCCTTCTTCCCATCCTGACATGGAGACACTATGTTATCATTTTTCCACTGAACCCCTCCCTCCACCTCCCCACCAGCAGAGAGACCTTCCTCGAGGCTTACCAAGGTGCTATAGAGGTTCTGTAGTTCACTGTTAGCACAGACTCCTGTCACTAACCTTTGTGAGCATGGGCCTTTTTGTTTTTATTTAAATAATGAAATTCTTGTCACTAACTACACAAACCACAAGAAGAAAATTAAGACACATTTTGCCTAATTGTTTCATACATCTAACTGAGGGAATAAATCCAGATTACTATTTCTCTGATTGCTGAATATTTTATAAATCTGCGTCAGTTCCCACTTATAGTAGCAGTAGTCATAGTGGTAAGAGTATTGGCCACAGAGGAACAAATATGATGAACAAATATCAGTGTTGATTTTTGTGTCAAAACCTGAGCTAAGTGCTTTTATAAATAGATTATGTCACTTACTGCTCAAGAAATTATTCTGAAGTAGGATCTATTCCTATTCACACTTTGCGAATGAGATTTCTGCCCATGTCTAAGCTACCACATAACTATACTGAATACTCTTCCTAATTTAAGAATTTCAGTATAAGAATGTCTGAAAATATCTGCTTTGGAACCAAGTAAAACTGAAGCACAGAGATGTTAAATCACTTCTCTAAGGTTATACAGCCAGTAGTGATGAAGTCAAGCTTTTACCTCAGGTATCTCTGAGGTCAAAGATTATTTTCTCAACCATTACATCCCACTGTGACTGCACCTTGCTTTCTGCCTTTTCCCAGTGTTTCTGATTTTCATCTAAACCACACTGAATGTGGAGTTTAGAGGTGGGATGAACCTGGCCTTGGTATTGCCTGGCACTTACTAACTCTTTGCCTAGGACATGTTTTTTAATAACTCACAGCCTATGAAAGCTGAGAAAATGTAATTCAGAAAGATATTGTAATAATTAAATGTTCAAGGTGATATTAAGTGCATTCCTTGTTGTAAAGTAATTCTTGAATAAATGTTGATGCCCTGGTATCTTTCTCTCCTTCCTTTTAGGTTAAACACACCAAACAATGTATCAGCTTATTAAGTAATTAAGACTGCTTTTGGGCTTTTGCTTCCAGTTCAGTTCAGTCGCTGAGTCGGACTGTCTGACTCTTTGCGACCCCATGAATCGCAGCACTCCAGGCCTCCCTGTCCATCACCAACTCCCGGAGTTCACTCAAATTAGTTGCTCACAATTTTATAGAGAAATAAACTCTCATATAAGGGAATATGATCCAAATTCCACTGCTTCTCTCTCATTCTCTCTCATTTTATTTTTGCTCTTCAGCATACAGAAATGCAGCTGAAATTGTTCAGTATGGAGTAAAAAATAACACCACTTTTCTTGAGTGTGCCCCCAAGTCTCCACAGGCATCTATCAAGTGGCTGTTACAGAAAGACAAAGACAGGAGGAAAGAGGTGAGTAATGCAGGAGAGCAGCAATCAATCAGGGCTTTGAAAGAGCATTAAATCACCATCCCTCAGTGAGGCACAGATCAAAAAAAAGGAAGGACATATGAACATCCTTTAATGTCTTTGGGATGACAAGTGCCACCTTCTTTAAAATCCTTTGTCCATGGAGTTGATGGATTAATTAGAAATCCTATCTGCCTGCTCACCTCTACAACACAGTGATTAAAGCAAGAGCTTGCACACTCAGACGGGGGTACTGATGTGAGGAAGCATTTGTAAAAGAAACAAGATGTGCGCAAATCCAGAAGCCAAGTTCTCACACAACAGCACCTTTGTGTGATTCACAAGATAAAAGGGGCTTTGGAAAAAGCTCAATTTTCCTCAACAAGAAATTCCACTTAACTATAACCTTTATGGTAAAGAGCATTTTTCTGCTGTGTGGTAATCTGCTTCCATTGCTTTATTATTCATAACTCTTGGGGTTTTGTTATAGGTAATGTGTGGAATCATTATTTATGGGACCATTGCCTTTATTAAGTGATAGGTTAAAAAAAAAAAAAAAACCTCAACTTTCAAATGAAAGGACACTTGTATTAACCTTTCACTGATATAAAGAGCTGTTTTAAAAAGAAAACATTGTAAAACAGCATAGAGTGAAATATAAATAATGAATTCCATAATATTGATGTCACATTGTCCTTACTAATGAGGGGATAATAAGAAAAATACATATGTATATATAAAGCCTTAAAGTAGCCTAAACTGCAGTGGTATTAACAGTACATCACAAAGTGTGATGGAGTGAAAGGAAAAATAGAGCCTTCGGCACTTGTGTGTTTTCTGTTGCGCAGTTTCCATACTACATATTAGGTTAATGAGAGCTACATAGAATGGGTACAGTCCTGAGCAAAGTATTGCATCAGAATTACTAACGTAGATGTTGGCTCTTTTTGAGGAAATTCTTTCCAACTCTCAGGCCTGCCTATCCAAAGATGTTATGAGCTGTTTAGGAAATTTTGTGTTCCCTGTCACAGGAATATTAAACCATAAGCTGATGACCACTTGCATAAGATGAGACTTAAATATCTGGGGAGAAGATGGGCTCAGTGGACTTCAGGGCCCCTTCTTGCTGTAGAATTTCATAAAATTTTTAAAATTTTTTCATTAACAAAAAATATTGAGTCTTGTTTTGTTGCTATCAAGGCTGTCATCAAATTAGTCCTGAAATATCTGCAGTCTGATTAATTTTAAATTGTTTTGAATGGGTGTGGAGCATAAGAATGATTGCCTTACAAACTACTCTGGGGCAGAAGTCATAATGTATGATGATGATGATTATCATACAGAAGTGGAATTCTTAGGCTTGAACATGTCATGTGGACATGAACCATCCTTCCAAAGAAAATCTGTATATGTGTATGTGAGTTGGAAAGCCACAACACAAACAGGGGCTTACCTAACATAGATAAAATGCCGTTCTTTTATTCAGTAGAAAGTTCAATGGAAAAATATATAATGGATGAATGTAATTTCTATTGTGTAAAATTAAAATACATGAATATATACAGGCTTGAATACATGTCACAGAAATTAACAAATGAAATTTAAAAAGGGATGTATCTTGTATTTTATCTCTTTCATGATATTTATAATGTTTTACTTCAGAAGTTTCAAAAATGTGGAGACACATAAGGCTATCTTGATTTTTATCCCAATCTCAAAAACAGAAGAATACTATAATTTAAGATAATGAAAAACCTTAACCCTAATTATGAAAATCTGGTCTGTCCAGAATTTAAGCAGAGCACATTTCCACTCACTATCACTTTATTTGAATAAGCTATTAATATTTAATTAAATTTATCCTAATTCTTCCTCAGTAGTTTAGGCAAACATACACATATTTCTCACATTTACAATGTGTAAATACTGAATTTTTTTTTTTAGTAAGACAAGTGGTCAAACTTTCAGAGAAAACTGCAGATAGTTCATATTGAATAGCGTAAAGACTAAAAGCCCTCCTCTCCTCCACTTCAGTACTCATTCCCACTTCTAAGTATAGGCTGCTAAGAATTATATAGTCCTCCAACTAGTCTCCATAATTTTCTTATTTTCCTCTCTTTCCTTCTTTGTATCTCTCTGTGACACACACACACACACACACACATTTCAGTATTAGTACCTATGGAGCTACCTTATTTTTCTTGGCTGCATAGTATTCCACTATAGGACCATACTTCGCCTTTACTAAAGCTATCTACTGATTACATTATTTCTTGTTTTTCCTCTTGTCAAAAGTATCAGGTAGGGACTTCCCTGGCAATCCTGTGGTTAAGACTCCATGCTTCCACTGTAGGGGGCATGGATTCAATTGGAGAACAAAGATCCTGCATGCTGTATGGTGTGGCCAAAAAATAATTTAAAATTTTTAAAAATTCATGTGGTGAATATCTGCATGTTAGTTAGACCACATATTCTATATAAATTCCTATAAATAAAATATCTGCACTGAATCTTATATATAAATATTAATGAATATTATCAAATTAGCCTCCAAAATTTTTCTCAATATCATGCAAATAGAAACAACTTTCTTTTTTATTTATGAATGCATTTATACATTATTTAAACTATTTCTAAGGCATTTTAAAGCTTTAAAAATTGAATGAACATAAAAGATTTGCTGTATAAGTTTCAGTCCTTTTTCTTAATCTCTCTTTTCTACTTCTGTTCTGTTCATATTTCAGCACTATATTTTTCCTTTTTTGTGCTTTTGTATGTGAGTTACTTTTTATCTAAAACAACCTATTTTTGGTTTGTATTTCATTAATGATAAACTATGTATTTATATAGAAATTTATCATTTAGAAAAACATTTCACATTCATTCTTATTTTTCTTTGGGTCAAATTTCTTTCCCTCAATGAAAGAGCATTCCTGAGTATATATATGAAGGAACTACTTACCGCTTAGGTTTTTGTGTGTTCACTGATAATTCTATAGCTGGCCCTGTAAGGAAATGGATTTCTGAATTTAGCTTACATCCAGAAAATAATAGTTTTTCCAGCATATGCCTGTAAAATAATTAAACATTCACCTCCTAGATTCTTATTACTTTTCCTTGGAAAGTAAAATCACTTGGAGTACTTATAATAAGTTCCAGCTTATTTTTAGTCATTCTTTATGTTACATAATTGGAAAAAAAACCCTTGATAATGTTCAGAACTCTGCCTCAGCTTATACAATTATTAGTTAGGAGAATATTCATTCATTCATTGAAAAAAAGGTAAAATTCAATGATTTAATTATGGCTTCATGTTCTTACTCAATAAGTGAGTATTTTTGTTACAATAAAAGGCAACAACTACAGGATAAAATAGTTTAAACTGTGAATTTCATGTATATATGTTGTCTGTAATTTACATTCTAGAGACATTCAAAACTCTCACTTAGATGTGAATAAACTATTTCTACCCAAAGGGAACGCACTTTACGCTATTTGGGCCAATACGGGTGATACCTTTACTTTCTCTTTAATACACTCAGTGCCCCTGAAACCAGATCTCTTGTGCAAAAATAAATAAGTAATAAAGAGGCAATGGAATTTGCCAAAAATGTGTCTCCACTAAGATGGAAGTTAATTAGTACTCAGTACTTTTGTAAAACTTATGAAATCCTTTTTACAAGTCTTACCTTTTTAGCATGTATAGAGCTGGATTTCAGAACTTTGATATCTCTGTTTTAGGTCAAACTGAATGAACGAATCATAGCCACTTCACAAGGACTCCTTATCCGCTCTGTTCAGGATTCTGACCAAGGATTGTATCACTGCATTGCAACAGAAAACAGCTTCAAGCAGACCATAGCCAAAATCAACTTTAAAGTTTTAGATTCCGAAATGGTGGCAGTTGTTACAGACAAATGGTCTCCATGGACCTGGGCCAGCTCTGTAAGGGCTTTACCCTTCCATCCGAAGGACATCATGGGGGCTTTCAGCCACTCAGAAATGCAGATGATTAATCAGTACTGCAAAGACACTCGGCAGCAGCATCAACAGGGAGAAGAATCTCAGAAGATGAGAGGGGACTATGGCAAGTTAAAGGCGCTCATCAATAGCCGAAAAAGTAGAAATAGGAGGAATCAGCTGCCAGAGTCTTAATGTTGTCTTAAATGGGGCTTATGCTTCCATTAATAAAGGTCTGTCTTCAATGATCAAATTTTTAGCAAAGAATCTTGTGCTTTACCCGTGGGCAATTCCTGAAGAAGGTGGTTACTCACTGAGAAAGGTGAATGTTACATGAACTGAAATGAGTATGCATTTTCTTGTATGATATTGACAACCCTAGACATGTCATGGTCCTCATGGTGCATAGAAAGATTTAACTTAACCTAGATTTTATTTATATCTTTATGTACCTTTTCTTCAAAATCAATATGGCGGCTATGAAACTAGAATTCTTAAATCCCTAATTGAATGAGGGCTATAACCTGAGATCTTCCATCCTTGCTTTAAGGATTTAGATTTCTAATTGACAGTCATCTGTATACGAAAACAAATGCCAAGTTCACAATTTTTACATAGTAAAAGTGAAGTAAATGCTTGTAACAGAGTCAAAAGAAATGTAGAATAAAAAATAAAGACAAGGAAGAGGGAATCTAAAAGTTGAATAAAACATAGCAGTTCATTAAAAGATAATATGGAGTTTATATGCTTCCAGTGAAATATGGTATTAGTTATTGTTATGATGGCAAAAATTGTCAGTTGCTGATATCCATCACTGATCTCTGTTCCCTTGTTTCAGGAAGATAAAAGAAACCCTCACCATTAATATCTGACTGGAGTTATGTCAGTGAAGCTTTTAAGTTTATATTGTTACATAGTCATCTTCCAAACAAAAGCACTTTCCTTTTTGGAAGATATTTAAGTTATTTTAGACTCAGAGAATATAATCTTACACAGTTTAATCGATTAATATGTTAATTCTAATTTTGTAGTTTGCATGGCAAGTTAAAAAATATAAGAAGAAAAATTTTTTGAAATGCCAAACTTGTATATGAGGTCTCTAACCATCAAAATGGGAGAAAAAAGAAAGACAAGGTAAAAAAATCAATTTTGTTGACAGAAGTTTATTAAAAATACTACTAATTTTTAACTTCAGGAATTAATTTCATTGATTAGCTTACTTTTGTTTACCAACCTCAGATACCATTATGGAATTTTAAGTCACCAATTCTTTTTTTTTTAATGCTCTTTTGTATATGCTGGAGAGACACTCATCTTATGAAGTGAAAAAATTTCTAATTTGAACAAAAATAGACATACTTTATTTTAAAAGAATGTTGGTACATCGTATTCACTGGTATATAAATACAAATGTGGTAAGTCTGTGATGAATGAAATAACTATCTTCTTATTATATACTTGGATCCTGTGTTTAGAGTAATTTAATATTCATTTTTTGTATTCCAAATACCAATTAGATGAGAGAAGTATAAAATTTTCTTCATATCCTCATATTTCTTTTAAAAATACAACTTTTGCTGTTTCATTTTACATTTAACAATTTCCATGTTTCCAGGTGCAAAGAGAAATTATATAATATACCTAATCAAAATCTAATACAAAAGTTTTATTTGTAGTTACCAATCCATAAATAAAATAATCAAGATAAATATATTACTTTTCTAAGCACTATAGTATAAAGTGTCAAGAACTAAAATCATTGTCAAAATGAATCTAATCGCTTATCAGAATCTAAGAATATAAGTTACTTATTTAAATGGTAAATTATGATATTACAAGGGGAAGCCTCAACGGAGCAAAAGTAGCAGTAACAAACACAACATAAATAATGTTTCTTCAAAAATAAAGGTATTAATAAAAGCTATTGTTCCAAATGTGTATATGATTCTAAAGTAGCGTCTAAAGAAGTTTGTTATACAAATAGTTCTCTATTTCCACTCTACACGCACAAATAGAAATGTGTATAAAGCTGAAACCATCTTCGGTGTTCATGGTCAATCTATTCTATGTACAGAGTTAAAAATAAAATTGTTTTAGACTCAGAGGCTAGATAAAGTAAACTATACTGGTCCCCTTGCTTCATGTAAACGCAAACTGATAGACAATAAGCGTGTTTAGTTTTGTAACATTATTTGTGCTATTTAATGCCTTCTGCTTTAAACATTATTACGTTGTATATACTTTTATCACTTTACTTTTAAAATTATAGAGACCCTTCTTGAACAAAACTGCCAAATGTAAAGAAAATTTTCTTTCTCAAAAATATTGTTAACACATACTAAATGTTGGTGGTTGATTGGTTGATTTTACTTTGTGTAGTTTGACAATTCAATGACTTGATATGTTTTTCATTTGTATTGTACATAAAATTTCCTAGAAATGCACTTTTTTTCAAAGTGTAGGTTTGTGAATAGATTTTAGCATGATGAAACTGTCATTACAGTGAATGTTCACTCTGTGTAAGGAAATGTAGTTAGCACAGTAATATTTAATTGGATATTGAAGAAATCATGTGCCTGGCAAAATAAAACATATTGAATTCCCCAAAGATGTCTTTAATTTTCCTTTTTAATGTTGAGTTTATAATTTCTTGTTGATATGATAGAATCTGCTGACTCTTACAATTGTTCTTATTTTCCCCATTTATTTATTTGTGTGTGTGTGAAAGTAATGCATCTGGATATTTCAACATCTCCAGTAGGATATACTTGAAAACTTCCCTGTACCTCTGTCTCTCGTTTAGGTAAATCCTGCCCCAGAAACACCCAGCATTGTCAGTTTCTGTGTATATTTCCATGATACGTTATACACAGCAAGCAAATTCATATTTGTTTTCTCTTTAAGAGACATTTTATATCCACTCACATCTGTGGACAGTTATTCAGACTTGTGTCTACAGTTGGGGGAAAAAAAAGTATAGTTTATAAATGCTTGGGTTTGAAGCCAGACTGCTAGAATTTGAAGTCTTATCACGGGAGAATTGCCGAATCTCTTTCGTCCTCTGCCCAAATTAATACCCGTAAAGTGTTAGGGCAGAACTTATAAGTGTTCAATAAATATCTTAATATTTTATTTATTTTGAAAGTACCCTATTGCTGCAACAGGAAGGAATATTTCAGTTGTGTCCTTTGACAAGTTAGATGCCAGTGGTCTAGGCCGGGGAGCCTGCGGTCGTAGATCAGACGACACCTTACCAGGGTAAGACTTTGAGCCTTTATAAAAGTGAGGGGAAGGAAGCCACAGGGAAAAGAACAACTGTAAATAAAAGTAATCTCCACAAATCTTTCAACCTAATGATTTTGAACTGCTCCCTAATTGCTTCATTTCTCAGTATCTTGCTTATATTTGAATTTAAAATTAATTTTTTAAATCAATGCATTTCTTATAAATTTAGTATTTTTCTGATGCTTTATATTTCATACCCAAGTTTTAAGAAAATAAGAGAATCACCATTTCCTGTATTTACTCTTCTGGCTAAAAAGAGAGACTCGTCACAGCTTTGTTTTGCAGCACAGTCAAGTCCATTGAAAGCTTTAATCTAGACAAGTAAATAAAGAGACTAAGTAAGATGGTTACTTACCAAGTGGCATTGAGAACTTCTTTGAATTTTATGCATGGTATCAAAACTCTGGAAGACTATTGTGAAAAATAACTTCCTTATAGGTGTTTATCCCCCTGTCATTTTATCCAGTCACCTTTTGCATGGGAATACAAGCCCCTCTGCAAAGTTGAAACCAGTTGCAACAAATTTGGTGTACGTGCCATTGAGTGAACTTTGTCATTGAACTGTTTTTCCTAGCGGGCCTCTGGTATATGTTTCAATTTTTATAATTCCATAACTTTACTTTCTTGGTGCACTGATACTGAGAATTGGAAGAACTAGCTCCCAAATAAGAAAATGCCATCTTCACTCTACTGACTAATGCATTTGTCCATTTACCTCATAATACTTTCCTCCCAGGTTGAATTGTGTATTTCTCAGGGCTATTATGTTGCCATGCCTGAGTGTTACTTAGATAAAGTGCTATTGAAGAATGAGATTATAACAAACACATTAAAACTCTTCATTCTTTATAAGGTTACCTTTCAAACGTCAAGTGCACAAGTGGGGTGAATTATATTCCTTAAGTGATTTTTTCCTCTGAATTATTTATATAAAAATGTCATCCAAACATTTTATGAAATCAAAAGCATAATGACTTCTGCATGGCCAAATGGATATGTGATGGAATTATTATAAAAAAGCCATTTCTCTGAATATTTTTCAATATACATACAGTCTTTGGCTCATAAGGGGGTACAGTAAGATGAAAGTAATTTCCTACTTTCTTAGATCTTTTCAAAATGTCATTTTTACAATTCTATGTAGGAAAAGATATTATAACCTCTTGTTTTATTATTTCCCCCTTTACTCATGTTTGTGGCTTGAGGGGTGGAGAGGGTATGATTTATAATCAACTTCCCATCTCTGCTGTACCATAGCTCATCAAACAAAGAACTTAGGACCTTCATAGTACCTTTGAGTTGAGAATTCACAGTTGTAAGCTGTGGTTTGATGTTGAGAGTCAGCTTGACCCATGAATAGGAAAAGCAACCATTGGAAACAAAATAACTGAGGAGGTACTATCCAAGCCACATCTGCCTGAGACACTCACTGAATTCCCAGTGATATTTGTACAGATGCAGATGTATGTGTGTGGTATCCGCAGATTACGCACGTCGAGATCCACGAACCAGCTATATTCAGTTTTTTATTATTTCAAAAGGAATCTCAATTTCTGCTTCAAGTTACCATTCCAACTCCCACTAAAAATGATATAGCCTGGGAAGTTTATGTCTTTCTTGATGAATTGCTGCTTTCTCTAAAATTGGTATTATAGTAATACCTTTCACATCCTGTACTTGTGAGAATTAAATGAGTTAATACATGAGGAATTCTTACGGTCTGACACACAGGAAAAGCTCAAGAAGTGTATGCTATTATTTTTTCCATCAGGAGAGCAAAACTATTTTAAGTATTTGAACTTTTGTCCCTCTTTTACCTCAGATTATATCTAAATGGTTCAACTGATATTTGATGCCGTTTATCTGTAGTAGCGTCTGTGGTGGCAGCATTTTTCTTTTCTTTTTTAAATCTTTATGGGAGTATAGTTGTTGTTTTACGATGTTGTGTTAGTTCCTGCTGTACAGCAAGGTGAATCAGCTCTACGTATACACATATCCCTCTTTTTTAGATATCCTTCCCCTTTAGGTCACCATGGAGCGCTGAGCAGAGTTCCCTGTGCTATACAGCAAGTTCTCTTTAGTTACCTATTTTACACAGAGTAGGGTGTATATGTCAACTGCAGTCTCCCAATTCATCCCATCCTCTTCTTCCCACCTTAAGTTTGTATCCATAAGTATCCATAAAGTTGTTCTCTACATCTGTCTCTATTTCTGCTTTGCAAATAAGTTCATATGCATCATTTTTGTAGATTTCAATATTATACATTTAAGCAATATTTTTAATATAAATTGTAATATAAATAATATTATAGATTTGTGTTTCTCTTTCTGACTTATTTCACTCTTTATGAAAGTCTCTAGGTCTATCCGGGCTTCCCTGGTGGCTCAGCTGGCAAAGAATCCACCTGCAATGCGGGAGACCTGGGTTCAATCCCTGTGTTGAGAATATCCCCCCTGGAAAAGGGAAAGGCTACCCACTCCAGTATTCTGGCCTGGAGAATTCCATGGACTGTATAGTCCATGTGGTTGCAAAGAGTTGGAGATGACCGAGCAACTTTCATTTTCTAAGTCTATATCCACATCTCTGCAAATGGTACCATTTTGTTCCTTTTAAAAAAATGTGGAACACTTCATAAATTTGCATGTCATTTTCTACTTAACTTTTGCCAACAGTTCATAGCTGTCCTCTGCTTTGTCTCTTGCTGCTGACACAGTCTTTCAGAGCAGGTGAGCTTTCCACCACATCCAAACACACAGAGAAATAGGAATTTTTCAGCTCTTCTTGCACTATTCTGGGAGCTGAGCCAAAGTCCACTTACACTAAAACCACTAGGAACTGTGTATGTGTGCGTGTTACCTTCCCTTACAGGATATTGTTCCTTCTCAGGACACAAACCTAGGTGCAAGGTAGAAATGCAGAACTCATAGCTCTGTTTGCTCACCATCTCTTCCCCTCAGCTCACCCTTCACTGCCGTGGCCACTGGCAACAAAGATGAATCATTAAATATCTCCCATGAGCTTGACGAGGAGATTTCACCCTTTGATACCCAAGTACCCTCTAATAGAAGCTTGAAAAGCTATGTAGCCCAGAGTACATTTCTACATTAACATCTCAATTGTTATTTTAAGTAGCTGAAAGGATATGATTTCCAGTAAGATATGAATTTTGACATTTTAAAATAAAATTTATATTACTTTTATTATTGTCTAAAATGACAAAAATAAAATCAAAACATAGAATTTGGTACCCACCATTTTATTTTTAAGTCATAAAGAACAAGCTCTTTTTTAACAGTAAGAAATTTTAAATGATTCCTATTTTCCATATTCATATTTCTATTCTATTTGCTTCACACAATTTTATGCTACTATAACAAGTTTTGTATTTTCAAAACTATTAATTACTGTTATCTAAAATCTTATTTCAAGTATCACATGACCCTAAAACTCTTAAGTAATAATATTCTTCTTTTAGATTAAGTTAAAATTATAAACTGTCAAATTTGATCAAAGAACACAAACCTACTCCAAATTTTGAAAATCACTAAACATACAAATAACTAAAAAAATCTTGAATGAAGATATATATGAGATGAATGTAGCAGCTTTTTCTTTCTGAATCATGTCTGAATTCATATTGGCAAAGAAGGCAAACTATGTGTTAGGCAACTCCCAGCATCAGCACCATGAAACTATCACAAGTATATCCTCTTAAAGATAACTATTTACTGAGCATTTTTCTGGGAGAATTCCTATGAGCCGAAATGTGCACACTATACATAATTATCTGCTTTATTCATAGGATCTGCTGAAGGTATTAGTCTGTTTTATAAATTGGCAAAACTGAGAATCTAGTGCATTTAGTTACTTGCCTTGAGTTAAATAATTTTCTAAAGAACACAAAGTATGAAATATAAAGCGTTTAGATCCAAACTTAAAGTATCTTCCACGTCTCATTACCTAGAATCTCACAAAGAAGTCTTTCCACTACAAAAACAATCATATACAACAGCCTTCATAGTATAACATAGGACACTAGGTAACACAGCCCAGGCCATGGTGTCAGAATGCCTAGATTAGATATTCTAACTTACTACTACCTAATTTTACAGGTCTGAGATCATTATGATAATGCCAATCTCATAAGAAAATCAAGATCAAGATACTTTAAGTAAAGTGCTCAAAACTGACTTGATATAACGTGAATACAGGTAGTATTAACCATTTTACTACTGTGTTTTGATACTGGGAATATCATTTATTAATTCTTTCACCAAATATTTATTGAGCACTTACTGTATGTCTGGCAGTATTTTAGGCTTTGAAGGTATCAGTCGGTTCAGAAGCTCAGTCGTGTCCGACTCTGCGACACCATGGACTGCAGCATGCCAGGCTTCCCAGTCCATTGCCAATTCCCTGAGCTTGCTCAAACTCATGTCCATCAAGTCACTGATGCCATCCAACCATCTCATACTCTGTCGTCCGCTTCTCCTCCTGTCTTCAGTCTTTCACAGCATCAGGTCTTTTCCAATGAGTCAGTTCTTCACATCAGGTGGCCAAAGTATTGGAGCTTCAGCTTCAGCATCAGCCCTTCCAGTGAATATTCAGGACTGATTTCCTTAGGATGGACTGGTTGCATCTCCTTGCTGTCCAAGGGACTGTCAAAAGAGTTTTCTCCAATACTTTCAGAAGCATCAATTCTTCAGCACTCAGCTTTCTTTATAGATCAACTCTCACATCCATATGTGACTACTGGAATAACCATAGCTTTAACTGGACGGACCTTTGTTGGCAAAGTAACATCTCTGCTTTTTAATATGTTGTCTAGGTTGGTCATAACTTTTCTTCCAAGGAGCAAGTGTATTTTAATTTCATGGCTGCAATCACCATCTGCAGTGATTTTGGAGCCCAAGAAAGTAGTCTCTTATTGTTTCCGTTGTTTGTGCATCTGTTTGCCATGAAGTGATGGGACTGGACGCTATGATATTAGTTTTTTGAAGGTTGAGTTTTAAGCCAGCTTTTTCACTCTCCTCTTTCACTTTCATCAAGAGGCTCTTTAGTTCTTCTTTGCTTTCTGCCATAAGTGTGGCATCATCTGAGGTTATTGATATTTCTCCCAACAATCTTGATTCTAGCTTGTGCTTCATCCAGCCTGGCATTTCACATGATATACTCTGCATGTAAGTTAAATAAGCAGGGTGACAATATGCAGCCTTGACGTACTCCTTTCCCAATTTGGAACCAGTCTGTTGACAAAGCAACATCCTTGTTGTTGTGAAATTGACTTCCTGGAATGAAAAGACAAAACAGACACACAAATAATTATGTAAAACTTAGGCTGAGATAAGTTCTATGAAGGAAATTAACTGTGAAAAATTCACACAAAGATCAGGGGAAAGGAATATGTCAGGCTGAGCAAGAAGCCAGTAGGGCAAAAACAATTCT
The DNA here is from genome assembly GCF_000754665.1 of Bison bison bison. Classification (NCBI taxonomy): domain Eukaryota; kingdom Metazoa; phylum Chordata; class Mammalia; order Artiodactyla; family Bovidae; genus Bison; species Bison bison. The sequence goes on along the minus strand of NW_011494832.1, from coordinate 4,571,486 downwards.
GGCAGATTTGAGGAAGAAAATAAAACCTGAATAGCTCGATCCAAGTGAAAGAAGAGGAGTCAAATATTAGACTGTATCCCAAAGGCAGAGAAACCCAGTCACATGGGGCCTGATGACCATAGGGAGAAGTTTAGGTTTATCATAAATACAAAAGTCATGAAGGCAAGATGTTACATGAGGGATTTACATTCAATACAAAACATCTCTGGCTGTATTTCAGAGGACTTTTCAGAGCAAGGAATGCAAACAAAGAAAACAGAAAGACCAATAGGAGCCAAAGACATAAAAGAGCACATAACTGGTAGATTTAAATATTGACTTTCACTCAAAGAGATGTATAAACAACTGGTAATAATTCCTCCTGGAGTGTACTTTTGAAAAAGAAGGCGAGGGTGATATGAGAGTATTCATGCTCTGAGGTTGAGGAAGAATTGCTGGGATGGTATGTCTCCAAATGGAAAACGGAACACTGAAAAAAGTCAAAGGTGGCTTGTAGAGAGCCCTACATTTGGTCCTGGAGGTAGAAAATGCAGAAACTGACAGAAAGAGGGGTTTATTACTCAGTAATATCCAGAAGAGGAAGTGGCTTAGATTTCAATACTTAGAATTAAAACAGTCATGGATAAAAATCCAAGAGCCATTAATGACAATGCTGTGTGAATGTTTTAAGATCAGCTGGGGTCACATGGTCAGTGGCTGTAAAGAGCAGAAGATGCAAACAACCTTTATGGATGAGAGTCCATAAATAAATAACCTTCCTGAAGATACAGTGCAACAGGACTGAGAGACCAACAGTCTGTAAAGACCAGCTGCCTTAATAACCCAGTTACTTAATACTGATTTTATTTACCTGGCAAGTGATACAGTTTCATCCCGCATTTAGAAACAAGCTGTCTAAGAGAGAGAGGACCATTTCAAGAAAGGAGTGTGTGGTAAAATATCCTTTTTTAGAAGGGTGAAATTACAATGCAATGTATGTAGATACTCAAATCTTTAATTAAGGCACCAGGGTCAGCATTGAAGCAATGATTCTGGAAATGTTACACCTCCTCATAATCGACCCTTCCCCACCTCAGATGACTGCTTTCCTCTGCCATGTTAGAAAGGGAAATTAAGTGTTGTTAGAAAGATGGGTTCTGGACTGACTCCTTTGAACGGCTTCTTTGGAAGCTGGCATTGAGGCTTTGAAAATGGACGGGATTCAGGTATGTTCTCAGGAACAGAAAAATTATGGACATTTGAGGATAAAAATATCTATGGAAGATGAATTTGAGGAAAGAAAGAAGTAATAAGAGACATTTGTTTCTGAATAAAGAGCATTACCCTGCACCAGTGGGGCACCATCCCCTACTGCCACCACTCAAACTACTAGCTGGGTCACAAAAAAAATATTTATAGCCAGAGAACAGTAGAGGAAGTACTTAACATTTTCTGAGATTACCAGAATTTGTTTTACTTTTTTTTTTTAATTATCAAGAGAAGTCATAAAACCTTTTCTGGAGACTTTCTTACAACACTTTTATTCAGGAAAAAAAAAAATTGCAATTCTGTGAGGCTTTCTTCCACTTTCCAAGGTTGACTTATCCCTCTGTGCTGTTCCCCGTGACTTATCCATCTGTATTACAGCATTTACCACATTTATTAACCTCTAATGTCTTATTTTTATCTCTTTCCAGCTAGTTATGGGCTTTTATTTAATCATTTCTTGTTCTTAGTATCTAGGACATTGTTAACTACATAGTAGGTGCTTATTAAACACAAAAGGTCATCCTTTTTGGATAGTACATAGTAAATCATTTTGAAGTCTAATATATAATGAAGAGAGGATCAATTCTATATGCTGTAATACAGGTTTCAGAATATGAAATTACTGGTTTAAAAATCCACTATGGTAACTAAACACGTAAACTTACGATCAATAATTTGGAATATACCATCTACCTCCATGTGAGAAATAAATAACCCCATCTCAATCCTAGAAGAGAAAGCTAAGACAAATTTTAAATATGTAGTAATAAAAGATGACACACAACAGTCAAATAATTTATATCACAGGGGCAACAAGAGGACATGATTAAAATAATCTACTTTGTTTTTGTTCAGTTAGTGTTCCATTAGCCATGAGTCCAACGTTTTCAGTAGTTCATCTAATTTCCACAGCAGTAATGATTTGGTAGGCATTGTTATATGAATTTTATGGATGAAAAAGCAAGCCCAGAGGTTCCATAGCTGGCAAGCATCTAGACTGGGGTTGAAAATGACCTTTACTTTTTGTCCCATACCACCCAAGGAAAAGCATTGGAGAGAACAGAGACTTCACTATATTAACCAGGGGCGGCTCCAGGCTGCAGATAGATCTTCAAATGGACTGTGGTGAATAGAATTCACATGGATTAATGTGGAGGAAGAAGGACATTTCTGGAGCTTCAGAAGTGGGAAACCAAATAGATATGCAAAAAAGAATCCATTGATTGATTTTGAGAGTCAAAGGTATGGAAGAACAAAGAGAAAGTTAGACATGTACACAAGTGGAGTAAATGATGAAATAAACATGGTTTGCTCTTTGTTTTTGAGGATATATTTAAGAAGGAAGAAATGAGGGGCAGACATTTACTTTGCTTGATGGATGGATGCCCTGGCTGCTTCTCAAGGCAATTTGAAGTGAGAGGATACCATTAGAGATGGATAAGCTTAACCTTCTAGAAGAATAATTAGTATTTATCATTTCTCAATAACTCAGTGGGCAAACTTAGGTTAGGTTTATATTGCATAAGTGTGTCAAAATTAAGAAAGCCCTTGATATTAATATTTAGATGTGGATTAATTGAATAACTGCTGAATGAATTAGCATATTTCCTACCTTGTGCTTTATTTAGTTTTTTTTATATAAGAGAAATATTCTGCTGCTGCTACTACCACTGCTATTTATAATGACAATATAGCTAATGTCAATGGGATGCTCACTAACTTCCAGGTAGTATTGCTTGTATACATTATTTTCTTTAATTCTCATCATCAAACCCAGGAATTATATACTATTATTTATCTTCTAACAGATGATGAAACCAAGGCATAAAAATATTAAGAAATTTAACATTAATAAGAGACTAAATAGGGTATTCTAAACTATGAGACCCTGTTATAATGTCATTCATGGGTACTCTGTCACACTCAAAGTGATCTTTAATGTTGGTAACAAATTCTAATAGGAATTATTAGACCAATATCTATTAATGAGGACTTCCAGCTTTATCTTCCTGTTTTTAGATATTTGTCTCTTTAGATAATATGGCTTCAGCATACCAGAATTTCTAGTAACTACCAATTGCACCAACAACAATTGTAGTGTCTCAGAACATCACTTTATCACAAGAAAACTCAGTGATTAAAATTATGTTAAAATAACACTCATATGTAGAATTATTTACAATATTTCTGCACATTTTAGTTGATAAAATCTTTCTGTCAAATTTGACAAATGTATGGCTCAAGAATTCAAAAAATCTAGGGCAAGGGGAACACACTATCAGGACACACTGAAACAGAGCTACAGAATGGATGTTCTTAGTGAATGGCTCTTTCAGCGGAGAATACTCTGGGGGGAAATGCGTGAGGACAAGTGGAAAGGCCAAGGTGGGCCCAAGAGTTGTCACACACAACCATTTTACAGATGGTAAAACCGAGATCTATAAAGAGGTCACATACATTGTTACTAAGGCAGGTCTTTTATTTCTCAGTGTAGGGTTTTCTCCCTATTTATATGTGACCTAGAGATGTGGCTGTATAGTGCAGAAAAGTGGACATGAGACCAAAAAATTATTCTTTTTGGCTGTCAGCATCAAATAAGTAAAAACTTGAGTTTCTGGAATTCCAAATGATTGTCTGGATGCTGTTCAGTTGTGCTAACTAGACCAGATTTTTTGGGGTCAGTCTCATTTGGCTTTGTTCAGCTACACATGGCTTCAGTATAAAACAGGGCCAAAATGAAAGAATACGCTTTTCCTTAGTCCACATTTTTTACTTGGTGAAAAAATGAAGAGCTTCACCCTCAGGGTTACAATGACAACTTTCTCCACTTTTCTCAGAAGTAGTTGAAAAGTATCTTGTCAGCATCATTGCCTGCTTTAACAGGTGCTGGGAGGGGGACAAGCAACCACAGGTGTAGGGCATAGAAAAGTCATCTGAAAAAATGTCCTTAAAAAGTCCAAGTTTCTCGTCTGTTGTGTCTGTCCTTTGTAGACAAATCAGTGTGCTATGAACTGACAACCCAACTGATATGCCTCTGGCCTAAACCAACATCACCAGCCCAAGCCCCTTTCTCTTACAACCTCTCATACACTTCCATCCCCTTGATTCCAGTGCTTCTCAAGCATTAATGAGTGTATGAATCACCTGAACCTTGTTAAGAGGTAGATTTTTCATTCAATAGGATTGTGCTGGAGGGCCGCATTTCTTACCCATTGGTAGGAGAAGCCAGTGGCTACCGGTCTGCAGATCACACTTTTGAGTGGTAAGGCTCTATTTCTTTTATAATTGATAGTTGAGAGGATGAAGGTAGATTTTGGAGGAAGAGAAGAGACAATTGATTTCTTTCTCCTTTTCCCACACGCTTCACAGTGAAACAATTGCTTCATTTCTTTGCCAACCACAAGAAACAATTTTCAACTGGGACACTGAAGCAGACTCGAAGGTATACAATTTATCTTTGCATACAGTTACCTGTCTCTTTTGTATAATATAGGGAGAACTTTTCTCCAAGAAACTTTATTTTTCATAGCAATAACTCATTAAATTAATGTGATTTTGTATGTTTATTTTAAAAACAAATGGGGGCAAAGTTATTTTCACCAAGGCTTAATCTGAATTAGGATAGAATTAAAATTAGTGATGTTCTAGTCAAAGTTTTAACTAGCTCTCCAGAAGGAAAAAAAAAAAAAGAAAACAAAGCCCTTGTGCTGTGCTTAGTCGCTCAGTCATGTCCGACTCTTTGCGACTCCATGGACTGTAGCCCTCCAGGCTCCTCTGTCCATGGGATTCTCCAGGCAAGAATACTGGAGTGGGTTGCCATGTCCTCCTCCAAGGGATCTTCCCAACCCAGGAATCCAAGCCAGGCCTCCCACATTGCAGGTGGATTCTTTACTATCTGAGCCATCAGGGAAACCCAACAAAGCCCCTGCTGCTGCTAAGTCACTTCAGTCATATCCGACTCTGTGTGACCCCATAGATGGCAGCCCACCAGGCTCCCCTGTCCTGGGATTCTCCAGGCAAGAACACTGGAGAGGGTTGCCATTTCCTTCTCCAATGCATGAAAATGAAAAGTGAAAGTGAAGACACTCAGTCGTGTCTGACTCTTAGCGACCCCATGAACTGCAGCCTACCAGGCTCCTCAGTCCACGGGATTGTCCAGGCAAGAGTATTGGAGTGGGGTGCCATTGCCTTCTCTGAACAAAGCCCCTAATGTGTAGCATTTACCCATTTCTGTGGTATAAATACCACCACCATGGTTACCAATATGAGGTCATCAGATACAAGACCAGGAGGACATTCATACAAAAGCCTTCAGAACTGGCACAGGAGTCACTAAGAGGCTCTCTAGAAGCAGAGAGTTGAAGCTACAAGGAAGGATGGCATAACTCAAGGAAAATTACAAAGGATAAAGAATGCTGATGATCATCTTCTGTAGAATTTTGTATCTATATTAAGTCTTATGTTGAATTTATCTTTGTCTCATAGCTAATTTTGGATTTGTTCCCCAGATATTCGATCATAAGTCATGTTCTAAATGTCTTTGGTCCTTTATAGTAAATGGTTTGTAAAAATAGATGTTGAACTACAAAAGAAAGGGAGCATAAAAATTGACTCCATTAAACTTTTTTTGAAGAAAGAAAAAGACTAAGTTTACAGATATAATTTTTACTGAAAAAAAAGAAAATAAGAGGATTGATAGAGTAAATCTCTAAGGTGATCATCTGTGACTTTCAGGGAGAATAGACAGTATTTCCTAGGTTGTGGCTATTGTAAGGAAATTTCTGAAACTAAATATAATTTGATCTAAAGTCGTGAAGCAACCTTCCAGATTTAAGTTGGAAGAAAGGCGAATGACAGAATCCTGAGAGAGGCATGAGGTGGTTAAGTGTTTGCTTATGAGAAGAGAGATTAAATTTAGTTGAGGAAGCAGAATACAGGCAATGGAGCCCACGCTGGAAGCTAAGAAATAGAATTATACAAGGATCTCTCTTCACATAATTTAAACTCTTAGACAATTAAAACAAAGAATCAAGAAAGTGTGAAGAATTATTAAACAAAGTGGTATGTAAGTAGAACTCAGAGACATGCATACCTAAAAATATGGAAATAAATAGAAAGCTTCTGGATAGAATAGTTTTAAAATGAAAGAACAAAATTATATATTACACTTTTTAAAGCTGAATGTCTTATTGAACTGTAGACTTGTCATTGATCTACCTATATATGTTTCCTAACTTCTCTCTCTCACACACACACACACACACACACACACACACACACAGACACTCTAATGCCTTATAATTTTAAGTGACTTCTTGAGAATGTTGAGACTTGGCTGATTTATTACAAAAGATAACTGGAAATGTTATCTAATGTTAAGGTCAAGGCTATGATTAAAGAGCCTATTTGGTAATAAGCCTGGTGGTTTTATCACAACATCCAAGCAGACGCAGATGTCATTATTTTAGAATGTAAATTATAGCTTTGAATAATCTATTTTCTCTCATATTCAGAAACTCACTGATCAGCACAGGATACAAATGGAAAAATAAGTCTGTGACATTTTTTAGAAGTAAAAGTATTTGCACTGTTATTATCATTGTACTACACTTACAATTATATAGTTTAAAGTATCTAACATCTGCTTCTCTAATAATAGTTATGCAGAGGTACAGGTTTAGATCTGTCTTAAGAAAAGTGACTAAAATATTTTCTTAGCTAATGAATGGATAACGATGCTCTCGATTTTATCGCTTGTGCAAATTTATCTTTGGACACTGTATTCAGATTACCCTCAAAAGTGCATTTAAGTATCAGATACCACCTAAATGTCAGAGGGAGAAAAACTAGACGACTCTTGGCAGTCTGGAAGAGCAGTGTTGTCAAAGGTCATCAACAAGTCTGACAAAACAGCCCTCATTAACAGTGTCTGTCAGCACCTCCATTTGGAAGTAATTTGGATATTTGCAGTGACCCCATCAGTTCTGATTGGCTGGGCAGTGACCTCGGCCAGGGTAAAACCTGCTCAGTGTGGCTCAGATAATGCGCTTGTAGGTGGAATCGGGATGACAGATGGCAGCAGGGTCGGTGAGGAGGAACTTGTACGTCACTGCCATTGAAGACGAAGCCACTCAGCAGAGTAGTTCAACGGACACAGGAGCTGTGGTTTGCATGTGCCACAAGAGAATTGCCCAATTCCTTTATTTTTAAAGAAATGCTATCGTCTCATGATCTTGAGTACATGAGCCTGATGAATAAGTAGGCAAGAAAGCCTAGCTGTTGGAGTTTAGCAATACACCAGACATTTCAAAACTTGGTCTTTGACTCAGTAACCAAGGTCTGAAAAGTCTTGCTGGCTGTATCTCTATTGTGAATAACTTTCTGACCAAAAACTAGTTCCTATGATATTTTTTTTCATTCTTAGTAACAAACTTGGTTAGTGAAGAGTAGTAACCTTATCCTTCTAGTGGACCCATCCCTTCCTTTTACCTCCCTTACATGCCACAGAATCAATATGAAATATAACTTGATAATAGAATATATTAAGCATTCCAAGTGTTAGACTAATGAGGCTATAAAAGCAATTATATCCTGGCAATAATTAACCTTTGAAAAAACAATTTGGATCTCTTTTTGTAGTTTCAGTGGCATTTTTTGAAAAACTAGGAATGGATATGCTATTGAGTGACATGTAGCACAACATTTTGATTCTGGGCTCTGACTATCACTCAAAAAATGCAAGACCCAAGATTGATAGGCAAAGGCCCTAATAGAAGCACATGAACATCCAGGCAGTATGACATGATGAATCGGTAAGAAAACGCACCCAACTTTCAACCATTCATGGACATTTAACAATCTTGAAGAAAATCTTTTAAAGCCCTTTTCTATACACTGACTGCTGACTTTGGGCGTTTTTACTAAATCTTCATCATTGGCTTCTTCCTTGTAATGTTTTTGGACCAAACAGCTAACCAGTCAGCTCCAACCAAAAATGAATAAAAAACAAAAAGTAAATTTATTTCAAATTATAATAAAGTATTAAAACTCTAATAAAACTGATAGATACTATAGTTAAATTTATTTCCTGCCTTGTGGGTTACTCAACGTCCATATCTAGTATGTAGACGTGCTTCCCTGAATCCTGCTTGATAATTAGACATCATGTCCCCTGTTTATCCTAGTTTAAAAAGGAGCTTGCTGTCAGGCAAAATACTATCCTGCCCACCCAGACCCTAATATATAGACATTTATGCTGTTGTTATCAATTTAATTTTTTCATTTGGTCATTTCATATATAACAGATAAAATCATCCACATGGCTTTTAAGATAATGCATTATTTTCACTGAAATACTTTGCCTAACTGAATTTGAGATCCTCCCATTTGGGTAGAACAGCTTTTATAAAAATTGCCTCCACCAGGCTCATTGCAGCTGAATTTATGCCACCTGTTTTAATGTGCTATTGTCATGACTGATAGAGACTGCATTAAGTAATTAAGAAGCAGGCCACATAGTGTCATTTGCTGTAACCAAATCTGCAAATTCAATCAATAACCACCTGGCAGTGCCTAGGACTACAGGATTAGGCAAAACCTGCTGAGGCAAGTCTTGGGTGGACCAAATGGGCGGTGAATTAATTTGAGACACCATTATGCAGTTTTCAGTCTCATTTTAATTAGTCATAAAACATAGTATAACCCACATTGTTAAAAAAACCATCCAAGACAGATTCTGCTTTGCCTTAGAAAAGATTCAAAGCAGAGCTCAAGATAGAATCAAATAGCCAGTTGAGCCAAAGAAGAAAAGACATTAATCTTATTTGCTTTTCTAAGGCGTGGTTTATCTCCTGAAGAAGAGCTGAACCTTGTGATTGCTGCAAGCTTTCTTATTTTCTGCAGACTAAAGAAGAAAAGAAATAAAAAATAGCCATTATTTAATAAGTGTAAACACAATTTATTTTATTTGTGTTTTTATAGGTCTACTAGTGAAAGGGCCGGGCAGCTGTTGTTTGCTAAATTGTCATTTGTTGGGTTAAAAGTTCGTCCTACTTGTCCAGAGTATGGTCACTGCTCAGGAATCAGATAACACACCAGAGCTACATGTTATATGGATCATAGAATTTGTTTTGGATAAGTTTCCTTCCAGATGCTAAAATCTGGTGTATTTGTTAAGAATTGGCTTAAGCCTTGCTTCACTTGAGTTCAGCTAAAATAGACTAATTGAATGGGCCCCATCCCAACACACATGTCTCCTCCAAACTGAAGTGAGTTAGAGTTTTGATGGCAGTTGATGACCACTGTGTGGGTTTGTATTCATTCTAGGCAGTTAGCAAGCAACCGTGTTTCCACCCTACAAGGAAACTTGAGGTGAATATTTCCCAGATGGCTTTTTCAGACAGAGGTCTGTTACAAAAGAAGAAACACTTTGACAAAGTCCAAAGGGCAGCTCATATTTAAGAATTTTTGATGGACAAATTCAGGGGCCTTTTCAAACTCTACAGGGTGCTTTTGGAACGTGTTTAGAATGTAAACACATACTTGAATTGCCCAGCTGCCACCTGGCTTAGAGTGTGACCTCTCATAGACTTTTAGTATTTTCAAGTAAAAAGGAGTCTTGGTGGTCATTGGGGTCAGAGTCTTCCTTTATAGAAAGGAAGAAAATGGGGACTAAGGTAAATTAAGTCATTAGCTCACGTGAACTTGTTTTCCATCCAAGCCTCCACATTCTGTCCTATTCCCGAGGGCATCCCGGGACCTGTGGCTTAGATGCACCTCAGCAGAAAGGCTCTTACTCATGACATTCTCTCTCTTCCTTGTATATTCACTTCTGTCCCTTTCACTTCCCCTTCTTTTTCTTGCTTTCCCCTACATTACTCCTGTTCTCCACTCCTTATTTTGCCATTTCTCTTTTTAAAACATCTCTGAATTCTAAACCTCAGTTTAAATTACAGTACAATAAGAATAACCTTTTGAAATAAAACAGTAAAAGACCTATGGAATAACTGCTCATGTGATTTCTAATTTCTCACAAGTTTCAACTGAATACTGTCTGTAGCATGTGTCTGAAAAAAGGTACTATTTTTGACATTTGGCTTGCTTGTTATATATTTAATTTAACTTTTCATGTATGTATACAAAGCAAAGGCTTCAGATTATTTTGAATTCTTCCCAGGACCTAGTACAGAGCAGACAATCTGATTATTCAAAGAGGTTGGTTTTCTGTCTGGATCTTTTAGGTCAGTGCTTTTGATGTATGAAATGTGTCTAATCAATCAAATGGTTGCTTACAACTAGTTTTTTTCAGGGAGAACTTCCAAAATGCAGATTTATCTGTGTACCTTGAATAGGACTGGAATTTGAATGCCCCATTTCATAGTGGGATAATCCTGGTATTTAATTTAGGCATTATAGAGTTTGAAGGATTTAACTTCCTTTCATAAATGAGAAGTTGTTTCAAAATTTTCATTAATTCTTTGTTTCCACTACACACACAGCCCTAAACCACTATAGCTGGAGGACTAATGTACAAAAGAAATGAGTTCATTTTAATCATAAAAGTTTATTAACCTAATCTTTAGTGCTATACATTTGGAATTTCTGCAATAGCCACAACAAAGTGAGCGTTAGAAATACTATGTTAGAAGTATAAAAATATGTCGTAATTCTGATCATTAACCATAACAGAGTCTATAAGGAAATAGAGTAACCAAGACAAAAAAAACTCCTTGTGAAAGAGCAACAGAAAATTTTACAGAAGACGCAAACAGGGAAATGTGGCACAAGAAATCCAAAGTTGACTCTCAGAAGGAATGGTGGCCTGGAAAGACAGGAGGCTAGAGTGAAGCTGAGGCCCCGTGGAAGGCGGAACAGGGCGTACTGCACAAGGCGCGGCGACTCAGGAAGATGCAGCGACTGAGCAACAAGACAAAGGAGGGAGCGGGCAGGGTCAAACAGTCATCTCGGATAGCTAATGCGGGTCACAGGGACATGAGGCCAATGAGTGGCATATCCGATGATACACTTCTTACCATAGAACTACATGAGTACGGGAAATGAACTATTAAAAGTGTGTGTGTATTCAACTATGGCAAGATAGATTAAGGAGATACTTTATTTTGTTCTCAGGGTGCTGTTCCACTCTTAGAAGCAGAAGAGTATGAAGGCCCTCATACTCCAAAGCAAGTAGCCAGGCATGGTACTCTCTTTCCCCTACAGAGATTTGTGTGACTTGTTTGGAAATCAAAATTGCCTTGGAAATTTTAGCTCTTTATGATTCATTACATGCTCTAGTGGGCTTCCCAGTGACTCAAAGGTAAAGAGTTTGCCTATAACGCAGGAGTCGCAGGAGACACAGGTTTGATCCCTGGATGGGGAAGATCCCCCTGGAGGAAAGCATTGCAATGCACTCCAGTATTCCTGCCTTGGAGAATCCCATGGCTAGCAGAGCCTGGCAGGCTACTGTCCATACAGTCATACAAAGTCAGACTCGACTGAAGCAACTTAGTACGCTCGCACATGCTCTAATATTATGTTAATTACCTATATAAATTGGAGTAGGAAATGGCAACCCACCCCAGTATTCTTGGCTGGAAATTTTCATGGAGAGAGGAGCCCAGCAGGCTGCAGTCCATGGGGTCACAAAGAGTTGGACATGACTGAGCATACACACACAATTATATAAATTAACTTTCTTTCCTAAATAATTACATTTAAAAGTATGTTTAAGGTTTGTATTTCTGTTAATTTACTTTTTTCCAGTTTTATTGAGACTTAATTGATCTACGTGTGTGTGTTAGTCACTCAGTCATGTCCAACTCTTTGCAACCCCATGGAGAACAGCCCTCCAGGCTCTTCTGTCCATGGAATTCTCCAGGCAAGAATAAGGAGTGGGTTCCCTTTCCCTTTTCCAGAGAATCTTCCCTAGCCAGGGACTGAACCCGGGTCTCCTGCATTGCAGGCAGATTCTTTATAGTCTGAGCCACCAGGGAAGCCCTTAATTGATCTATACTACTGTATAATTGCTTATATGCTAAATGCTGTAAGGTGTACAACATAATTATTTGTCTTGTGTATATTGTGAAATGATTACCAAAATAAGTTTAACATCCATCATCTCATATATTTTTAAAATGTGTTTTTTTACCCTTATGATGGGAACTTTTAATATTTACTTCAATTTTTATATAGAATACAGCAATATATATATATATATATTATTGTAGTCATGTTGCACATTATGTCTCCAGTACTTATCTATCTTATAACTAGAAATTTGTACCTTTGACCACCATCAGCCAATTTCAGCTCCTCAACACCTGCTTCTAGTAACCACAGATCTGATCTTTCTTCACAGGTATTTTGTTTTTCTATTTTTCTTTTTGGATGGAAAGTAGGCAAAGGAAGGAGTTACCATTGTCATTGAACGTGGTCTTGAATACCTTAAAGAGGGGCTGCTGCAACACAGTGTGGGAAGATGGGGTATGTATATATTGATGCGGTTCCTTGGATCATCTTCTGGTATTTTCTTGAGAGCTGAGGAGTCTTATTGCAGTAAACCCACTGGCAATATTAAAGCATATAAGAGTTCCAAACCTTAAGAAGCAAGTGACCTAGAGTGAAGTTCTAGCTAACGGTGAGAAAGTATAGAAATGGTGACAGAAGAAGAGGAAAATAACTATTGCCTCTACATTTTAAACTAGGAAATTGTCTCAATAACTTTGCATATTAAGTCATTTTATGTATCCTAGAAAAAAAAATTTTTAATAAATATATTATGGAGTGGTCAGCCAATATGAACATTCATACATAAAGTTATAGTGAGTGGGAGTGAGAGTTATTAAAGAGTAAAACATTGTTAAAATTAATTAGGTAATGTGCTGTGCTGTGCTTAGTCACTCAGTCATGTCCAACTCTTTGCAATCCTATGGACTGCAGCCCTCCAGGCTCTTCTATATATGGGATTCTCCAGGTAAGAATACTGGAGTGGGTTGCCATGCCCTCCCCCAGCCGATCTATCCAAACTTAGAGATTAATGAACAGAAGAGAAATCACAGAAATAGATTTTGAAGAAATGAAGTCACTTAGTCATGTCCGACTCTTTGAGACCCCATGGACTATAGCTTACCAGGCTACTCAGTCCATGGAATTTTCCAGGCAAGAGTACTGGAGTGGGTTGCCATTTCCTCCTCCAGGGGATCTTCCCAACACAGGGATCAAACCCGGGTCTCCCGCACTACAGGCAGACGCTTTACCATCTGAGCCACAAATTATGTCAATTTACCATTGACAGAGGATGACATTGAAGGGGATGCCAGAGGATGAGATGGTTGATGGCATCACCAACTCAATGGACATGAGTTTGAGTAAGCTCTGGGAGTTGGTGATGGCAGGGAAGCCTGGCATCCTGAAGTCCATGGGGTTGCAAAGAGTCACACATGACTGAGTGACTGAACTGAACTGAATTTATCATAGGATAAAGGCATGGAAAAAGCAAGAGAGTTCCAGAAAAACATCTATTTCTGCTTTATTGACTATGCCAAAGCCTTTGACTGTGTGGATCACAATAAACTGTGGAAAATTCTGAAAGAGACGGGAATACCAGACCACCTGACCTGCCTCTTGAGAAATCTGTATGCAGGTCAGGAAGCAATAGTTAGAACTGGACATGGAACAACAGACTGGTTCCAAATAGGAAAAGG
>NW_011494832.1:4543113-4557437 GCF_000754665.1 Bison bison bison | reverse complement strand
ACAACAGACTGGTTCCAAATAGGAAAAGGAGCACATCAAGGCTGTATATTGTCACCCTGCTTATTAACTTATATGCAGAGTACATCATGAGAAACACTGGGCTGTAAGAAGCACAAGCTGGAATCAAGATTACCAGGAGAAATATCAATAACCTCAGATATGCAGATGACACCACCCTTATGGCAGAAAGTAAAGAGGAACTCAAAAACCTCTTGATGAAAGTGAAAGTGGAGAGTGAAAAAGGTGGCTTGAAACTCAACATTCAGAAAATGAAGATCATGGCATCCGGTCCCATTACTTTATGGGAAATAGATGGAAAAACAGTGGAAACAGGGTCAGACTTTATTTTTCTGGGCTCCAAAATCACTGCAGATGATGACTGCAGCCATGAAATTAAAAGACGCTTACTTCTTGGAAGGAACATTATGACCAACCTAGATAGCATATTCAAGGCCAGAGACATTACTTTGCCAACAAAGGTTCGTCTAGTCAGGGCTATGGTTTTTCCAGCGGTCATGTATGGATGTGAGAGTTGGACTGTGAAGAAGGCTGAGCACTGAAGAACTGATGCTTTTGAACTGTGGTGTTGGAGAAGACTCCTGAGAATCCCTTGGACTGCAAGGAGATGCAACCAGTCCATTCTGAAGGAGATCAGCCCTGGGTGTTCTTTGAAAGCAATGATGCTAAAGCTGAAACACCGATACTTTGGCCACCTCATGTGAAGAGTTGACTCATTGGAAAAGACTCTGATGCTGGGAGGGATTGGGGGCAGGAGGAGAAGGGGACGACAGAGGATGAGATGGCTGGATGGCATTACTGACTGGATGGTCGTGAGTCTGGGTGAACTCCGGGAGTTGGTGATGGACAGGGAGGCCTGGCATGCTGCGATTCATGGGGTCGAAAAGAGTCGGACACGACTGAGCGACTGAACTGAACTGAAAGGCACTTTATATAATTGAGGAAGAGATAGATTTTTCAGTAAGTGATGGTTTAACAACTAAAAAGTATCCATCCATCCTGCTTTTATATTTTTAAAATGCTGCTTCTAAGTCGCTTCAGTCGTGTCTGACTCTGTGTGACCCCATAGACAGCAGCCCACCAGGCTCTGCCATCCCTGGGACTCTCCAGGCAAGAACACTGGAGTGGGTTGCCATTTCTTTCTCCACTGCATGAAAGTGAAAAGCGAAAGTGAAGTCGCTCAGTCACGACCGACTCCTAGCGACCCCATAGACTGCAGCCCACCAGGCTCCTCCATCCATGGGATTTTCTAGGCAAGATTACTGGAGTGGCTTGCCATTGCCTTCTCCGTTTAAAATGCTAAAGAGATGTAAATGTAGGATATGAAATGATAAACTACTAAAGTAAAATATGAGTTTATGTGAGTCTAGCAAAAAGGGCACAGACATCATAAATAAAAACATAAAAGGTAAATTTATACAACAAAAATTATAACACAAATTATAAAATAAAGTAAAAGAGCCACTAAACAGAGAAAAAATCTATAAACCAATTAAAATAAGCAAATGATATTAACCAATCATCCACCAAAGATGGAAATATGTCTTTCACATATGAAGAGATGCTCACTCTCACTCAAAAATTGAAATGCCATAATATTTAAATCTTAATTTATCTTAAATCTTAATTTAAGTCAAAACTTAAATTGTGTCATATCTATTACAATGCTGTTTTCATAACAAAAGATTGAAACAACCTAAATGTCCACCAATAAATTATAGTGATCTATATATACAATGACCGCTCTCACTCTATATACAATGATAGCTCTATATAATCAATGAAATCACTTCTCTAAGCTATGATAAATTTTTAAAACTAAGGTTATGAACAAAGTATTTAAAAATCTGTAGATAAAGTGGTCACGTGTGTATAGTATATGTGTATGTGCTTGTATATGCATAGATTTTCTAGAGATATATGTGGTATCTACAATCATGTTTATCTTTCAGGGAGAAGTAAAATGGAGACTGAGGGGAGATGACTACTTTTCACTATAATCCCTTTCATATTGTGGGGAATTTTCAGGGCTGGCCACCTGATGGGCAGAGCCCTTATTGGTGGGTCTGATCAGTCAATTTGTGTGGAAAGATGTGGCCTGAGATGGGTGCCTCTTGAGCGTTGCACCCCACATGCCTCTCTTGCTTCACACTATCCTGGCCTTGCCCACAATCAAGGGATCTGCAGGGCCTATCACTTTATTGAACAACTCAGAACCAAGCAGCCTGATGGAGATGGATTGGCCTCTTAAAAGCATAAGCCGAGGTGCCAGCTTGCGGGTAAGGGGGCACCCAGAGAGGATGTAACCACCTTCCAGGGTATCATCTACACCTTCCAGGGTGTCATCTACAACCTTAATCAACTAGTATTCCATGGAGCTGTGTCCACAGTAGGGAGAATTCTGGAGCCTGGGAACCAAAGGGTTAAAGTACGAGTGGCTCTGATTACAACAACTCAAAATGATCCACTTTGAAGGAATCTGTGTTTTCCACCCATATAGTTGTAGATTCCACAGATCTAGAGGCTCTCATTCCCGGTAACAGTAGCAGGGACTCCTGCTGCCACCTAAGATCCTCTAGCAGGGAAAGAAAGGAGCCACCCTCCCAGCAGTGGGGATGGATCCCATCTTCAGGGGGAGGCAGGACAGCTGTTACCCAGTGCGGGAGGAATGAACATGTTTAGCTCTCAGTTGATCCATTGGGATGCCTGTGGCACCGCCACACCTGGTGTCAATGGCGTGTGGAGAAGCAGCCATCGCCTGGAGATGGCATAGTAACCAGGAGCTTCAGCCTTCAGGAATGATGGTGTAGCTCACATCCAGCCAGGCAAACTGCCTGGACCAGCAGAGGTGTTGGCTAAGGGAAGAGGGAGTCTAGAATGGGTGGTAGAGAGAGAGATGGTGAGTATCAGTTTTAGTTCTGAGATCAGACTCAGCTGATCTGAGGGGCTGTAGTTCATCTTACCAGCCCTTCTCTCATAATTTTCCCTCTAGGAAATCAGGCCAATCAGACCACTGGCAAACTTTTTCCCTGATAGGGAGAAATTACCTAGAGAGCAAGTGGTTGTGAGTCCCTGGAGCAATGATGGAGCAGATACTGTGGTTCCACCCAGGTCCCTGCTGTAGGACCAGTCACTCCATTCTCAACCAAGAGTCTCCATCTGCATTGGCAGCTGTCCTCAGTTGCAGGGCACCACCACACGTAAGGCAGCCCAGCCCAGCAACTGTCTGATGTGGGGGCTTAAAGGCCTAGCACCCTTGCTTCACTTGTAGGGATTCCAAGTGAGGGATCCCCCACAGGATCAACTGGGGCCTCAGCAGGAACTATTAATACACTGTAGGTCGCTTTCTCCATCTGCTCAATCCTGCCCCTTCAATTCTTTACTAGTGCGTCTCCTGAGACAACGTCCTCAAACCCCTTTAGTCCAGAATCGTCTGGTCACAGAATCTGTTTCCAGAGACCAGTGTGAGTCCTGGGGTCTGAAGGCAAGCTGCTGCAGGAGGGGGAGCCAGAGGGGAAGAAGCACAGACAGTAACAGTGGCAACTCTTTCCATCAAGGAAACCAATATGGTGGTAGCTCCAAGAAGCGGGTGGGGTGGAGAGCTTTTCTTCTGTTGTTACTAGCTGTTTAAGATGGGAAAGACAAGTATGCTTCATTCTTGACAGAACAGAAAGGGAGAGGAGGAACCTATAGTAAAGATGAGGAAAATCAACAATGAATTTGTGGAAGTGAAAAGAAGGACGGGAATTAAAGGATTCAGTAGTAAGTGAAGAGTTAACCTTATAGTGTACGATATGACTTATAAATCTGACAGTTTTGTAAATGCTTAGAAAGGCAATGCCAAAGAATGCTCAAACTGCTGCACAACTGCACTCATCTCACATGCTAGTAAAGTAATGCTCAAAATCCTCCAAGCCAGGCTTCAGCAATACATAAACTGTGAACTTCCAGATGTTCAAGCTGGTTTTAGAAAAGGCAGAGGAACCAGAGATCAAATTGCCAACATCTGCTGGATCATCAAAAAAGCAAGATAGTTCCAGAAAAAACATCTATTTCTGCTTTATTGACTATGCCAAAACCTTTGACTGTGTGGATCACAATAAACTGTGGAAAATTCTGAAAGAGATAGGAATACCAGACCACCTGACCTGCCTCTTGAGAAACCTACCTATATGCAGATCAGGAAGCAACAGTTAGAACTGGACATGAAACAACAGACTGGTTCCAAATAAGAAAAGGAGTACATCAAGGCTGTATATTGTCACCCTGCTTACTTAACTTATATGCAGAGTACATCATGAAAAACACTGGGCCGGAAGAAGCACAAGCTGGAATCAAGATTACCAGGAGAAATATCAATAACCTCAGATATGCAGATGACACCACCCTGATGGCAGAAAGTGAAGAGGAACTCAAAAGCCTCTTGATGAAAGTGAAAGTGGAGAGTGAAAAAGGTGGCTTAAAGCTCAACATTCAGAAAATGAAGATCATGGCATCCGGTCCCATCACTTCATGGGAAATAGATGGGTAAACAGTGGAAACAGTGTCAGACTTTATTTTGGGGGGCTCCAAAATCACTGCAGATGGTGATTGCAGCCATGAAACTAAAAGACGCTTACTCCTTGGAAGGAAAGTTATGACCAACCTAGATAGTATATTCAAAAGCAGAGACATTACTTTGCCAACAAAGGTCCATCTAGTCAAGGCTATGGTTTTTCCAGTGGTCATGTATGGATGTGAGAGTTGGACTGTCAAGAAAGCTGAGCACGGAACAATTGATGCTTTTGAACTGTGGTGTTGGAGAAGACCCTTGAGAGTCCCTTGGACTGCAAGGAGATCAACCAGTCCATCCTAAAGGAGACCAGTCCTGGGTGTTCATTGGAAAGACTGATGCTGAGGCTGAAACCCCAATACTTTGGCCACCTCATGTGAAGAGTTGACTCATTGGAAAAGACCCTGATGCTGGGAGGGATTGTGGGCAGGAGGAGAAGGGGACGACAGAGGATGAGCTGGCTGCATGGCATCACCATCTCAATGGACATGAGTTTGGGTTAACTCCGGGAGTTGGTGACGGACAGGGAGGCCTGGCATTGTGATTCATGGGGTTGCAAAGAGTTGGACACGACTGAGCGACTGAACTGAACTGAACTGAACTGAGTCACTCATTTCAATGCTGTTGTTAGACTAGTTCATTCTTTCCCCACTTGTAAATGTTGCAACTTTTATCACAAATTAAATCCTCATACATTCATGAGCACGTTTTAGACTCTTGTTTGATAATTGTATCTATTCCTCATCTAATATTGATAAAATTACTGTATTTTGATAACTGGTAGGACAAAACATTCCTCCTCATTGGAATAAATTTCAAAATTTATTTCATGTACATCATGTGCTTTATATTACTTTTCAGAATTATATCTAGGCTGATAAATCATTTTGTTGTTACCCAGAATTTTGCCATTACATTTTCAGTTTCTCTTTGTTGAGCCTTAGATTTTATTGCATTGCTCTTTTAGATTTTAATAGATTTTTGTTCCTTTTTTTATTTTAATAAAAATAGATTTTATTCCTTTATTGATCCTCTCATGGAATTTTTATGAGGTTTCGCATTTATTCATTTTTTTTAGTTTTTTTCCCCAGGTAGAAATTTTTTCTTAATAATTTGTATCTAATTTCATTTGTGCTTTTCTTATTAATAGAACATGCTATGTGATCATCTAAATGGAGATTTGAGTGCAGGAATATTTGGGGGTCATTCTCTTAAAGGGTGAATGAAGAGAAGGTAATGCAATTAAGCAGACAGGACTTCCCTGATGATCCAGTGATTAAAAATTTTCCTGTCAATGCAGGGGACATGTGTTTTAGCCGTGGTCTGGGAAGATCCTACTTGCCACAGGGCAAGTAAGCACGGTTACCACAACTACTGAGTCTGTGCTCTAGAGCCCACGAGTTGCAGCCTCTGAGCCTGCTTGCCTAGAGCCTGAGCTCTGCAACAAGAGAAGCCAATGCAATGAGAAGCCTGAGCATGCCAACTGGAGAGCAACCCCTACCGGCCACAACTAGAAAAAGCCTGTGCATAGCAAGGAATACCCAGAGCAGCCAAAAATGAGTAAATAAATAAGATTGGGAAGATAGAGAAGGTAGGTTTTATGCAATCACAATAAAGCCCTTGGCAACCTACATAGACTGCTAAAGTTTACAAGATCATTCAGTTTTGGCAAGGACCCCAGATGTCCAGTCACTGGATACTGGCTATTCCTGAAGTGGAGCAGGGTCTGAGGACAGTGACTCACATCAAATGGTGTAATTCCTGAAGAGAGCTGAGGGCTGCTGACTGGGCATCACTCCCAGCAACCCCCTGCTGCTGCTACGGCTAAGTCACTTCAGTCGTGTCCAACCCTAGCAGGGAGGAAGTAAGTGTGCTGTCCTGAGGGGTAACTGGGTAGCATGTAGTAACATTCACTACACAAGTTCAATGAAAAACGAGGTAATTTGTGTGTGTGTGTTGACCCACACTTTGTGTTATTATTATTTTAAAAATATATATTTATTTACTTGACTAAGCGGGGTCTTAGCCGCCACTGGCCGGATCTTCTATCTTCCTTGCTGCATTCCGGATCTTCATTTGCAGCTGTGAGCTCTAGTTGCCACATGTGAGATCTAGTTCCCTGACCAGGGGTTGAATAGGGCATGCCAATTGTATGCCAACTCCCCTGCACTGGGAGCCGGGAGTCTTAGTCACTGGACCATCGGGGAAGTCCCCGTGTTGTTTCCAATATGATCACTGACTTAACTAATTTTGGGACAAACTACTAATAAAACCTACCCGCCTATTTGTGTTACCTTTCATTTTGGCGGTTAGCAGGATTTCCCCTCTCCTGTTTCCCACCCCTAGCCCCTCTCCACTCTGGCCGTGCTCCCCCATCTCGCCCCAGAGGCCTGGGAACTCCATGGGACAGAATCTAGCCCAGGAGGTTAGCGTTCAGGTTTCAGGAATTGGAAACACCTGCTCCAGGCTTGGAAAAAAGCTGCGGCCGCCATTTTCATGTTCTTCAGGCAGCAGGAGCAGAGGCCCTAGTTTCAGCAGAGAAACTGCAGCGGCTTCTGGGCATTTTCCTGTGAATCTTCTGCCTCAGTTTGCAGAGCACAGTTCAGCCCAGAGTTTCGCAAGGTATCAACATCACCTGGGAGCCTGAAATAGTGCAATTTCTCAGAACTACTGCAGACCGACCCGTCCAGAAGCTCTGGCTGCTGCTGCTGCTAAGTCGCTTCAGTCGTGTCCGACTCTATGCGACCCCATAGACGGCAGCCCACCAGACTCCCGTGTCCCTGGGATTCTCCAGGCAAGAACACTGGAGTGGGTTGCCATTTCCTTCTCCAATGCATGAAAGTGAAAAGTGAAAGTGAAGTCGCTCAGTCGTGTCCGACTCTTCGTGACCCCATGGACTGCAGCCTGCCAGGCTCCTCCATCCATGGGATTTTCCAGGCAAGAGTACTGGAGTGGGGTGCCATTGCCTTCTCCGAGAAGCTCTGGAGGTAAGCGTTTTCCTGAGTCCTCTGGTTGATTCTATAACCAGAGTTTAGAACTGCTGGAGCCTGTTTTAACACAACAGATCATGGTGTATTTTTCAAACTGGGTTGGTTTTCAGAATTATCAGGAAAGACTCTGAAAACTACAGATTCCTGGGTCCCATCACATATCTCCCTGTAAATAACACTCTACAGGAAAAGGCCCAGTGAATCTGTAGTCTTATGAGGATCTCAGGTAGTTCTGATGTGTAGAAACTGTGGTCTCCCCAGTTTCTTGATTAAACAAGCATTCCCTTTTCCTTAGAGTTGCAAAGGTAAGGAAAAGCCATTATAGTTTAATGAAAAAGCTGTGACTTGTTTGGAAAAGTGTGCTCACTCAACATAATATCCCTTTTAAAAACGTGCCAGTCTGCAGTTGTGTATTTCTCAGCACTAACCTGGGTTGACTTCATCACAGTCACTTGAAATTGCATCTACCTGCACTCAATTCAGACTTATTGGACTTGATGTCTGGGCGTGGGTCCTGTCCAACAAACACACCAGCACATGAAGGTTTCAGAGGCACCAGGCAAGTTTTCCCTAGTTTATTCTAGACCACATGAAAAAGTATCAACTAGATGTGCTATTTATACTACACGCAAATATGAGAAAGGGACACCTACCAAGAGGGCTGCTCTTAGCTCTGAGTTTTAATTTCTTCATGGGGAGATGAGATTGTGGAAATAGATTATCTCTAGTTCCTCTTTCTTGTTCTAAAGTGTTTTGATACAATTGTGTATTTATCAACCTGTACACCTAGGCACTTCCAGGAACCATAAATCATGTTATATAGTTTTCCTTGAGCTTCCTGCTTGACCACATTATTTACTGTATTGAATAGAGTCAAGTATTTCAAATCTGTCACTCTTCTTGGTGCAAAACAAAGGGGAAAGAGACAGGAGTGCTATATATATTTAATTCGTACTTTGATCCATTTCTTACATATTTATTGTTTCTTTTTTCTCAAGATATTCAAAATGATCATATTCTTGTACAGTCTTACAAAATAACTGAATTAGATTTTACTTCCAAATGAAAATATTAGATACTTAAAACATCAAAAAGTCAATAGTATGCCAAGCTTTCTATTTTATCTCAGTATCTGATTTTAGTCAAATACTCCTTATTATAAAAATACAATTTATACTAATGTTCTTTTAATGGTTAATGGAACTATATGTTTAACCATGCAGACATATTATGATTGTTTTTTACCTAAATGTGACTCCTTAGCTTATGAATAAATAATGATAAGCAATCTTTACCCTTAAAGAGAAACTACACTTTTATTGAGAAGTGTTAATACCATGTCTTGCATTGGTGTTAGTAAATGTTTCTTAAATGGTTATAAGTTACTCCACAAATTATTTCTGACAAAACAATGATTTTTCAAAATGCCTTTGCACTATGTGAACTATAAACAGTAAATCCAACTATGGGCTTACAGATGCTTCATCTTCAGGTCTTTTTGTCTACAGTTTTAATGTATCTTAAAATAATTTCCCGTTGCCATGAAATGCTGGAATTGTTCTGGATAAATTAAGAGTTCTAAAGAGCGTGAAAGTAACAACTGTGAGATTGCAGTAGAAACCACACTTTCTTTTGTAATGGAGTTTTGGTGTGTGCAGAGGCCATCTTACTGAATGCAGGTGTATAAGGTACAGTCAAGCAAGCATCCAAAATTGATTAAGAGTTCTCATGTTCTGTGGTTTAACCTGGAATAAGTTAATAAAAAGTGTGGTTTGTTGGCTTTTCCTGCCAGTTTTTAAGATTCTCCCCAAAGCTAATTTAACAGCCACTTACTTCTAGAATATTCCAGCCTGGTAAAGTGTTCTGAGTTAATGACAAGAAAAGTCCAGAGCTATGGGTCACGGGCCAATAAAGCCGAGTCTGTTTGCCTTCAGTGCTCAGTTCAGAATCTGTTTGTTGAGCCAGATTTTTTTTATCCTAATTGGGAAAAAACCAGGCCGTTCCTTCATTTCAAAACAGCATCATTTCATTTTGATGGTTTTATTTTTATATTCATAGTTTTGGTGATGTTTGATACTGGTACATTTTTAGAAATAAAAGTCTGTGGTGGTATGTTTTGGCTTTTGAGTATATTTCATTTTGTTATTGTTGAAAATAATACTGTTGTATAGTTTGTACAAAACATGCCAAGCATTTTAAAACATGTGATTTTTAAAAAATTATTCAATATGAAAATTCCTTGCTATCCATAAGACTTGATTCACCAGTTGACATAAGAAAGGTTAATGTGCTAAGCAGAAAAAGTATTAAGAATAAGAATTTTGACATTGTGGAAGTCATTTTTTTTAAATACTGAAAGTTATTTTATATGAAGAGCCATTAAATTCCTGACCTAAGTTATAGTTGATTATACAGTTAAAGTAAAGGTAGAGTTTAACTTTTAATAAGAGCTTTGAAATGATTTGTGTACATTCGAGAAACACATCAGACTTGACTAAAATCAAAATTTCTTCGGTAATATTTTTCCAGAGAAAAACAATCTTTTTTAAACTAACAAAGGTTCCTAAAGAATTGAAAAAACAATAGTATCACAAAAATAATAATGAATCAACATGATTAGAGTTTGACTGAGTTATGAGATAGCTGACCAACCCCAGATGCTGGGTTTGTCATAAGTTGCAGACTCATTTTAGACAGAAACATTAATCAGTCATGATTATGGTGGGCAAGCTTTTTCTAAATCATGAACAATAGTGAATCATCATATTATTATATATTCTCTCATTCTAAATTATTTTTAAAAACCATAAGAGTCCGTATAGATTGTATTTTGAGGAAATCCTTCAAGGCTCTATTTACGTCTCACATCTGTGATAAAATCCTACCATAGTTTCATCATTTTTGTTTCCATTTTGATGTTTTTACAGTATACAAGGTGTGAAACTAAAAAGATTCTATGTATCTAAAATAATAAAAGAATAAGAAATGTCAGTTCCTCCAGTAAAAAAAAAAAATCGTTTTTAAAGGTCTCATTTCCAAATTGATTACCTTAGGCTAGTGGTTCTCGAAGTCTGGTTTTTGGACCAGCAGCAGCGCCTTAGTACCTGTTATACATGTAAGTTTTCAGGTCCCACACAGGCCTCCTGAATCAGCAGCTCTGAGAGTTGGGGCCGTCAGAGCCTTGACAAACTCTCCATGGACTTCTGAAGCCTACTAAAATTTGAGATCATCTGCCTTTGGCTGTGAAGCGTAAATTAACAAGCTG
The DNA here is from genome assembly GCF_000754665.1 of Bison bison bison. Lineage (NCBI taxonomy): Eukaryota > Metazoa > Chordata > Mammalia > Artiodactyla > Bovidae > Bison > Bison bison. Next base: position 4,546,612 of record NW_011494832.1, on the reverse strand, counting down.
AAATAGATAGGCCTGAAGTTTGGGGTAGACTCATTGGTTCTTGTTGGATCTCAGCCCTCCCTGCTGATCCCTCATGGGGATGTTTCCAGGATCCCAACTCAGATAAGTTAAATCAGTATCTCTGTCTTAGCATCAGCATTTTAAAAGTTCTCTGGTGGTTCTGATGAGCTTCAGGATGGAGAGATGCTGTTGCAGGTCAGCCACTTACTGCAGATTCAGACTAACCTGTGGTTGTTCCTGTTGCCTTTTCTGTTGACCCCGCTTTTCTGTGTTACCCCACTGACTGAAATACACAGAGCCAAAGACGGTGTGATTTAGCTGCCAGAATAGCTTAGATATGACTTACTCTGATTTGGAAAATTTTACATTCAGTTTAAAAATCAACCCACTATCCCTTGGATCATCTACTACTGACATTTTTTCCTCTTCACCTTATCCCTTTCTAATTCATTTCCACATTGTGTAGTCAATGTTATCTTCTTTTAAAAAAACTTAGTGAAGTATAGTTGATTTAGTGTGTTAATTTCTGTTGTATAGCAAAGTGATTCATTTATATATGTGCCTTTTCATATTCTTTTCCATTATGATTCATCACAGAATATTGATTATAGTTCTCTGTGCTATGCAATGAAGGGAACTGTAACACATGTAACTATAATCAATATTCCGTGATGAATCAATAGGCCTTGTTTTATTCTATTCTCTGTATAATAGTTTGCACCTGCTAATCCCAAACACCCAGTCCTTCCTTCCCCTGCCTCTGTTCCCTTATGGCAACTGCAAGTCTGTTCTCTGTCTGTGAGTCTGCTTCTGTTTGATAGATATGTTAATTTGTGTATTTAGATTCTATCTGTAAGAAATATCATATGGTATTTGTCTTTCTCTTTCTTACTGACTTGCCTTAATATGGTAATCTCTAGATCCATCCATGCTGCAAGTGGTGTTATTTCATTAGCTCCCATTCCCATGGCCAAGTAATATGCCATGAGTGTGTGTGTGTGTGTGTGTGTGTGTGTGTATACACATATGTATACACCATGTATTCTTTATCCATTCCTCTGTTGATGAAGATTTACACTGTTTTTAAAATCTTGTCGATTGTAAATAGTGTGGCTATGAATATAGGGATGCAGTTTTTGAATTGCAGTTATGTCTGGGTATATGCCCAGGAGTGGGATTGCTGGATCCTGTGGCAACTTTATTTTTATCTTAAAAAAGAAAAAAATTATAATGCCGTATTTAAACTCATAACCACTTAACCTCAGTAACGTTCCTAAACTTTACACTTTCACTCCCTTCCCCCTTTACAATTTAGGTTACTGATGTTACAGTTTACATAATTTTAATATCCAACCAATGACAGATTATTGTAGCTATGGTTATTTTTGCTGTCTTTGTTTTTTAATTTTAAAAAAAGTTGTAACTGATTTATACACCATCAGGACCATATTTAAGAATTTAAATGTGACTATATATTTAGTATTGCTAATACGTTTTCTGCTGTCTTCTATGTTTTATGATGTCAGTAAGCCTTCTTTTATTTCCACTCAGAGAATCTTTAGCATTTCTTGTAATGGTCTCTTTCAGCTTTTGTTTGTTAAGTAAAGTCATTGTCTTTCTTTGTTTCTGAAGAACAACTTTTCTGGGAATGGAATTCTTGGTTGGCAGGGTTTTGTGTGCTTTTTTCAACATTTTAAATATGTCATCCCCTTTTCTCCTGACTTGAAAAGTTCCTGTTGAGAAATCTGCTGACTGTCTTACATTGGTTCCCTTGTACATTCTCTCTAATCTCTTGTTGCTTTGAAAATCCTTTCTTTGTTTGTACTTTGGATAATTCAGTTATAATGTTTCTCAGCACAGCCTTGTCTAGGTTCAAACTCTTTGAGAATCTTACAGGACTTTTTTGTTTGGATGTCCATTTCTCTTTCCAAGTGTAGGAAGTTTTCAGTCATTAATAGTTTAAATAATACTTTCCCCCCTCACCTCCTTCTGAAATTCCCACAGTACAGCTAGTTAGTTTTGTTCTGTTCTGTTTTTTCCTGTTCCTTAAGTCCTTTAGGCTTTCTTCATTCTTTTCTCATCCTTTTTTCCTTTTGCTTTTCTGACTCTGTAATATCAAATGTGTTGTCCTTGAGATTACTAATTCTTTTTCCTGCATGGTTGGGTCTGTTTGTGAAGCTCTTTATTGAGGTCTTCAATTTAGTCATTGTAATTTTCAGCTTTAGGATTTCTGATTTTTTTAATGGTTTCTGTTTGCTGAACTTCATGTTTTGGTCATACACTGTTTTTCTAATTTTGCTCACTGGCTGTGTATTCTTTTAGTTCACTAGACTCCTTTAAGAGGATTATTCCGTGTTGTTCATCTAATAGTTTCTAGATGTCCGTGGCTTTAGGGTCAGTTATTGGAGCTTTATTAGTTTCCTTTGATAACGTCACATTTACCTGATTTATTATAATTTTTCACATTCATTTCCGCTGTGAGAGTCTCGTTGCTTTCTCTAGGTGCTGAGCGTCGGGGCTCTACCTTGCAGTGCGCCTGCTTCTCACTGTGGTGGTTTCTCTTGTGCAGCACGGGCTCGGGGTGTGTGGGCTGCGTGGTTGTGACAGTTGAGACACATGGGCTTAGTTGCTCCACAGCACGTGGGGTCTTGCCAGACCAAGGATCGAACTGGTGTCCCAAGCATTTCAAGGCAGATTCTCAACCATGGGACCACCAGGGAAGCCCTTATTATAATTCTTGATTCCTTTTATCTGTTCATGTGAGTATCTGTTCATGTGAGTCATCCATCTTCTTTTGCAGATTTTATGATTTGGTTTTCCGGACATGTCTGATGATAATGCCCTTGGACAGATGGGGCTAACTATTGAGGTTTACTTTTGAGCAAGGCTGTTGCCTAAGCCCTAAGCTCATGGGCTGAGGTGGGGGATGCTGTTTGTTGAGAATAGTTGGATAGGTCTGCTGACTTGGTTTCCAGTCCAGGTAATGCTATAGAATGGTCATCATGGTTGCTTGCTTCTCTAGATAATTAGATTTTTTTCTAGGTTGTCTAGGCTTACTAGATATTCAGACTTGGTACTGTCCTAAGCCATAGGTAGGCCTATAAATTATAAGTTCTGCCCAGGGCATGGTGGGGGTTACTCAACATAATGAACCCCGGAGTGTGTTTATGTGGCTCACTGTTTGGGGCACTCAAGTCAAGCAAGATTATGAACTGAGTTCCCTGGCCAGACAGGTCAAGGATTTTGTCCTGTAAACAGGGAAAGTGATGGGCTGTACTCTGTTCAGGTGCCTCTGTGAGCAGGGCTATTGGATGGTCTATGCAATTTCCCGTGTGCTCATCAGAGGAGTTGAAAACTGTGTTTAGTGATAGCTGTGGCTATGCATTAGTTTCCCTGACTGGTCAGAATGGAGAAGCCAGCTTCAAGCTCAACAAGACTTCTTGTGGTCTTGACTCAAGCCAAACCACTCCCCAAGTTCCTTGGCTGATGGGTGCACTGA
>NW_011494832.1:4540906-4543013 GCF_000754665.1 Bison bison bison | reverse complement strand
TGACTTTGCTTCAAGAACAATCAGCTCTGCCTACAGACTCTGCCACTCAAGTCTTGCAGGGTAGGTGGTTTCCATGTGTCCCCAGTCATGCTTTCTGGTCAACAGGGGCTGGGAGCTAAACTCAGCAGTTGGTTGGACTAAGATTCAGCTCCCCTGCCTGGGAAGGGGCAGGTCAGGATTGGCAAAGTTCTTTATTTGAGGACCTGAGTCAGGCAGACCTTCACCCTGCTGAGTTCCCTGGTCAGACTGTACCGTTGTCTTGGCTCCACAGATGAATACAGCTTCTGGTTGGGACTACACCAAGGGCCCTAGCGGTAGGAACTTGATCTGCCACCATCCAAGTGCTAGTTACTGCAAGCCTGTCATGGCTTCTCCATAACAACCAAATTTCTAGTGGTCAAGTTCTGGAAGTTCCCCCACAATTCTTAAGGGGCAAGACAGGAGTGAAAGCTCCAAGGAAGCAACTTATAATTCTGGAGGAGCTGATGTCCACCCTAGGCTCTCATTTCCAACTGGAGGAGCCGTAGGTTTAGGGTAGCTCTCTTCTCAACGTGCCGTTCCAGCCTGGGGGAGGGGCAGTGTGGTCAGTGGGTAGCCGTTTCTCTTTCTCTTCTGATGTGGTCTGTGTGTGTGATGGTTACCTCAGCCTCATGTTCTAGGATTCTCTCAGTGGTGTCTTGTAAGTGATTAGTTGTTAGTTCTTTTTATGAGGGGAAATAAAGTCAGGAAGAATTTATGTCATACTCATGGTGACATATGGCATATTTTATCATATTTTTAAAAACTTTTCTCATAAATATAGTGCATATAATAATTTATTATATATTAAATTGTGTATTATATGTAATACTTATATCATGTAAATTGTGTATGTTATATAGTGAATAAATTATATGGATATATTTATATTATATGAGTTATATAAAGGATCTGTCAAATAGATTAATTTTAGTATATTATTATAGCTAATAATATTCACATCCTTGCTTCCATCAATTGTCTGGATAAGAAAACCACCCTCCATGATGGCTGAGTCTGAGAGCTTTCATTTCTTATCTCTTTGATATTATATCCTTTAAGTTTGAAATGAGAAAATTAGACCCTTTGCTTGCTGGGTTCTAAGAAACTATTGATGCTCTTGTCAGTCTGTAGCAGGAGATGCTGTTTTGAGGCACATTGTTAAATAACCCCAGTGCTCAGAGTGTAACAGCTCATTAGTATATGGATACCATCATGATGAGTACATCATGAGAAACGCTGGGCTGGATGAAGCACAAGCTGGAATCAAGATTGCGGGGAAAAATATCAGTAACCTCAGATATGCAGATGACACCACCCTGATGGCAGAAAGTGAAGAGGAACTAAAAAGCCTCTTGATGAGAGTGAAAGAGGAGACTGAAAAAGTTGGCTTAAAGCTCAACATTCAGAAAACTAAGCTCATGGCATCTGGTCCCATCACTTCATGGGAAATAGAGGGGGAAACAGTGGAAACAGTGTCAGACTTTATTTTTTTGGGCTCCAGATGGTGACTGCAGCCATGAAATTAAAAGACACTTACTCCTTGGAAGGAAAGCTATGACCAACCTCTATAGCATATTGAAAAGCAGAGACATTACTTTGCCAACAAAGGTCCGTCTAATCAAGGCTATGGTTTTTCCTGTGGTCATGTATGGATGTGAGAGTTGGACTGTGAAGAAAGCTGAGCATCGAAGAATTAATGCTTTTGAACTGTGGTGTTGGAGAAGATTCCTGAGAGTCCCTTGGACTGCAAGGAGATCCAACCAGTCCATTCTAAAGGAGATCAGCCCTGGGTGTTCTTTGAAAGGAATGATGTTAAAGCTGAAACTCCAGTACTTTGGCCACCTCATGTGAAGAGTTGATTCACTGGAACAGCTCTGATGCTGGGAGGGATTGGGGGCAGGAGGAGAAGGGGATGACAGAGGATGAGATGGCTGGATGGCATCACTGACATGATGGACATGAGTCTGAGTGAACTCCGGGAGATGGTGATGAACAGGGAGGCCTGGCGTGCTGCGATTCATGGGGTCACAAAGAATTGGACACGACTGAGCAACTGAACTGAGTGACTGACCATGTCCTGAAGTAG
>NW_011494832.1:4530537-4540806 GCF_000754665.1 Bison bison bison | reverse complement strand
ATGGTTTTTCCTGTGGTCATGTATGGATGTGAGAGTTGGACTGTGAAGAAAGCTGAGCATCGAAGAATTAATGCTTTTGAACTGTGGTGTTGGAGAAGATTCCTGAGAGTCCCTTGGACTGCAAGGAGATCCAACCAGTCCATTCTAAAGGAGATCAGCCCTGGGTGTTCTTTGAAAGGAATGATGTTAAAGCTGAAACTCCAGTACTTTGGCCACCTCATGTGAAGAGTTGATTCACTGGAAAAGACTCTGATGCTGGGAGGGATTGGGGGCAGGAGGAGAAGGGGATGACAGAGGATGAGATGGCTGGATGGCATCACTGACATGATGGACATGAGTCTGAGTGAACTCCGGGAGATGGTGATGAACAGGGAGGCCTGGCGTGCTGCGATTCATGGGGTCACAAAGAATTGGACACGACTGAGCAACTGAACTGAGTGACTGACCATGTCCTGAAGTAGGGCAAACTGTTAAGTCCCAAGAGAACAATGTTCCTCAAATATGAGATGAGTAGAACACTCTCAAAATTATTTTTGAAAATTTTTGGCTAATAAGATACCCTTCTTTCTAAGAATTCAAAACCTCTCCACACATAGAAGAACCTGATATTCTGTTTCAGGACACAGCACACCGCTGGGAGACAGGAAGGGCAGATTCTTCCTCAGCTTCTATCCTGCCACTGCTCAGCCCCTTACCATAAGAATGGCAGTAGAATCTATTCAACTTTTGTGGCTCTCTAAGATGAGTCATACTCAACTATGTTACCAAAAGAATATAGTTTACCATGATCTCATACTGTGCTTTCAGCATACCTATTGTTTCTTGAAATACATACAGAAAATCTGGTCACTAGGTAGGGAATATCAATTTTTTGCTTTTATTTGTTAAAGGATATTATACCTCATTGAACATAACTTCTTTGTCAAATTCCCTGTTTATGTGGACTCATGATGGGCAATAAGTTGCTAAAGTGTGAGGTAGGGCCAAGGAGATGATAAACTTTGCTCTACTTTCAATTTGGATAGAAACTGCAAGTGGAAATTGATATGTGTATGATTAGGTGATGATGCCTTTGGTGCCCACGATGTAATGCAGTCAGTAAACTACAATTAACCCTTGAACAATGCAGCACTTAGGGGTACCAATTCCCTGTACAGTGAAAAGTCTGTGACTTTACAGTCAGCCCTCCACATCTGCAATTCCACATCGGTGTATTCAACCAACCAAGCTTGGATCATGTAGTACTGTTGTATGTATTTTTTAAAATGTGTGTATAAATGAATGTGCCCAGTTCGAACCTGTGTTCAAGGGTCAAGTGTACTTAGTTTGTCCATTCTACAAGAAAAAACAAGAGCGCCAGAGAGCAGTTCAGGTGACAGTCCTCACCGGTGTTGGAGCTAAAGCAAATTCAAAGCCGTGGATGAATTGGTAGCCCGTGTGTGTGTATGGCCTGTGTGAGCCTGTCAGTATTGATGCCCTTATAGGAGCATCTCTTCTTAGTTGTGCTCTGTGGAACGCGAATCCTCCCCCTGCAAGCAGCTCCAGCAGGCACCGCTGCACATTGTATTCCTGTCTTCTTAGGTGTTCACACTGCACTAATATTTACTAATAGCTGAAGGGTTCTGCAATAAAGCAACCTGATTAATTTTGTGCACTCCAACAGCTTTGCTCCAAGTTACTCTCGCAGTCTGTTACTCGTTTTTATTTTTATTTTTCCCTTTGAGTACATAGCATTAACATTTTTAGGGAACAATATTCCAGGGTCATGTTTTGGAGGACACTGCTCTTGACCATTTAAAAGTGAGTCATGTCCAAAGAAAAATAGGCCTTGCGAAAGTAGAAAGCTTCTATATTGCTTTCCAATGATTTTACCTTGGCTTTTAATCCTCTAACAAGACAAAATTCTGTAAGTTATATTAAACATTTTTAACTTCGTTGTGCAGTGGAATAAAGAAGAAAATGGGAGTGTCCTAGTGCAATCAAATGAGGATAAAAATTAAGAAATCTAAATCTTGGCTGTGTACCGAAGAAGGTTTAACCTTTGCCTGGGGATTAAGACTTGGTCAGCTGTCGTGCTGGACATGCTTAGTTCACTGCACTCCCCAGTTCATAGAAGCTGAAAGCATGGTTAGGCTAACCCAGATGTTAATCCCAGTTGGCAGTAGGAGATATCCAGGAATTCTGGGCCTGCCTCCCAATTCTCCAAGTCCCTGGGCCAGATGCAAGACCACAGGGGAGTAGTGACTCACAAGATGAGGAAGAAGTTGGCAGTATCACATGTAAGTCAGGAGGAGAAAGGGTTCCGGGTGGGTGTGCCTGACAGTGAAATGTGCAGTGTGCTATGTGTGAAGGACTTCGTGTGAGCAGAGAGCCAAAGGGTACCCCCGGGACTCTGAGAGGCCAAACTGAGTCAATTACATATACAAGAAGAGGACAGCTGGGTAACAGGGAGTTTTCAATTGTAGACTGGAGTTGCTAGGTAATAATAAATACAAATTTATAACAGACATGACAGCAGTATTTATCACACTTCCAGCATTTGGAAATGCCTGCGAAAATGCATAAAAATTACAGCTCTGACCAGAAATAACCATTATTTTCATGTGGTGCAGTTATTATGGAGAAGGCAATGGCAACCTACTCCAGTACTTTTCGCCTGGAAAATCCCATGGACGGAGGAGCCTGGAAGGCTGCAGTCCATGGGGTTGTGAAGAGTCGGACACAACTGAGCGACTTCACTTTCACTTTTCACTTTCATGCATTGGAGAAGGAAATGGCAACCCACTCCAGTGTTCTTGCCTGGAGAATCCCAGGGACGGGGGAGCCTGGTGGGCTGCCATCTATGGGGTCACACAGAGTCGGACACAACTGAAGTGACTTAGCAGCAGCAGCAGCAGTTATTGAAGTTGTAGCATCATGTAAAACTTCCCATTTTATTGTCATCTTCTTGGCATGCAGTTAGAAAACTTCCACATTCTAATTCTCCAGAATTATCTAGGCACCGAAGCTAAGTGATCACTTGTAAATACCACCTTACCCCAGTCAATGCAGGGTCTAACCTCTGACTGAGCATGGGTGGAAGAGAAAGAAGAAGGGTTTAGTAACAGCAGCCTCAGTTGGGTGAACATGAGAGAGACACATACAGAAGCGTGTACCTCTGTATTAGGGCTGAGTTGGACTTTATAAGTTTTGTAAAACTCATCAAGACAGTCTGCTTGCAGAGAAGAGAACGTGCTCACTGGGTAATAGAGGGACAATTACGCATTTTATACATGTCACACATACTCCAGTATTCTTGCCTGGAGAATGCTCATGGACAGACGAGCCTGGCGGGCTACAGTCCATGGGTCGCAGAGAGTCAGCCACGACTGAGTGACAAAATACACACATACATGTCACGACATTCTTGCTACCTTTTTTAAGTTTTTTGATTACTGTACATTCTGAGGTTAAGTTGCTGACCTCTTTTTCTCATCTAGAAGTCTTGAAAGAGTTACATACAGCTTTGTTCTACTTCTAACACTTCATTCACTCTTGGGTAGTCTGGTTTCCAGCACCACCCTCTGCCCCTGCTACCCTCCAGGGTTCAGCTTAAGCATGGATGCTGCTAATCACTGATGCTTCCTTCCCTTCCTAAAGCAGAGTCTTATCCTGGCTTCCATGGTGGTTCTCCTTCAGTGGTTCCTGGCGTCCCTGTTAGTGTCTTTGGAAAGGCCTTCTCTCCTAGCCAATCCTTTAAAATTAGTGTTTCTTGGGACTTAATTTAAGCTTTTCTATTTACTTTATGCACTTCTGTTCAATGAATTCATTCACTTCCATGGCTTTAATTAGAGCTCTGACTCCATCTCTTGAGTTCCACTTACACATTCCATATGCAGCTGTGAAAATCTCAGCACATCTACGGCTAAGCACATCACTTCACCCCACCAGCTTTTGTGTTGCCTGTGTCAGAGACTGGCGTATCATGTTACCCAACCACTTAAGGTAAGTCATCTTATAGCCCACAGTTTAATCATCAGATCCTGCCAATTCCATCCCCTTAGTATGTCTTGACTACCTTCCACATTCATTTCAAACTTGAACTAGCTTTGTTCAGATCACTAATATCTTTCACTGAGTTTGTTATAACATCCTTCAATTTATTCTCTCCTCAGTAGCTAGAATGATCTTCCTAAAATACTGTCTGGTCAAGTCAATTTCTTACCTAAAACCTTCAGTGTCTCTAATTTGCCCTCAGAATGTCCAGTACTCCTTAGCCTGCTTCACAGATTCTTAACTGTTCATCTCTCAGCCCTAGTCTTGCCAGTCCCTAACTTGCACTTTAAAAAAGCGGAGACATTAATTTACCAACAAAGCTCTGTCTAGTCAAAGCTATGGATTTTTTTTAAATTTATTTTTAAACTTTGCAATATGGTATTGGTTTTGCCAAACTCGAAATGAATCCGCCACAGGTAGTCATGAATGGATGTGAGAGTTAGACTATAAGGAAAGCTGAGTGCCAAAGAATTGATACTTTTGAACTGCGTTGTTGGAGAAGGCTCTTGAGGGTCCCTTGGACTGCAAGGAGATCCAACTAGTCCATCCTAAAGGAGATCAGTCCTGGGGGTTCATTGGAAGGATTGATGCTGAAGCTGAAACTCCAATACTTCAGCCACCTCATGCAAAGAACCGATTCATTGGATTCATTGGAATCCCTCATGCTGGGGAAGATTGAAGGCGGGAGGAGAAGGGGACGACAGAGGATGAGATGGATGGATGGCATCACCAATATGATGGACATGAGTCTGAGTGAGCTCCAGTAGTTGGTGATGGACAGGGAACCCTGGCGTGCTGCATCCGTGGTGTCACAAAGAATTGGACACGACTGAGCAACTGAACTGTATTGAACTTGCACTTGAAACTGTGGGCACATGAAACTTGTTTTTGCTTCTCCCTTCTCTCTAAATGTTTTCTTATAATATTAATCCTGCTTAGAATTCTCCCTGTTTTGATTTCGTTAACAATTTGTTTTCTGATCCTTCCTGTTTTGTTTTGTTTTTTCCATTTCTCTCAGTCTGATTGACCATACATAGCCTACTGTCTTAACCTGATTATAACAATGAACATTGTATTACAGTTTCCTATTTACCTATTTCATGGACTGTAGCCTACCAGGCTCCAGGCTACAGTCCATGGGATCGCAAAGAGTTGGACACGACTGAGCGACTTCACATCACATCACATTTACCTATTCGTATCCCCACTTAATTGAAAGCTACTTAAGTTGATCTTTACAGTGGGATAAATGATGGACTCATTCACTACTATGGAGAATAAAAGGAAGGGATGGGATGGAAAAGGGTAATTTAACATATTTCTATTTGGTTTCTCTAATCTCTTCATTTTGCATCTAGTATATTTTTTTCTGATTTTGCATTTATATTAACTTCTCATTATATATAAAACTAAAAACTGCAATTTTTGTTGAAAAAATTATGAAATTGAGCCTCAAAGCCTACAAAAATAAGTAATAAGTGTTTGGAATTGGATTTAAGAATTTCAAGGAGAAAGACAACAAGAACTTTTCTGTATTGTGTGATGGCCTGAGTTAAATTTGGTTTAGCATTTTTCCGTCAGTCACAAGAAAAATTTTAAAATTATCTAGGCCTCATAACAGCAGGGAAAAATCTGTAAATATCCTTTAGAAACAAATTTAAAAGAGAAAAATCAGTCAGTGAGTGTATTGATTGTTAGATCCCAAAGGATACCACTTCTGTTTTTCTTAATTAGGAAATTAAATAGAGTTCTTAATTTTTATAATTGTGCTATTAGTAAAATGTATAAGTCATTCCTCTTATTTTTCAGCTCAGTGTAACTCATATTCTTAAATCTTAAATGTCATAGCCTTGAAAAATATTTTTGAACGAAGCATTGGTCACTTATTTACATGAGTAATTTCCTGCTGGATTGCATTAGATCTTAATACGCTCAACTAAGCCATTTATCTCCTCAGACATTAAATTTCTTTTGTGTTTACATCTTATCTCACTAATTAGATAATTACTTCCTTGAAGGCTTCCTTATAATTCTCTCATTTTTCTCATAGCAAATAAGAACATAGCAGATGTTCAATAAATATGCTTTAATTGAGTACATTTGGATCTTTTTCTGTTTAATGTTTGCAATGTTAATCACCATCTGTGGCTGCATGTAATCATTTGTATATAATTATATCAAAAACAAGCATGCTACCTCTGATGATGCTCTCCTCTAGGACGGTGCCTCTTTAAAATTCACCCAGATTCGTAGATCACCTTGGGTAAGAATGACACCCTTATGTCTATACGCGTGCACACACACACACACACACACACACACACACACAAGTTCTTGGGCGGGGATGAAGTTGGTGGGAATACTGATGATGTTTTCTTTAGGAGCAATAGATTGCTCCTTCCCCATCTGGTGGTGTCCTTAATTCCTCTCTTCCTACAAGCTTGTTTTCAAGGTTACCTTACACGCATGGGTTTAAATGTTTATCCTTTCAACAAACTTTTTTAAAATCTAAATTTTATATTGTCTACCCTCAGAAACTCTCATAGGGGACACAGACAGTTACACTCATTTGCGATAAATGGCATATTTAAATGAAATATAAGAGTCTGGAAAGCACATAGAAATAGCCACCTTAAACCTGAGTGGGAGAAATGGGCTAGGAAACTACTGAAAATTCTTTTCTGCAGAAATAACTGGCAGAAGCCTGTAAGATGAATAAGAATCACCAGTGTTCTGGTTTTCTATTACTGAATGTCAAATTATACCTAATTTAGTGGCATAAAACAGCACTAATGAGTTGTTATTATCATGGTTCTGGTGTGAGCCAGCCTGAGGCATTAGAATAGGATTTCTGTTGCCGACTGATTCTTGTGTCCCCTGAAAATTCATATATTGGAGCCTTACCTGACAATGTGGTAAGATTTGGATATGGGGCCTTTGGGAGGTAATTAGGACCAGATAAGGCCATGAGGAGAGAGCTCTCGTTGTGAGGTGAGTGCCCTTATACCAAAGAGACACCAGACAGCTTGCTCTGTCTCTCCCCGCACCAGCAGGAAGGTAGCTGTCTACTAACAAGAAATGGTTCTCTCACCAAAACCCAGTGATGCCGATAGCCCAGTCTCAGACGTCCATCCTCCAGATTGCAAACAAATAAATTTCTTCCTTTAAGTCACCTAGTCTGTGGTATTTAGTTTCAGTGGCCTGAGCTAATTGATCCAGGTCTGTTTTATTGTTATTATCAAATGGTGTTTGAAGCCCGGCTCATCCCCAAAGACTCCTCTCTCCTGTGTTGGAGGGGGCTGAGGAGAGTCACACAGCTCAAGACTGGAAGCACTGGGGCTTCACAGCCATTTCTCTGTCCCTTTTTTCTCATTCTGATCTCTCCAGTATTGTGGTTTCAGAGTAGCCAGCCTTAGTGTTACTACATCATGGGCTAGTGCTCCAAAGGGATGTGCTGGAATAGACAAAGCTAGGAAGAAGCTGCATCAATGTGTAGGACTTGATCCTCCACAGCCATGCAGCATTGCTTCTGCCACATTCTACTGGTTAGAAGTGAGTCCCTGAAGCCCAAACCACTCACTGGGAAGAGAATTTGATTCTGCCTCTTGATATCCAAGAATTTGTGGGTAAGTTAAAGTCACCATGCCCAGTGAAGACGTATTTGTGTGCTTTGTGTGAATGCTGGGTAGATTCGTATGTATGTGTGCTGATTAGAAGAGAAGAGGGAAGAGGAGGCTTGTTTGGTGAGGAAAAGCATAATGCAAGAGTGATCTTGGAGTATGTGTAGAGTTTTATCAAATTTATTCTCAGAGTTCTTCATGCCACCATATCCAACGGAATACATTGTCGTCTTTATCTTCTTTGATAATCCTGACTGTTTCCCACTCTCCAGGAAGAGTTCATCCTTTGCCTCTCGTTATGTCCTCACTTCCCTGGCTTTTTTGTTTGCCCCTTCTCCTATGATGGCTCTTTCTCCACTCACAGGCCATATCCAGTTACTCACCGATCCTGGCATTTCTGTCTCCTGTGTGTTGCTCAAATCTATCTGCTCTTCTCCATGCTAACTGCCAACTCTCTTAGTCCATACCAGTATGGTAGTTTCTTTTGTTCAACGTGTATTTCCTGAGCAAAAATGAAGGAACTGAGAGTGGCATGCAAAATGAAATGTGTGATTAGGGGAGACCTCTTGGAAAGGTGATTTGAAAGCAACAAGGTTTAATGGGTAAGGGGTTGAGTCATTGAGTCTAGATTCACTACTTCTAGAACTGAGCGATGCAGGGAGAGAAAGAACAGAAGGTAAGGTCGAGAGTTAAAGGTGAATGGTAGAGTGATCACCTGGGATCTGGAAGGATAGGTCTTGAATTTCAGTTTATGCTCTATAAGAGGGTTTTAGGCAGAGGAAGGACATGAATCAACATTTTAACAGGAACACTCTGACTCCTTGGTTGAAAATACAGTGGGTGGGGAGTGGGGAAAATGGCAGGGAGGGAAATGTCCTTCAGTTGGGAAAGCCAATGAGTGCTTTGACCACTTAGCTAAAATACTGCAGTAGCAAAGGGATTTTTGTTGGTTTATTTCAGTTTAATGATAGGAAGTATTTTAGCATGCTTATATGCTCAGGTGGAAGAATTAGCCTTAGATAGGAAAAGAGAATGCTTCTTGCACTAATACGGAAATGAAAAAATATTTATGGCAATACCTGAAAATGATCATTTTGCTGGGTAAAAAGTTTAGTGATAGAGTAGACTGTTTGCTGTGTGAGTTAGGGGTGAAATGATGGGCAGTTTAAGCAAGACATGGTAAGACGACAGCTGGCCCTAAATTTCCATCTAATACCTTTAAGGGGTTTAAATAGAGAGTATGTCAAGGTTGGCAACTTATCAAAAATTATTCTACATTTCTTTAGACTCTGCTACAGGTGCTAATATGCTAACATTTTCTTGATAATAGCATAATAATAAATAAGGTTATTAATAGAATATGTATTTATCACCATTCCTCCATTGTGTTGCTCAGTCTGTGTAAATAATTCTGCTACACATTCTGGAGTTCCTTAAGAGAAAAGCATATATTAGCACCTGATTTTGGATGATCTGTTCTTGCCACTCTCAGCTTAGGGGGCTTCAGGTAAAAGCACTGTGTTTTCTCTATATAAGATATCCTAATTTTTCTGATGCTCCTTGGCCCACTGGAAGTCACAAGGGCCTTCATTTCTAAAACCCAGTGCACTTTGCTCTGGAGGCTGCCTGCTTGTGTCTTTGAAAAGTGCTCCTTGGGCAATTCAAGGTCATTTTACATCAGTCAGTTCAGTTCAGTCACGCAGTCCTGTCTGACTCTTTGCAACCCCATGGACTGTGGCACACCAGGCCTCCCTGTCCATCACCAACTCCCACAGTTTACCAAAACTCATGTCAATTGAGGTGGTGATACCATCCAACCATCTCATCCTCTGTCATCCCCTTCTCCTCCTGCCTTCAATCTTTCACAGCATCAGGGTCTTTTCAAATGAGTCAGTTCTTCACATCAGGTAGCCAAAGTATTGGAGTTTCAGCTTCAACATCAGTCCTTCCAGTGAACACTCAGGACTGATCTCTGTTAAGATGGACTGGTTGGATCTCCTTGCATTCCAAGGGACTCTCAAGAGTCTTCTCCAACACCACAGTTCAAAAGCATCGGTTCTTTGGCACTCAGCTTTATTTATAGTCCAACTCTCACGTCCATGCATGACTACTGGAAAAACCATAGCCCTGACTAGACAGACCTTTGTTGGCAAAGTAATGTCTCTGCTTTTTAATATGCTATCTAGGTTGGTCATAAATTTTCTTCCAAGGAGTAAACACCTATTTATTTCATGGAGGCAGTCGCCATCTGCCGTGAATTTGGAGCCCAAAGAAAATACAGTCTGCCACTGATTCCACTGTTTCCCCGTCTATTTGCCATGAAGTGATGGGACCAGATGCCATGATCTTAGTTTTCTGAATGCTGAGCTTTAAGCCACCTTTTCCCACTTCTTCTTTCACTTTCATCAAGAGGCTCTTTAGTTCTTCTTTACTTTCTGCCATAAGGGTGGTGTCATCTGCATATCTGAGGTTATTGATATTTCTCCCGGCAATCTCGATTCCAGCTTGTGCTTCATCCAGCCCAGCCTTTCTCATGATGTACTCTGCATAGAAGTTAAATAAGCAGGGTGACAATATACAGCCTTTATGTACTCCTTTCCCAAATTGGAACCAG
>NW_011494832.1:4529883-4530437 GCF_000754665.1 Bison bison bison | reverse complement strand
TTGGAACCAGTCTGTTGTTCCATGTCCAGTTCTAACTGTTGCTTCCTGACCTGCATACAGGTTTCTAAGGAGGCAGGTCAGGTGGTCTGGTATTCCCATCTCTTTCAGAATTGTCCACAGTTTATTGTGATCCACACAGTCAAAGGCTTTGGCATAGTCAATAAAGCAGAAATAGATGTTCTTCTGTCTCTTTCTTTTTTGATGATCCAGTGGATGTTGGCAATTTGATCTGTGGTTCCTCTGACTTTTTTAAAACCAGCTTGAACATCTGGAAGTTCACAGTTCACGTATTACTGAGGACTGGTTTGGAGAATTTTGAGCATTACTTTGCTACCATGTGAAATGAGTACAATTGTACAGTAGTTTGAGCATTCTTTGGCATTGCCTTTTTGGGATTGGAATGAAAACTGAAATTTTCCAGTCCTGTGGCCACTGCTGAGTTTTCCAAATTTGGTGGTATATTGAGTGTAGCACTTTCACAGCATCATCTTTTAGGATTTGAAATAGCTCAACTGGAATTCTATCACCTCCACTAGCTTTGTTCGTAGTGATGT
>NW_011494832.1:4503545-4529500 GCF_000754665.1 Bison bison bison | reverse complement strand
TTCTGTGTATTCTTGCCACTTCTTCTTAATATCTTCTGCTACTGTTAGGTCCATACCATTTCTGTCCTTCATTGAGCCCATCTTTGCATGAAATAGTCCCTTGGTATCTCTAATTTTCTTGAAGAGATCTCTAGTGTTTCCCATTCTATTGTTTTTCTCTATTTCTTTGCACTTATCACTGAGGAAGGCTTTCTTATCTCTCCTTGCTATTCTTTAGAACTCTACATTCAAATGGGTATATCTTTCCTTTTCTCCTTTGCTTTTTGCTTCACTTCTTTTCACAGCTATTTGTAAGGCCTCCTCAGACAGCCATTTTGCTTCTTTGAATTTCTTTTCCTTCGGGATGGTCTTGATCCCTGTCTCCTGTACAATGTCACGAACCTCAGACCATAGTTCATTAGGCACTCTATTTATCAGATCTAGTCACTTAAAACTATTTCTCACTTCCACTGTATAATCATGAGGGATTTGATATAGGTCATATCTGAATGGTCTAGTGGTTTTCCCTATTTTATTCAATTTAAGTCTGAATTTGGCAATAAAGAGTTCATGATCTGAGTCACAGTCAGCTCCCAGTCTTGTTTTTGCTGACTGTATAGAGCTTCTCCATCTTTGGCTGCAAAGGATATAATCAATCTGATTTCAGTGTTGACCCTCTGGTGATGTTCATGTGTAGAGTCTTCTCTTGTGTTGTTGGAAGAGCCTGTTTGCTATGACCAGTGCGTTCTCTTGGCAGAACTCTATTAGTTCTGCCTCATTCTGTACTCCTGCTTCATTCTATACTCCAAGGCCAAATTTGCCTGTTACTCCAAGGTGTTTCTTGACTTCCTACTTTTGCATTCCAGTCCCCTATAATGAAAAGGACATCTTTTTTGGGTGTTAGTTCAAGAAGGCCTTGTAGGTCTTCATAGAACCGTTCAACTTCAGCTTCTTAAGCATTACTGGTTGGGGCATAGACTTGGATTACTCTGATATTGAATAGTTTACCTTGAAAACGAACAGAGATCATTATGTTGTTTTTGAGATTGCATCCAATTACTGCATTTTGGACTCTTTTATTGACTATGATGGCTACTCCATTTCTTCTGAGGGATTCCTGCCTGCAGTAGTAGATATAATGGTCATCTGAGTTAAATTCACCCATTCCAGTCCATTTTAATTCACTGATTCCTAGATGTCAATGTTCACTCTTGCCATCTCCAGTTTGACCACTTCCAATTTGCCTTGGTTCATGGATCTAACATTCTAGGTTCCTATGCAATATTGCTCTTTACAGCATCAGACCTTGCTTCTATCACCAGTCACATCCACAACTGGGTGTTGTTTTTGCTTTGGCTCCATCCCTTCATTCTTTCTGGAGTTTATTCTCCACTGATCTCCAATAGCATATTGGGCACCTACCCACCTGGGGAGTTCCTCTTTCAGTATCCTATCTTTTTGCCTTTTCATACTGTTCATGGGGTTCTCAAGGCAAGAATGCTGAAGTGGTTTGCCATTCCCTTCTCCAGTGGACCACATTCCATCAGGCCTGTCCACCATGACCCACCCGTCTTGGGTGGCCCCACAGGGCATGGGTTAATTTCATTGAGTTAGACAAGGCTGTGATCCGTGTGATCAGATTGGCTAGTTTTCTGTGATTGTGGTTTGAGTGTGTCTGCCCCCTGATGTCCTCTCGCAACACCTACCATCTTACTTGGGTTTCTCTTACCTTGGACGAGGGGTATCTCCTCTTGGCCACCCCTCCTGACCTCAGACGTGGAGTATCTCCTCTCGGCTGCTCCCCACTCCAGCGCCACACAGCCGCCCCTTTCCACCCCATATGTTGACTGAAAGAAATGAACCATCTAAAAAATGAGTATAATATTTTATTAAGCAGACATATTGAGGAAAAACAGCCTCTCTGATGCTCTGAGGGACTGTTCTGAAGAGGTAAGGAAGGAGCTGGTATACATAGGAGTTTTTGCAACAAAAACCAGGTGGTTGAATATCAAAAGATTATTGTTAATTAAAGAAAAAAGAGACGTCTGAGGTTAACAAATTTAGCACTTCTCTACGTGTGGAAGATGTAAGAGTCTGAGCTCATTGAAATCTATGCTCTGATGTGCACCTTAACTATTTAAGGCTAATACCCTGAATCCCCTCAGGGTGCACTGTCCGCGGGCAGCTGTAGTAGCTGATGATTTGATGGTGACAACATTCTTTGTTGACTGATATGGCAGGTGACATTCTTTGTCAGCAGTGTATCCTCTTGGTTGTAAAATCAACTAACATTTGAGAGTCATTCCATGACCAGTTTTGGCCTATAGCACATAGAGGGCTAATTCCTAGATGAGGCAGAGATTCTTTTGATAGGCCACTCAATGTGTTAATTTTTGCATTAGGCCCTGTTGATAATCTAAAATTCCCTGTTTCACCTGTTTGATTATTCTGTGATAATCCAGGAGATGCTTCCCCTTATTGCTTCTTCCCATAATTAGAATTGGAATATTACAATTATTCTAAATGGAGTGATTTTTTTATATATGTGCAAGTATATAGAATATGCATATATATGTATATAAATATATAAGTGAATATATATAAATTTACATATATGGAAATACATCAAATGCCTCAAGAATTTTGGTCTTCATTCATTTTGTTGGAGACCTATTTACACACTGGATAATGCAAGAGACAATCTTACAAAATAGACAATATAAGTCATACAGCTAGTAACATTAGTAAGATCGTACTGTACCCGAGAAAGACAGAAAGCATAAACAATTTCATAACAAAGAGAACAAATCAAAACAATGATTAGTATAACTGGTTGAATCCACACGGGAGCCAGCTGGAGAAGCCAAATTCTGGAAGGATCATGGAGAGAGAAAAAGGCTAGATACAGCCTTTGTTTACAAAGTATACTTTATCAACTTTTTGATACATAACTTGTTGATAAAAAATTATGTATCAACCTGTACATACTCATGTGCATTCATGTAGCCTTTTTCAACTCAAATCATCCAAGCATAATCTTCCAATTTGTTGCTACTCTGTCTAGTCATTTTGTCTCAATTTCATAGCAAAAAGGCAGAAAGATAATGCATTTGTGTAGACCAGTAAAAGATGCTAGGATAGCTCAGTCTAATGTTTTGTTTTGTTTTGCTTTAGGGACCTTAGAAATCATTTAAAATCTCAACCATTCTTCCTGATTCATCGTGTTGTAATTCCTTTAAGAAGTGAAAAGCTTTGGAAGGAATGTTTAATATAATCTAAATTTACCAGGCATTTACCATTCAGTGTAAATGCAGATCTGAAAGGCTGAATTTGACAGGTATGAAAAGAAAAAGCTTGAGTTTAGGGACATTACTAGAAATTGAGAGAGGCATGTGATCAGAGAGCAATCACAATGGATCCACTCCACCTTCACAAGGGAGGACAAGAGCTTATCCTGATGACATTAACCGCTGAGACGTTAAAGCCTTATTGTGAAAAACTATGAACAGAAAGGACAGAGAAAAGTTTTCATGATAGAACACACATTTCAAAGAGCCTGTAAATTCCAGATAAATATTTCATTATTTGAAACTTAGAGTTTATTACTCAGACTGTACAGGGAAACCCACTCTTCTTACATAGAATAGAGAGGTCACTTCCCAGTTCATGCACATGGGTCACACTTCACTGGACTTAGCCACAATATTTGTTGGAGGGTATTCTGGAACATTGTGCTAACTTGCTACAGATCTGATAAGCATTCACGCTCACATATGGGATATCACCGTTGTCTTCATGTATTGCCTGCTGCGGTGAGACATTTGTTTCATGGTCCATGTAACCTCATACTGTGGTAATTGAGTCACATCTGAACTCAGCTGTATTGTAAGGATGTGTGGTTTGCTTACCAGAAGTGTGGGAAGGTTTCCCCTTCCCTAGGCCTTTGGCAATATTTATTGTCGCTGAGGACTATAGTATATATAGTAGGAATATAGTAGGTAATTCAGTTTATGTGTCAAATTAATGATTGTTTTATTTGGAATATGGTCCATTTGCAATGTTGTGTTTGTAGGTGTACTCAGACATGATTCAGCTGTGCCTGCGTGCTCAGTCATGTCTGACTCTTGAGACTCCATGAACTGTAACCCACCAGGCTTCTCTGTCCATGGGAGTTTTCAAAGAATACTGGTGTGGGTTTGCTATTTCCTCCTCCAGGGGACCTTCCTGACCCAGGGATTGAACCTGCGTCTCCTGCATTGCCAGGCGGATTCTTTAGCACCGAGCAACCTGGGAATACCTTGATTCAGGTATACGTAGACCTGTATCTAGTGTTTTTCACTATATTTTATTTCAGAGTGCTGAATAGGGTTCCCTGTTGTATACAGTAGGTTCTTGTGGGTGATCTCATTTTCAGTACCTGAGAGTGCATATGTTAATCCCAACGTACTGGTTTATTCCTCCCCCCAGTTTTTCTTCTTTGCTATAACTAAGTTGGTTTTATGTGTCTGGGAGTCTGTTACTATTTTGTAAATGTGTACATTTGTATCCGTTTTTAGATTCTACCTGTACTTTATACTAAATGGTATTTGTCTTCCTCTATCTGACTTCCTTTACTTAGAAGGACCTAGTGATCATCATACTATGTTGCAGCAGATGGCATTATTCCAATCTTTTTTTTTTTTTTTTGTGGCCGAGTAACATTCCCTTGTCTGTATATAAATGTACCACAACTTCTTTATCCATTCATCTATAAATAGACATGATAGTTTTTTCCTATCTTGGCTGCTCTAAACAGTGCTGCAAGGAATTCTGGAATCATTTACAGGCCATCAGGCCTTATAAGTAAGTGCAGCCTTGAGTCCCAAGACTGCTCATTCTTCAGAATAGTGACCTTAGCCTAGGTCACGCTGGGCTGAATATAGTAGGCATTTTATTTTATTTGTCAAGTTAATCATTATTTATGTTGGAGTGTAGTTCATTTTTGGTGTTGGAGAAGATTCTTGAGAGTCCCTTGGACTGCAAGGAGATCCAACCAGCCCATACTAAAGGAGATCAGTCCTGGGTGTTCTTTGGTAGGAATGATGCTGAAGCTGAAACTCCAGTACTTTGGCCACCTCATGCGACGAGTTGACTTATTGGAAAAGACTCTGATGCTGGGAGGGATTGGGGGCAGGAGGAGAAGGGGACGACAGAGGATGAGATGGCTGGATGGCATCACTGACTCGATGGACGTGAGTCTGAGTGAACTCCGGGAGTTGGTGATGGACAGGGAGGCCTGGCGTGCTGCAATTCATGGGGTTGCAGAGTCGGACACGACTGAGCGACTGAACTGAACTGATAGTTCATTTTTAATGTGTTTGTTGAACTTGTGTAGCAACGAGGTTCAGGCATCCATACACCTATGTCTAGCCGTTTTCATAGGCTTTACCCTCATAGGTTTTCGGATGGTTGAGTAGGGTTCCCTGTTGTACACGGTGAGCCTTGTGGATGATCTGTTTTTGTATAATACGTGTGTGTATGTTAACCCCAACCTTCTTACTCATTCCTCACCCACCAGTGTTTCTCTATCAGTATGGCTAAGTTGGTTTTCAAAGTGGTAAGTTTCGAACTTATCACTAAGTTGTTTTCCTCTTTCAGCTTTGTAAATAGTTCATTTGTATCAATTTTTAGATTGTACCTATAAGTGACACCATATAATTTCTATCTTCCTTTTCTGACTTCCTTCGGTTAGAAGGATGTAGTGATCATCCTACTGTGTTGCTGCAAATGGCATTTTCAATCTTTTTTTTTTTTGGTCTGAACAACGTTCTCTTTTTTCTGAATATAAATGTACCACAGCGTGTTTATCTATTCATCTGTGGATGGGCATTATGGTTGCTACTATCAATAGTGATGGGTTGAACATTGGGGTGCGTGGGACTTCTCTGAATTAGTTTTCTCTGGGTAGGAGCCCAAGAGTGAGACTGCCAGATCATATGGTATCTCTGTCTTTAGGTTTTTTAAGGAATCCACTGTGATGTTCTTTATAGTGGCTGTTACTAATTTGCATTCCACCAGTAGCCTGGAATGGTTTCCTTTTCTGCAGACCCTCTTTAGCATTTATTGTTGTAAATTTTGATGATGGCCATTCTGAACAGTGGGAGGTAATACTTTGATGGGTTTTTGATTTCCATCTCTCTGATATTGAGGGGTACTGAGAATTTCTATACGTGTGTTTTCTGTAAGCCATTGATAAAAAAATTTGCCGGTTGAAAAGAGCTTCTTGAAAGCTTTGCCCTGTTTCCAGTTCTTATGCAAATACCTACCCCAGACCGTTTCTTGAGTACAGGAGTCTTTTTCAGGCCCTCAGGCCTTGTGAGTGCCCATCAGCACCAGTTGTAAAGGTGTTGTTACAGGAAATGGCCACGGGGTGGCAGAATTTCTTCATTCCTCACTCTGGTTATTGGAGCGCCAGAGGCTTAGTGAAAATGTGTCTGGTGTGTAAGTGAGAGTGGAATATGCCAGAACACACACCCTGGGGCTTGTGTCTCATTATTACTACCCTACTAGTCTCCCCCAGATGGGATCAGTCCCACCGTCTTCAAATCTACCCTGCTGAGAATGAAGCAGCCTGAAAGTGGGGTGACACTAAGGAAGAAGGCTGGAGGTGGGAACCCCAGTACCTAGAGACAAAGAGAGATCAATTTTCAAAGTTCTTTTAGCCTGGAGGGTTGAGCATTTTTTGAGTGCATTAGTCTTTGGTGAGGGCTAGTGAGGGGCTACCTGGTCTGGAGATTGTGGTTTCATCCAGAGGAAACAAGTAAGACAAGTCTGTCTGGGGCTCGCTTGCTGCTACATCCTTTTTAGCTCCAGCGGCCCAGGGCAGTGCAGCCATGCGATCCAAGGCTACTCAGTCCTCAGAGAAGTCACCTTCACTGAGGGGAGGACAGTAGGCATTTCATTTTACTTGTCACGTTAACCATTAATCACATTGGAGAGCAGTACATATCTAATGGTGCGTTTGTTGATGGTGTACAGCCATAAAGTTCAGGTATACATAGACCGATGTCTAGGCTTTCTTGGAGGCATTAACCCTACAGCTTATTTCAAAGTGTTGAGTAGGTTTCCCCATTCTAAACAGTAGACCCTGGTGGATCGTCTTTTTCTATAATGAGTGTGTATGTGTTAATCCCAATCTACTCATTTATTCTTCACATTCTGTCTTTCCCCATCAGTTTTCCAAGTCTGTGAGTCTCTTTCAATTTTGTGAAGTGAGTTCATTTGTATCAATTTTTAGATTCTCCCTGTAAGTGATTCCATGCGATATTTGTCTTTTTCTGACTTCCTTCACTTAGAAGGACCTAGTGATCTTCCTACTATGTTGTTGCAAATGACATTATTTCAAACTTTTTTTTATGGCTAAGTAACCTTACCTTGTCTGTATATGAATGTATCAAAATTGTGTATCCACTCATCTGTGGATGCACATTGTGGTTGCTTTTGTGTCTGCATCCTGTGAACAGTGCTGCATTGAACATTGGGGTCCATGTGTCTTTTTCAAGTTATAGTTCTTTCTGAGTAGAGAACCACGAATGGAAGTACCAGATCATATGGTATCTCTGTCTTTAGGTTTTTAAGGAACATCCATGCTGTTCTCCACAGGGGCTGTTAGTAACTTAGATTCTCACCAGTGTCAGGAGGTTTACATTTCTTCAGTCCCTGTCCAGCACTTACTGTTTGTAGATTTCTGGTGATGGGCGTTCTGACCACTGGGAGGTGATACCTGTCTGTATTTTTTATTTTCATGCCTTTAATATTGAGTGATATTGACAGTTTTTACACATGTGTGTGTGTGTTTTAAAGCTATTTCAGTAAAAGTTACATGTTGAAATTGGCTTTTTACATCATGCCCTGTCTTGAATGCTTATGCAGTTACCTACCACAGCCATTTTTTGAGAGCAGGAATTATTTACAGGCACACAACCTTATGAATAATATCTAGCCTAGGACATTAAGGGCAGGAGTCATTTATACAGGCCCACAGGCCTTGTGAGTACTAAGTGCCCATCAGAGCTAGTTCTGGTGGAGTTGTTAAAAGAAACGGCCACAAGGTGGCGGGATTTCTTCATTCCCCTCTCGGGTTACTGGAGCACCAGGCTTCCCTGGTAGCTCAGCTAGTAAAGAATCCGCCTGCAATGTGGGACACCTGGGTTCGATCCCTGGGTTGGGAAGATCCCCTGGAGAAGGGAAATGCTACAATGCTACCCACTCCAGTATTCTGGCCTGGAGAATTCCTTGAACTGTGTAGTCCATGGAGTCGCAGAGTCGGACATGACTGAGTGACTTTCACAAAAGAGCACAAAGAGAGCCTTAGTGGTGGTTTGTCCTGCTGCTGGTTTGTAAATGAGAGTGGAATGTGCCAGAACACATTGAAGGGCCGTGTCTCACTACTTCTATTCCGTTAGTCTCCCCCAGACTGCCAGGATCAGCCCCACCCACTTCTACCTGCTGTGGAGGATGATGTCTGGAAGTGAGTCACACTAAGAAAGGAGACTGGAGTTGGGAATGCCAACACCAGGAGATAAAGAGTGGAGATTGTTTTTCAAAGCTCTTTTAGGCCAAAGGAAGTACCATTCTTTGGGTGCATTAATCTTGGTTTAACTGGTGAGGGCCAGACCTGTTCTGGAGATTGTGGTTTTGTCAAGAGGAAATAGGACAGGGCCATCTGGGGCTCATTTGCTGGGACATTTCCTTCTCAGCTTCATGAGCCTGGGTTAGTGCAGCCTTGGCTCTCAAGGCTGCTCAGTCCTCAAAGAAGTGACCTTAGCCCAGGTCACGGAGGGCTTAGAAGAATAAAACAGGCATTTCATTTTACTTGTAAAATTAATCAGTAATTCTACTGGACTACAGTTCATTTCCAGTGTTGTGTTTGTGGAAGGTTTATAGCAGTGAGGTTCAGGTATACATAGACCAATGTCTAGGCTTTTTCAGACTGTTTACTCTATAGCTTATTTCAGAGAGCTCAGTAGATTTCCCCATTTTATACAGTAGGCCCTTGTGGATGATTGATTTTCTATATTAAGTGTGCATATGTTAATCCCATCTTACTGATTTATTCCTCACCTCCAGAGATTCCCCCTCAGTGTTGCTGTGTTGGTTTTCTAAGTCTGTGATTCTCATTCAGTTTTGTAAATGAGTTCATTTATATTAATATCAATGTATAGATTCTGCCTATGCGTTCGTGATAAATCGATTCAGTCGTGTCCGACTTTGCAATCCCGTCGACTGTAGCCTGTCAGGCTTCTCTGTCCATGGGATTCTCCAGGCAAGAATACTGGAGTGGGGTGTCATGCCCTCCTGCAGGGGATCTTCCTGACCCAGGGATGATTGAATGCAAATCTTTTATATCTCCTGCTTTGGCAGGTGGGTTCTTTACCACTAATGCCACCAATGTCTTCCCAGCCCCTATTCTACCCATAAATAATAATATAGGATATTTGTCTTTTTCTGTCTGCCTTCCTTCACTTAGAAGGACCTAGTGATCATCCTACTGTGTTACAGCAAATGACGTTATTTCAGGTTTTTTAAAATGGCTGAGTAACATTTCCTTGCCTGTGTACCAGGCAAGAATGTACCAGAATTTCTTATCAGTTTGTGGTTGGACATTACTGTTGCTTCTGTGACTGGCATCCTGTGAGCAGTGCTATGCTGAACAATGGGGTGCCTGTGTCTTTTCCAAATTACAGTTCTTTCCAAGTAGAGGCCCAGGAGTGGAAGTGCCAGATCATATGGTCTCTGTCTAGGTTTTGAAGGAACCTCCGTGCTGTTCTGCACAAGGGCTATTACTCATTTACATTCTCACCAGTGTCTTTCGAGGGCTCCCTTTTCTCCAGGCCCTACTCAGCACTGACTGTTTGTAGACTTCTGATGATGTGCATTCTGACCAGTTGGAGGTGATCCTTCCCTCTATTTTTGATTTGCATTCCTTTATTATTGAGTGATATTTAGAATTTTTACATGGGTGTGTTTTTTTCAATGGTTTGAGGAAAACTTTCCCATTGAACTTGGCTTTTTAAAACCCTGCCCTGTTTCTAATTCTTATGCAGTTTTCTGCCCTAGACCATTTCTTGATGGCTGGGCTCATTTATAGGTCCACAGGTCATGTGAGCAGTAAGTGCCCATCAACATCAGCGCTAAAGCTGTTGATATCTTCCTTCCCACTCTGGTTATTGGAGCACCAGAGGCTGAGCATAAGTTTCTGGGTTGTAAGTGAGAGTGGAAAATGCTACAACACACTCAAGGGCTTATGTGTCATTACTTCTTCACCATTAGTCTCCTGCCAGCTCCCAAGACAAATCTCAACATCTTTAACGATGCTGTGGTCTGAAAACAGGCCAGCGCTGAGTAACAAGGGGTAAGTGGGTATCCCACTACCCAATGACGAGGAGACAAGATCAGTTTTAAAGTTCTTTTAGGACCAAGGTCTACTTTCTTTGGGTGCATTAGACTTTGTTAAGCTATAGGGGACCAACCTGGATCTGAAGGTTGTGGTTTCATTCTGAGTGGGTAAAAATCACAGGTCCATCTGGAGCTCATTTGATGGCACATCCTTCTCAGCTCCATTAACCCAGGACCGTGCATCCTTGGTCCCAAGGCTGCTCAGTCCTCAGAGAAGTGGTGTTAGCCCAGGTCACCCAGGACTGGAAGGGAATAAAGTAGTCATTTCATTTTACTTGTGCAAGTAATCCTTAATTGAATTGGAGTATAGTTCATTTCCAAACTTATGCTTGTGCAAAGTGTACAGCAAGGTTCGGGTATACGTAGACCAATGTCTAGGCTTGTTCCAAGGCCTTGACACTAGGGCTTATTTTGGGGAGTTGAGTAAGCTTCCCAACTTTATACAGTAGTCCCTTGTGGATGATCTGTTTTTCTAGAATGAGTGTGTATGTGTTAACCTTCTAATTTACTACTGAACTCTGTGTTTCACTGCCCAGTGTCATTAACTTGGTCTTTGAAGTCTATGAATCTCTTTCAGTTTTGTAAATGAGTTCATTTGTATCAGGTTTTTGACTCTGTGTATAAGTGATACCAGGTGATATTTGCCTCTATCTGAATTCTTTCACTGAAAGTACCTGGTGATCATCCTACTATGTTGCAGCAAATGCCATTACTTCAGACCTTGTAATGGTCCCTCAGTTGTGTCTGACTCTTTGTGACCCCATGAAATTCATACATTCCATGAAATTTTCTAGGCCTGAATACTGGAGTGGGTAGCCTTTCCCCTCTCCAGGGGATCTTCTCAACCCAGGTCTCCTGCATTGCAGGCAGATTCTTTACCAACTGAGCTATCAGGGAAGCCCATCATTTCCTTGTCTTTATGTAAATTTTCCAAAATTTCTTACATTGTGGTTGGACATTATCATTACTTCCGTGTCTTTTGTCCTATAACAGTGCTGTGTTGAACACTGGGATGCACGTGTCTTTATCACCTTATAGTTCTTTCTGGGTAGAGGCCCAAGAGAGAAAGTACTAGATCATATGGTATCTCTGTCTTAGGTTTTTAGGAACCTCCATGCTGTTCTCCACACTGGATGTTACTGATTTAAATTCTCACCAGTGTCTTTGTGGGTTCGCTTTTTTCAAGTCCCTGTCCAACACTTACTGTTTGTAGACTTTTGATGATGGCAAAAGTCTACAAACTTTTCTGATCACTTGAGGTGATATTTCTGTGTATTTCTGGTTTTCCTTTAACACAGTGATATTGAGAATTTTTATGTGTATACGTGTGTTTTAAATCACTTTGTGAAAAATTGACCCATTGAAATTGACTTTTTAAATCCTTTCCTGTTTCAAATTCTTATGCAGTTACCTCCCCCACGACAATTCTTGAGGGCAGGAATCATTTACAGGCCCTCAGGCCTTGCAAGGTAGTAAGTGCCCATCAGTATCAGTTCTTAGCTGTTGTTTCCAGAATTGGCCACAGGGGGAGAGGATGTCTTTATTACCTCTTTGGGCACTGGAGCACCAGAAGCGGAAGGAAAGTCATGTTTCTGGCTTGTAATGGAGAGTAGAAAATGTCAGAACATGCAGTCAGGGGTCGTGTGTCATTATTTCTTCACCATTAGTCTCCCACAGACCTCAGGACAAACCCCTTCACATCTACCTTGCTAGTGATGCAATGGTTTGCAAGCGGGCCAACACTAAGTACAGTAAAACTCAGTGTCTATACGGTAAGATCAGTTTAGAAGCTCTTTTAGTCTCAACATAAAGACATCTTTGGGTGCATTAGTCTTTGTTTTAGCTATGGAGGACCAACCCTAGTCTGCAGATTATAGTTTCATTCAGTATGGACAAATACACTGGGGACATCTGGGGTACATTTGCTGGAACATCCCTCTCCCGACAGTACATCCTTGGATCCCAAAGATGCTCAGTCCTCAGAGATGTGACCTTTGCCCAGGTTACCCAGGACTGAAGGGAATATACTAGACATTTCATTTTACTTCTGCAGTCGTTTGTTAATTGCACTGAGAGACTGGGAGTGTTCATTAGTTTCACACTCGTGTCTGATTCTTTACAGCTCCATGGATCACAGCACTGGATGGAACATGGTACGTGACCTCAGTGAACAGATATGTTAACAGGGAAGAGTGGAGACAATTATATTCAAATAAATTAAACCATACATTTGGCCAGATAGTCTTTTTCTATCTGACTTCCTTCACTTAGAAAGAGCTAGTGATCTCCCTACTGTGTTGTAGCAAACAGCATTTTCTCAGACATTTTTTATGGGTTAGTAAGATTTCCTTCTCTGTATATGCTGCTAAGTCACTTCAGTCATGTCCGACTCTGTGCGACCCCATAGACAGCAGCCCATCAGGCTCCCCCGTCCCTGGGATTCTCCAGGCAAGAACACTGGAGTGGGTTGCCGTTTCCTTCTCCAATGCAGGAAAGTGAAAAGTGAAAGTGAAGTCGCTCAGTCATGTCCGACTCTTAGCGACCCCATGGACTGCAGCCCACCAGGCTCCTCCATCCATGGGATTTTCCAGGCAAGAGTACTGGAGTGGGGTGCCATTGCCTTCTCCTCTCTGTATATAAATGTACCAAAATGTATTATCGATTTCTACATGGATGGACATTATGTCAGTTCTGTATCTGTGAACTGTAAATAGTGCTGCATAAACGTTGGGGTGCATGCATCTTTTCCAAATTGTACTTCTTTCCAGATGGAGGCCCAAGAGTGTAAGTGCCAGATCGTATGGTATCTCTGTCTTTAGGTTTCTACGGAACCTCCATGCTGTTCTTCACAGTGGCTGTTACTAATTTCCATTCTCACCAGTGTGTTAGGAGGTTTCCTTTTTCTCTAGTCCCTCTCCAGCACTTCCTGTTTGTAGACTTTTGATATGGCCATTCTGACCAGTTAAAGTTGATACGTCTATGAATTTTTGATTTGCATTCCTTTAATATTGAGTGATATTGAGAAATTTTATATGTGGATTTTTTTTAAGCATTTGAATAAAACTTTTTAAATTTGCTTTAAATTAATTTAAATTTTATTTTAATTAAAAAGCAAATTAAAACTTGCTTTTTATAATCCTACCCTATTTTGAATTCCTACCCGCTTACCTACCCCAGGCCATTACTTGAGGACAGAGTCATTTCCAGGCTTGCAGGGCTTGGGAGTAATAAGTGCCCATCAGTTATCAGCAGTAAAACTGTTATTATAAGAATGGCCACAAGGTGGCAGGATATATTCATTCCCCACTGGTTATTATCGCCCCATCGTCTAAGCGTTTGTTGTGTTTCTGGATTGTAAGAGAGTGGAAAATGACAGAACACATACCCAAGGGCTTCTATCTCACTACTTCTTCGCCATTAGTCTCCTGCCGACCCCCAGGTCATATCCCAACCCCTTTAAATCTACATTGCTAATGATTAGTTGGTCTGAAGATGGGCTGACACTTAAGGAAGCAAGGTATAAGGAGGTAACCCACTCGCCGTGGTTAGGAGATGAGATCAATTTTAAAAGCTCCTTTAGCCCCAAGATGTAGCATTTTTGGGTGCTTTAGTCTTTGTTTAGCTATGGAGGACTGACCCTGGTCTGGAGATTGTGGTTTCATTCAGAGTGGACAAACACCACACGTCCATCTGGGCTCATTGGCTGGCACATCCTTCTCAGCTCTGTCGGCCAAGGACAGTGTATCCTTATGTCCCAAGAGTCCTCATTTCTCAGATAATTGATCTTAGTCCAGCTCACCCAGGGTTGACGGGAATATAGTACAGATTTTAGTTGTAAATTACTTGTTAATTCCAAGGGAGTATAGTTCATTTCCAATGTTGTGTTTGTTGAAGGTACACAGCGAGTTTCAGGTGTACATAGACTAACATCAGGCTTTTTCTGAGGCCTTGATCCTAGAGCTTATTTAATTGTGTTGAGTATGTTTCCCCGTTTAATGCAGGTGGCCCTTGTGGATGATTTTTTGTATAATGAGTGTATATGTGTTAATCTCAAGCTGTTGATTTATTCCTCACCTCCAGTGTTCCCCAGCAGTGCCACTAAGATACACTAAGAAGTCTATGAATCTTTTGGTGTTGTAATTGAGTTCATTTTTATCAATCTTTAAATTCTCCCTATAAGTGATGATACCATATGGTATATATGCTTTTTCTACCTGACATCCTTCACTTAGAAAGACCTAGTGATCATCCTTTTGTTGTAGCCACGCGTTCCGGGAAACAAACTCACTCAGAAGGATAATGCAGATAGTGGAGTGCAGTTTATTACACCGGCGGGCCCAAGGCAGAGTCTCTTCTCAGCCAAGGACCCCGACCAGCATTTGTGAAAATCTTTTGTACCCCATGTGTACATGTCTGAACCCACCACCCCAAATTCCTTGAGACTTACATAAACCAAGGAAAATACAATCCCAATAACCCCATCATTCACGTGCTATGTGCTTATGTGCTCAAACAGTCAAACAATTAGCCAATAATCAATAAGCCCGAGGTTACACTCCGATAGATACAGAAAAATTTATGGCCTGTCTGGAGGAAGGGGTGGTTAGTGTATGTTTTCTCTTAGGCGATGAGTAACCTAGAGACGATCTTCAAGGTTCCCCGGTCTGGAGGGGGTCTTATCCTTCCTTCTGTTGTTGTTTTCATAGGCACTAAACACAGAGTTCAGAGTCCATTGGAAAGGTGGCCAAGCACGATCAGCATGAACAGGCCTAAGATGGAGTCCAGGCCCTATGAATTCCTTCTTCACCATGGTGTTTCATCAAATGGCTTTATTTCAAACATGTTTTATGGCTGAGTAAGATTTCCTTGTCTGTATATAAATGTAGCAAAATGTCTCATCCATTTATTGTGGTTAGACATTATGTTTGCTTCTGTGTCTTGCGGACTGTAAATAGGGCACTGTTGAACATTGGGGTACATGTGTCTTACCCAAATTATAGTTCTTTTCAGGTAGAGGCCTGAGAGTTGGAATGCCAGGTCATATATTGTTTTTGTCTTTAGGTTTTTAAGGAAACTCCCTGCTGTTCTCCACAGTGGCTGTTACTAATTTACATTCTCACTAGTGTCTTATGAAGTTCCCTTTGCTCAGGATCTCTCCAGCATTTATTTGTAGACTTTTGACGATTGCCGTTTTGACCAGTTGGAGGTGATGCTTCTGTGTATTTTTGATTTGTATTCCTTTAATATTGTGTGATAGTGAGAATTTTTACATGGGTGTTTTTTTTTTTTTTTAACTATTGAGTAAAACTTTCCCATTGAAGTTGGCTTTTTAAAATCCTGCCTGGTTTTGAAATCGTACTCCGTTACCTGCCCCAAGCCATTTCTTCAGGGCTGGACTCATTTACAAGCCCACAAGTCGTGTGAGTAGTAAGGGCCCAACAGCATCAGCATAAAGTTGTTGTTACCAGAAATGGCCACAAGGTGACAGGATAGCTTCCTTCTCACACTGGTTATTGGAGCACCTGAGGCTGAGTGTAAGTAGTTTCTGGCTTGTATTAGCGAGTGCAAAATGCCAGAACACATAACCAAGGGCTTTTCATTACTTCTTCTCCATTATCTCCCAGTGACCCCCAGGATAAATCCAAACCTCTTCAAATCAACCTTAATGCTGCTGTGGTCTGAAATTGCGCCAACACTGAGGAACAGGGTTAAGTGGATACCCCACTACTTGGGGATGATGGAGTGAAGTATATTTTTAAAGCTCTTTTAGCCATGAGGTCTAGCGTACTTTGAGTGCATTGGTCTTTGTTTAGTTTGGAGAATCGACCTTGGTCTGGAGATTGTAGTTTCATTCAGAGTGGACAAAATACCACACGTCCATCTGGGCTCATTTGCTGGCACATCCTTCTCAGCTCTGTCAGCCCAGGACAGTACAGCCTCGGGTTCCAACATTGTTCAGGCCTCAGAGTGACCTTAGCTCAGGTCACCCAAGGCTGAGGGGAATATAGTGGACATTTCACTTGAGCAATTAATCATTAATTATATTGGTGTATAGTTCATTTCCAAGTTGTGTATGTTTTTTGATACAAGCAACAAATTTCGAGTACGTGTAGACCAGTATCAAGGCTTTTTTGTACACCCTGACTCTCCAGCTTATTTCAGAGTGTTGAGTAGTTTTCCCCATTTTATACAGTAGGCCCTTGTGGATGTTCTGTTTTTCTGTATGAGTGTGTTATATGTTAATTGGAGGAGAAAATGGCTACCCACCCCATGGAGAATCCCATGGACAGAGGAGCTGGCAGGCTGCAGTCGATGGGGTTGCAGAGTTGAACACAACTAAGTGAGCTCTCATGCACTTATACCTGTTAAGACCAACTTTCTGATTTATTCCTCACTTCTAGTGTTATCCCATCAGTGTCACTAAGTTGGGTTTTGAAGTCTGTGAGTCTCTTTCAGTTTTGTATCAATTTAACATTTTCTGCACAGGTGATACCATAAGATACTTGTCTTTTTCTCTCTGACTTCCTTCAGTTAGAATGACCTAGTGGTCTTCCTAATATGTTGTAACAAGTGGCATTATTTCAAATCTTTTTTATGACTGAGTAGCATTTTCTTGGTGTGGTTTGGAACTGTGGTGTTGGAGAAGACTCTTGAGAGTCCCTTGAACTGCAAGGAGATCCAACCAGTCTACCCTAAAGGAAATCAGTCCTGAATATTCATTGGAAGGACTGATGCTAAAGCTGAAACTCCAATACTTTGGCCACCTGAAGCGAAGAACTGACTCATTGGAAAAGACCCTGATGCTGGGCAAGATTGAAGACAGGAGGAGAAGGGGATGACAGAGGATGAGATGGTTAGGTGGCGTCACCATCCTGATGAACATGAGTTTGAGCAAGCTCCAGGAATTGGTGATGGACAGGGAAGCCTGGCATGCTGCGGTCCATGGTGTCGCAAAGACTCAGACACGGCTGAGTGATTAAACTGACTAAGTGTTTCCTTGTCTTATATAAATGTATAAAATTTCTTATCCATGCATCTGTGGATGTACAGTATGTTTCTTCTGTATCTGTGTACTGTAAATAGTGCTGTGTAAACATTTCCAAATTACAGTTCTTTCCAGGTAAAGGCCCACAGTGCAGGTACTGGACCTTACGGTATCTCTGTCCTTGGGTTTTTAAGGAATCTCCGTGCTGTTCTCCACAGTGGCTGTTACTAATTTACAGTCTCACCAGTGTCTTAGGAATGTTCTTTTTTCTCCAGTTCCTCTCCAGCATTTATTGTTCGTAAAGTTTTGAAATTGACCATTATGACTGGTGGGAGGTTATACCTCCATGTATTTTTGATTTTCATTTCTTTAGTAATGATTGATACTGAGAGTTTCTACTTTTTTTTTTTTTAACATGTTTGAGTAAAATTTTCCCACTTAAACTGGCTTTTTAAAGTCCTGCCTTGTTTGGAATTCTTACGGAATTACCTACTACAGGCCATTAATGAGGGCAGGTGTTGTTTACACACCCACAGTCCTTGTGAGTAATAAGTGCCATTCAGCATCAGTTCTAAAGCTGTTGTTACATGAAATGGCGAGAAGGCAGCAGCGTGTCTTCATTCCACACTCTGGTTATATGAGGCTTAGTAACAGTCATGTTTCTGACTTGTAGAGAGTGATAAGAGCCAAATCACACACCCAAGGGCTTGTTTCTCATTCCTTCCCCACTATTAGTCTCCCACTGACCCCCAGGACAAATCCCAACCCCTTCAAATTCACCCTGCTGATGGGGTGATCTGAAAGTTGGATGACAGAGGAAGGATGGTGCCAGCGGCTACCCCACCACCTGGAGAGGAGGCGACCACATCAATTTTCAAAGCTCTTGTAGCCCAAGGTCAGGCATTCTTTGGGTTCGTTTGTTTATTCTTCCCTGATGGCTCAGTGGTAAAAGATTCCATGGGCAGTGCAGGAGACAGGATGCACAGGTTTGATCCCTGAGTCTGGAGGATCCCCTGGAGAAGGAAATGGCAACCCACTACAGTATTCTCCCTGGAGAATCCCATGGATAGAGGAGCCTGGCGGACTACAGTCCATGGGGTCTCAAAGAGTCGGACATGACTGAGTGACTACGCGGGCAAATCCTTGTTTACCCGTGGAGGCTAACTCTGATCTCTAGACTGTGATTTCATTCAGAGTGGACAAATACCACATGTCCATTTGGGGTCATTTACTGCCACCTCCTCCTCAGCTCTGTCTGGAGAGGTACAGTGCTGTCTTGGATCCCTCAAGGGATGCCTCAAAGAGCTGACCTTAACCCAGAACACCCAGGCCTGAGGGAAGTACAGTAGCCATTTCGCATGTGAAATTAATCATTATTTCTGTTGGAATATACATCATTTCCAATGTTGTATTTTTTGAAGGTGCTCAGTAACGAGCTTCAGGTATACACTGACCAATTTCTAGCCTTTTTCTGAGTCCTTGACTCTGTTGGCTCTATCAGGGATTTGAGTGGGATTCCCCTTTGTGTAGTGTAGCCCATTGTAAATGATGCGCTTTTTTGTAGGTGAATGCGTATGTGTTAATCCCTACATCCTGACTTGTTCCTTGTCCCCAATATTCCCCTCAATTTTCCAAGTATGTGAATCTCTTTCATCTGTGTATATGATTTCATTTTTATAAATTTTTAGATTCTCCATATAATTGATACCATATGATACCTTTCTTCCTCTGAGGTTTTTAGTTCTTCCATTAGAGGGATCTAGTGGTCATCCTACTATGTTGCTACAAATGGCATTATTTCAATCTCTTTTTGTGGTTTAGTAACAGTCCCTCATCTGTATAAATATACCACAATTTCTTCATCCATTTATCTCTGGATGGACATTGTGGTTGCTTCTGTGTCTTTTGTACTGTAAATAGTGCTTTGTTGAACATTGGGTTGCATGTGATTTTTTGAAATTGCAGTTCTCTCTTGTAGAGTCCCTGAAGTGTAAATGCTGGACCATATTCTATCTCTATTTGAACGCTGAGAGGGTTTCCTTGTCTTCAGGATCTCCCCAGCTTTTACTGTTTGTAGACTTAAATGATGGTAATTCTCATCCATGAGCAGTGATAGTGTAAGTGAAAGTCACTCAGTTGCGTCCAACTCTTTGTGACCCCATGATACAGTCCATGAAATTCTCCAGGCCAGAATACTGGAATGGTAGCCTTTCCCTTCTTCAGGGGATCTTCCCAACCCAGGTATCGAAACCCAAGTCTCCTGCATTGCAGGCAGATTCTTTACCAGCTGAGCCACAAGGGAAGCCCAAGAATACTGAAGTATAGTAGCCTATCCCTTTTCTAGCAGATCTTCCTGACCCAGGAATCGAACCATGGTCTCCTGCATTGCAGCAGATTCTTTAGCAAGCTGTTAGGGAAGCGGTGATACCTTCTTGTATTTTTGATTTGTATTTCTCTAATAGTAGGCTTCCCAGATGGCACTAATGGTAAAGAATTTCCTAACCAGTACAGGAGATGTAAGAGATAAAGGTTTGATTCTTGAGTCAGGAAGATCCCCTGGAGGAGGCAATGGCAACTCACTCTTTTATTCTTGCCTGGAGAATCAATCCATGGACAGAGGAACCTGGAGAGCTGTGGGCCATAGGATCACAGAGTCGGGAAACATCTGAGGCAACTTAGCCCACCTGCATGCAATATTGAGTGATACTGAGGATCTTTACATGTGATTTTTAAAAAAATCCGTTGGAATAAAACTTACCCAGTGAAATTGCCTTCTTGAAAGCCTGCCCTGTTTCAAATTTTATGGTATTACCTACCCCAAACCTTTTCTTGAGGGCAGCAGTCATTTCTAGGCCCTCAGGCCTTCTGAGGGATAAGCTCCCATCAGCACAGGTTGTAAAGGTGTTGTTAGAGGAATGACCACAAGGTGGCAGGATTTTTCCATGCCTCAGCTCTGGTTTATTAGAGCACCAGAGCCTTAGTGAAAGTCCTATTTCTGATTTGCCAATGAGAGTGCCATGTGGCAGAACACATACACAAGCATTTGTAACTCATTATTTCCTCCGCATTAGCCTTCCCACCCCCGATGCCCAGGACAAATCCCAGCCCCTTCAAACCTTTGTTGTTCAGCTGCATCTGACTCTTTGCAACCCAGAGTTGACTGTGGCATGCTGGGCCTCCCTGTCCTTCACCATCTCCTGGAGCTTGCTCAAACTCATGTCCATTGAGTCAGTGATGCCATCCAACCATCTCATCCTCTGTCATCCCTTGTCCCTCCTGCCTCCAATCTCTCACAGCATCAGGGTTTTTCTAATGAGTTGGCTCTTGGCATCTGGTGGCCAAGGTGTTGGAGCTTCAGCTTCAGTCCTTCCAATGAATATTTCAGTGAATATTGTGGGTTGATTTCCTTTAGGATTGAAACCTTCAAACCTACTGTGCTGCTGATGTGGTGGTCTCTGATTCAGTTCAGTTCATCGCTCAGTCCTGTCCAACTCTTTGTGACCCCATGAACCGCAGCACGCCCTGATTGGGGCGACTCTAAAGAGACTAGAGGTGGGAAGCCAACCACTGCGAGTTGTGGAGTCTAGATAAATTTTCAAAGCTCAAAATTTTAGCCCAACGGTCCCAACATCCTTTGGGTGCATTATTCTTGTCTTGTGTGTTCAGGGCTGACCCTGGAGTGGAGATCGTCTGTTCGTACAGAGGGACAAACATGAAGGTCCATGAGGGGCTCATGTGCTGGCACGTCCTTCTCAGCTCCCTCAGCCCAGGGACAGGCCCCAGGGATGTGGACCCCAGATCAGTTCCCCAAGGACTGAGGGTGACGTAGTTGGAATTTCATTTTATTTACCAGATTAGTGAATAATTTGTATTGGAGTATAGTTCATTTCCAATGTTGGTTTTGTATGTGTACAGCAGTGAGCTGCAGATATTCATAGACCGGATATGTCTTTAGACCTAACATGTAGTCTTTTTCGGAGGCTTTGCCCCTATAGGTGATTTCATAGTGTTTAATAGGTTCCCCATTATATACGGTCAGCCTTTGTGGATGATCTGTTTCTGTACATGGATGTATATGTGTTAATCCGAATCTCCTGATTTTCTTTTCACCCCGACATTTCCACTTCAGTGCCTCTAAACTGGGTTTTCTAAGTCTGTGAGTCTGCTTCAGTTTTGTAAATGAGTTCATTTGTGTCAAATTTGAGATTTTAAGTGATAACATATGACATTTATCTTTTTCTCTCTTACCTGCATCACTTAGAAGGACTTAGCAATCATAATACGATGTGGCTGAGAGTCATTATTCCGTTCTTTTTCTCCGGTTGAGTAACATTCCCTTGTCTGTATATAAACCTACCACAACTTCTTTATCCATTCATCTCTGTGTGGACATTACGGTTACTTCCTGGTGTTGGCTCTGGTGGACAGTGCTGCGGTGCACCTTGGCCTGCACGTGTTTCGTTTCGTTTCCAGATTACAGTTATTTTCAGGACAGAGTTCTGAGAATCGGTGTGCTGCATCATACGGTATCTCTGTCTTTAGGTTTTTATGGAACTTCCACATTGTTCCCCACAGCACTATTACCAATGTACATTCCCCCAGTGGCCTAGAGGCTTCCCTTTTTCCAGGCTCTCTCCAGAATTTGTTTGTAGTCTTCTGATAACAGCCATCTTGTCCATTGGGAGGTGATATCTCTTTGTAGTGTTGATACGCATTTGCCTAATTATGTGTGATGCTGATCATGTTTTCATTTGGTGTTTGGAAGTGCAGAGCCTTAATCATTAGCCTGATGGGGAAGCCCTTGCCAATGTATGTTAGCTGATTATATCACAGGCATGCCTTTCCTCCCTGTGTTGTTTAGTCTTTTTTAAAAATAAATCTCTAGTTCTGTAAGATCCTTTCTCATAGGTTCTGATCTTCTCACTGATGGTTTTTCTACAAACATTTGTGATTTTGGTTTTTTCTAGGGGCTATGAGTTCAGGGACCTTGTACTTTCTTGGCTTTTCTCTACTGAATAATTTCAGTCAAATTATTTTCAAATATTATCAGTGTGATTCTTGTTTACCAACTTTTTTAGTATATTTATGTAACAGTGTACGGTAAGTTATATACTCTTGTTTTTTAAAGAATTAGTGTTTTCAAGATAAATAGCACTTAGTTTAGCTCCGTTGCTTCAGTTTATAGAGGAAGCAAATGAAATCCACTCAGAGAGTCATTGCCAGGACTAAGTTTCTGGGCTGGTCTATTGTTCTTCAGCCAGTTGCTCCTTCCCATTTACAATATGGGTCACAATTTGTCTGGATGACCATTTCCTAGAACTGTGTTCTACACAGTAGATTGTTCTTCAAAAATATTTTTTTAGAAATGCTGCATAACATAGCTTGTTCTTGGTAATTCTTGGGAAATCCTTATTAAAAAAGTGAGACAACCTATGTTGAGAAATCTAACTTCTCACCTCTGGACATGAAGCTGCACAAACTCGAGGAGATAGTGAAGGAAATGGGGAGGCTGGTATGCTGTGGTTCATGGGGTCCAGTGTTTCTTAATGTAACCAAAGGATACATTAAAATATTCCATTAAAATACTGAGGGTAACAGCACAGAAGTCTAATGTGGGAAAGCTCACATAAAGAAATGTCCAGTACTTCTATTCAGTAGGGCTGCTAAGTTACAGAGGGATTATGCATATTTCAGAGCTCCAGACAAATGTGTACAATCTAGAGGAATAAAGAAGAAACATGTTGACTCAAGAAAGAAGCCGCTTTACTCCTAAGTAACTGAAGGGAAGTAAATGAGGATGACACTCAAGCTCCAGTGAATAGATTATGTAAGTAGGTGCCTAAAGCCCCTGAACCTTAACCTCTCAGTCATGAGAAAAATTTCCTGTTATATATAAAACTTTGAAGCAGATAAGCTAAGGGAAGTACAAGTGCACACACACAGAAATACATGTGTGTGTATGTGTGTCTGTTTACATATGTCTGTGTACATATGTAAGAACAGAAGAATTGTCTTGTTCACAGAATGGTTTCTCAAACAAGGATATATCCTGAATTTTATAAACAAAGAGTTTAGAAAACCTAGTGGCTTAAAATTCGGCCAGAAAATATTTACGGAACACCTACAAAGTACCAAATATTATTCATCAGATTCTAGTTCTCGTTTCTTATTAAGCTTACATTACACTATGTGATAAAACACTTTTTGAAAAAAGTATGTATAATGAATTACGGTGATGTGATAAAGTGGCTGAGTACTTCCTTTATATGGTGTAATCAGGGAAGACCTCTATGAGGACAGCATTTGCAATAAGCAGTGTGGCCCTCCAAAACTGCCTATGCCCTAGTCCTGATAATCTGGGAATATTCTTCTCATACCACATGCTTCAGACTTGACAGCTGATAGGGCTGTGTTCCACAAGGTCACCCAGGAAGTCAGGCGATGGGAGCCACCATCTCTCTGCATGTTGTCAGGTGTAGCAGCAGGTGAGTGCTCTGTAGCCTCTGAGGAAGTCTTGCATAGCACTTCCATCCAGTCTGCTAGAATTTATTGTATAACCACTCCTAATTATAGGTGTCTGAGAGATTCAGGGGAGAGGACAGAATATTTGGAGCCAGCACTATCTGTGCCACAGGTAATAACACCCTTTTTAAAGCAAAATATCCATGGCATTAACACATAGATTCATCTATCGTACAATTCAGGGAACACAAACTATAGTTGGGTGGTGAATAGAATTTGCACAGAATGTGAGTATATTGAATATAAAGAAGTATTCAATTAATAATAAGGTATCTCACATGTAAGAGTAAGCAAAGAATTTTAGAAAGTTACAGCAGGGAGTTAGGAATGTTAGCACTTATGTAAGTAGCTCTGTAGTCCAGGATGTGTCATGTGGTACAAAAACTTCAAACAGTGTAGTTACTACCATAATCAGATGATTAAGGTTAGCATGTCAGTGAAAGCCACAGAATAGGGAAAACAACCATTTCAAATACTGAGCACTTTATACATGTCTCTTTTTGCACTGAGTACTTTATATTCATGTGTGTGCTGTGCTGTGCATAGTTGCTCAGTTGTGTCTGACCCTTTGCACCCCCATGGACTGTTGCCCGCCAGGCTCCTCTGGGAGCCTGGGATGCCTGGAACATCCCAGGCAAGAATATTGGAGTGGGTTGCCATGCCCTCCTCCAGGGGATCTTCCCTTCAACCCAGGTATTGAACCCAGGTCTCCAGCATTGCAGTCAGATTCGTTACCCTCTGAGCCACTAAGGAAGCCCAAGGGATAGGCTACTGGAGCAGGTAGCCTATCCCTTCTCCAGGGGATCTTCCCAGCCCAGGAACCAAACCGGGGTTTCCTATATTGCAGGCATATTCTTCGCCAGTTGAGCTACCAGGGAAATCCATATTCATGCATAGCTTAAGTATAGTACAGTGTTTTTTAAAGACAAAGAAATGAACTATGAGAGGCAAGGAAAATAGTAATACCCAACAGTACTTTTTAAAAACTGTACTCGGCATTCGTTATTCATAAGTAGAATGAATTCATGGTCATAAAATTTAAAGGAAACACTGAACAGTAATTTTTCCTCTTGGATATTTTCTGTCACAGTAAGAGCTCCGAGAAGCCTTCCAGAAGAAACCAGGTAGTGTCTTTTACCCAAGTTTACCAAGCTTTTTATCATATAGGTAAAAAGAATAGAGAAATATTAACCTGCCATACCCTGCTCAGCCTGGCATACAACTGAAAAAAACAAAAAGAGGCTTTTCTGCCAGTTGGCTTTCAAAGTGGTCGATTCCTGAAATTCAGCCTTCCTCAGCTGTAATGTAAACCTATCATGTGCATAGTCTGTTTGAATTTGTTGCATCTCCCCTGTGAGGTTTGAGATCAGGGGAAACTGACAGCAGATAGGCTGATACGCATGCTTTTTACTGAGCTGTAACAAAGTCTTTTGTCTCTGTCCCAGGAGTTTTATGTGTCTCCTGCCAACGTATTAGCTTGTAAGTAACATTAAGTCTAAAATATAATAGTGCAGCATCAGATCAGATCAGATAAGTCGCTCAGTCGTGTCTGACTCTTTGCAACCCCATGAATCACAGCATGCCAGGCCTCCCTGTCCATCACCAACTCCCGGAGTTCACTCAGACTCACGTCCATCGAGTCAGTGATGCCGTCCAGCCATCTCATCCTCTGTCGTCCCCTTCTCCTCCTGCCCCCAATCCCTCCCAGCATCAGAGTCTTTTCCAATGAGTCAACTCTTCGCATGAGGTGGCCAAAGTACTGGAGTTTCAGCTTTAGCATCATTCCTTCCAAAGAAATCCCAGGGCTGATCTCCTTCAGAATGGACTGGTTGGATCTCCTTGCAGTCCAAGGGACTCTCAAGAGTCTTCTCCAACACCACAGTTCAAAAGCATCAATTCTTTGGCGCTCAGCTTTCTTCACAGTCCAACTCTCACATCCATATATGACCACAGGAAAAACCATAGCCTTGACTAGATGGACCTTTGTTGGCAAAGTAATGTCTCTGCTTTTGAATATGCTATCTAGGTAGAT
>NW_011494832.1:4501509-4503445 GCF_000754665.1 Bison bison bison | reverse complement strand
AAAGTAATGTCTCTGCTTTTGAATATGCTATCTAGGTTGGTCATAACTTTCCTTCCAAGGAGTAAGCGTCTTTTAATTTCATGGCTGTAGTCACCATCTGTAGTGATTTTGGAGCCCAGAAAAATAAAGTCTGACACTGTTTCCACTGTTTCCCCATCTATTTCCCATGAAGTGATGGGACTGGATGCCATGATCTTAGTTTTCTGAATGTTGAGCTTTAAGCCAACTTTTTCACTCTCCACTTTCACTTTCATCAAGAGGCTTTTGAGTTCCTCTTCACTTTCTGCCATAAGGGTGGTGTCATCTGCATGTCTGAGGTTATTGATCTTTCTTCTTGCAATCTTGATTCCAGCTTGTGTTTCTTCCAGTTCAGAGTTTCTCATGATGTACTCTGCATATAAGTTAAATAAACAGGGTGATAATATACAGCCTTGACATACTCCTTTTCCTATTTGGAACCAGTCTGTTGTTCCATGTCCAGTTCTAACTGTTGCTTCCTGACCTGCATGCAAATTTCTCAAGAGGCAGATCAGGTGGTCTGGTATTCCCATCTCTCTCAGAACCCTCCAGAGTTTATTGTGATCCACACAGTCAAAGGCTTTGGCATAGTCAATAAAGCAGAAATAGATGTTTTTCTGGAACTCTCTTGCTTTTTCCATGATCCAGCGGATGTTGGCAATTTGATCTCTGGTTCCTCTGCCATTTCTAAAACCAGCTTGAACATCTGGAAGTTCACGGTTCACATATTGCTGAAGCCTGGCTTGGAGAATTTTGAGCATTACTTCACTAGCATGTGAGATTAGTGCAATTGTGCGGTAGTTTGAGCATTGTTTGGCATTGACTTTCTTTGGGATTGGAATGAAAACTGACCTTTTCCACTCCTGTGGCCACTGCTGAGTTTTCCAAATTTGCTGGCATATTGAGTGCAGCACTTTCACAGCATCATCTTTCAGGATTTGGAATAGCTCAACTAGAATTCCATCACCTCCACTAGCTTTGTTCGTAGTGATGCTTTCTAAGGCCCACTTGACTTCACATTCCAGGATGTCTGACTCTAGGTCAGTGATCACACCATCATGATTATCTGGGTCGTGAAGATCTTTTTTGTACAGTTCTTCTGTGTATTCTTGCCACCTCTTCTTAATATCTTCTGCTTCTGTTAGGTCCATACCATTTCTGTCCTTTATCGAGCCCATCTTTGTGTGAAATG
Source organism: Bison bison bison (assembly GCF_000754665.1). Lineage (NCBI taxonomy): Eukaryota > Metazoa > Chordata > Mammalia > Artiodactyla > Bovidae > Bison > Bison bison. Next base: position 4,502,235 of record NW_011494832.1, on the reverse strand, counting down.
TTCCTTTGGTATCTCTGATTTTCTTGAAGATATCCCTAGTCTTTCCCATTGTGTTGTTTTCCTCTATTTCTTTGCATTGATCGCTGAAGAAGGCTTTCTTATCTCTTCTTGCTATTCTTTGGAACTCTGCATTCAGATGTTTATATCTTTCCTTTTCTCCTTTGCTTTTCGCTTGTCTTCTTTTCACAGCTATTTATAAGGCCTCCCCAGACAGCCATTTTGCTTTTTTGCATTTCTTTTCCATGGGGATGGTCTTGATCCCTGTCTCTTGTACAATAGCACAAACCTCATTCCATAGTTCATCAGGCACTCTATCTATCAGATCTAGGCCCTTAAATCTATTTCTCACTTCCACTGTATAATCATAAGGGATTTGATTTAGGTCATACCTGAATGGTCTAGTGGTTTTCCCTACTTTCTTCGATTTCAGTCTGAATTTGGCAATAAGCAGTTTATGCTCTGAGCCACAGTCAGCTTCTGGTCTTGTTTTTGCTGACTGTATAGAGCTTTTCCATCTTTGGCTGCAAAGGATATAATCAATCTGATTTCTGTGTTGACCATCTGGTGATGTCCATGTATAGAGTCTTCTCTTGTGTTGTTGGAAGAGGGTGTTTGTTATGACCAGTGTGTTTTCTTGGTAAAACTCTATTAGTCTTTGCCCTGCTTCATTCCGTATTCCAAGGCCAAATTTGCCTGTTACTCCAGGTGTTTCTTGACTTCCTACTT
>NW_011494832.1:4474885-4501409 GCF_000754665.1 Bison bison bison | reverse complement strand
ACCGTTCCACTTCAGCTTCCTCAGAGTTACTGGTTGGGGCATAGACTTGGATTACTGTGATATTGAATGGTTTGCCTTGGAAATGAACAGAGATCATTTTGTCATTTTTGAGATTGCATCCAAGTACTGCATTTCGGACTCTTTTGTTGACCATGATGGCCATTCCATTTCTTTTGAGGGATTCCTGCCCACAGTAGTAGATATAATGGTCATCTGAGTTAAATTCACCCATTCCAGTCCATTTCAGTTCGCTGATTCCTAGAATGTCGACATTCACTCTTGCCATCTCTTGTTTGACCACTTCCAATCTGCCTTGATTCATGGACCTGACATTCCAGGTTCCTATGCAATATTGCTCTTTACAGCATCAGACCTTGCTTCTATTACCAGTCACATCCACAGCTGGGTATTGTTTTTGCTTTGGCTCCATCCCTTCATTCTTTCTGGAGTTATTTCTCCACTGATCTCCAGTAGCATATTGGGCACCTACTGACCTGGGGAGTTCCCCTTTCAGTATCCTATCATTTTGCCTTTTCATACTGTTCATGGGGTTCTCAAGGCAAGAATACTGAAGTGGTTTGCCATTCCCTTCTCCAGTGGACCACATTCTGTCAGATCTCTCCACCATGACCCGCCCATCTTGGGTTGCCCCAGGGGCATGGCTTAGTTTCATTGAGTTAGACAAGGCTGTGGTCCTAGTGTGATTAGATTGACTAGTTTTCTGTGAGTATGGTTTCAGTGTGTTTGCCCTCTGATGCCCTCTTGCAACACCTACCGTCTTACTTGGGTTTCTCTTACCTTGGGCGTGGGGTATCTCTTCACGGCTGCTCCAGCAAAACGCAGCCATTGCTCCTTACCTTGGACAAGGGTTATCTCCTCACTGCCACCCTTCCTGACCTTCAACGTGGGATAGCTCCTGTAGGCCCTCCTGCGCCCATGCAGCCACATCTCCCTGGACGTGGGGTTGGTCCTCCTGGCCACCACCCTTGGCCTCGGGCGTGGGGACATGGGGGCGTGGGGTAGCTCCTCCCGCCAGCCACCCCTGGCCCCGGGCTTAGGGGCATGGAGTAGCTCCTCCCGCCCACGGCCCCTGGCCTTGGGCTTGGGGCATGGGGTATCTCCTCTCTTTGCTATTTCCATGTTAGAGTAATTTTTCCTGGGCTACTAGTTTTGACAGAGGAGAAATAAGAGTTACTGGGCAGTCAATTCACAGATGCTATGATCTACCAAAGTGGCAAGGTCTCTTTTTGTGTGTGTGTCAGTATTACAATTTATTTTTAGCTTTTTATTTTTAATTGGAGTGTAGGTGCTTAGAAACATGTTAGTTTCAAGTGTATAGCATAATGATTCAGTTATAAATATAGATACATTTATTACTCAGCCATTAAAAAGAATACATTTGAATCAGTTCTAATGAGGTGGATGAAACTGGAGGTGATTATACAGAGTGAAGTAAGCCAGAAAGAAAAACACCAATACAGTATACTAATGCATATATATGAAATTTAGAAAGATGGAAACAATAACCCTGTATGCGAGACAGCAAAAGAGACAGAGATGTATAGAACAGTCTTTTGGACTCTGTGGGAGAGGGAGAGGGTGGGATGATTTGGGAGAATGGCATTGAAACATGTATAATATCATAAGAAATGAATAACCAGTCCAGGTTTGATGAAGGATACAGGATGCTCAGGGCTGGTGCACTGGGATGACCCAGAGGGATGGTATGGGGAGGGAGGTGGGAGGGGGGTTCAGGATGGGGAACACGTGTACACTCATGGCAGATTCATGTCAATGTATGCCAAAACCAATACAATGTTGTAAAGTAATTAGCCTGCAATTAAAATAAATAAATTTATATTAAAAAATAAAAAGATTCTTTTCCTAAATGAACGGTTACAGAATGAGTAGAGTTCCCTGCACTGAACTGTAAGTCTCTGTTAGTTATTTATATACAGTAGTATGTATATGTTAATCCCAAACTCCTAATTTATCCTTCCCCCACCTTTCCCTTTGGTAAGCATAAATGTGTTTTTGCAATCTGTGAGTCTATTTCTATTTTGTAAAGAAGTTCATTTGTATCATTTTTTTTAAGATTCCGTCTATGTGATACCATATGACACCTTTCTGTGACTTACTTCACTAGTATAGAAATCTCTAGGTCCATCCATGTTCCTGCAAATGCCATTATTTCATGCTTTTTTCATTGCTTTGTGTATATGTACCACATCTTGTCTATGCAGTCCTCCATCACTGGATTGTTTAGGTTGTTTCCATGTCTTAGCTAAACAGTGCTGCAGTGAACAGTCGGGTGTGTGTATCTTTTCAGATTGTGCTTTTCTCTGGGTACATGCTCAGGAATGGGATTGCTGGGATCATATGGTAGCTCTGTTTCTAGTGTTTAATTAACCTTCATACTATTGTCCAGAATGGCTGTATCAATATACATTCTCATCAACCGTGTGGGAGGGTTCCCTTTTCTCAGCACTAACTCCAGCATTTCCTGTTTATAGATTTTTTGATGATGGCCATTTTGACGATGTGAGGTGATACCTCAGTGTAGTTTTGATTTGCATTTCTCCAGTAATTAGAGATGTTGCGCATCATATCGTGTGCTTTGTTGGCCATCTGTATGTCTTCTTCAGAGAAGTATCTGTTTAGATGTTCTGCCCATATTTGATTGGATTGTTTGTTTTTTGATGTTGAGCTTCTGCTGCTGGTAAGTCACTTCAGTATATGCTGTTTGTACATTTTGGATATTAATTCCTTGATAATTGCTTCATTTGCAAATATTTTCTCTCATTTTGTGAGTTGTCTTTTTATTTATGGTTTTCTTTGCTGTGAAAAGTCTTCAAATTTAATTAGGTCCCTCTTTTTTTTCATTATTCTAGGAGGTGAATCCAAGAACATAATGCTGTGATTTATGTCAAAGAGTGTTCTGCCTGTGTTTTCCTCTAAGAGTTTTATAGTATTTGGTCTTACATTTAGGTCTTTTAGCCATTTTGAATATCTTTTTGTGTGTAGTGTTAGAGAATGATATAATTTCATTCTTTTACATGTAGCTGTCCAGTTTTCCCAGCACCACTTATTGAAGAGACTGTCTTTTCTCCATTGCATATTCTTTCTTCCTTTGTCATAGATTAATTGACCATAGGTTCATGGGTTTATTTCTGGGCATTCTGACCTCTTCCATTGATCGATATTTTTTGTTTTGTGCCAGTACCACACTGATATGTTACTGTAGCTTAGGAAAATATCTTTTAAACCCTCCCAGTTAAAAGACATTTTGTCAGTATGTTTTGAGTAACTTTGGATTTTTCAAAGATCCTTCAGAAACGGTGATATCTCAGTTTGTGGTCTTCAGTGTTTACTGTGGCACCTAATGTGAGGACACTGAATTGCTTTTGGATTTTAGTAGGCAAACAAAGCAATTAAAGTTTGTTAATCAGCCAGTTGTGTCCGATTCTTTGTGAGTCCCAGGGCTTCCCTGTCCTCCACCATCTCCTGGAGTTTGCTCAAACTCATGTCCATCAATTTGGTGGACTTGATGCCGTCCAACCATCTCATCCTTTGTTGTCCCCTTCTCCTCCTGCCCTCAATCTTTCTCAGCTCAGAGGCTTTTCCAATGGGTCAGCTCTTCACATCAGGTGGCCAAAGTATCGGAGCATCAGCATCAGTCCTTCCAATGATCATTCAGGGCCGATTTCCTTTAGGATTGACTGGTTTGATCTCCTGGCAGTCCAAGGGACCCTCAAGAGTCTTCTGCAACACCATAATTTGAAAGCATCAATTCTTTGACGCTCAACCTTCTTTATGGTCCAACTCTCTCATCTGTACAAGACTATTGAAAAAAAAAACACACACACACACACAAAAACGTAGCTTTGACTGTACAGACTTTGTTGGTAAAGTAATGTCTCTGCTTTTTAATACGCTGTCTAGGTTTGTCATAGCTTCTCTGCAAAGGATCAAGCATCTTCTCATTTCATGGCTACAGTCACCATCTGCAGTGATTTTGGAGTCCAAGAAAATAAAGTCTGTCACTGTTTCCACTGTTTCCCGGTGTATTTGCTATGGAGTGTTGGGACCCACTGCCATGATCTTCATTTTTTGAATGTAGAGTTTTAAACCAGCTTTTTCACTCTCTGCTTTAACCTTCATCAAGAGGCTCTTTAGTTCCTCTTTGCTTTCCGCCATAAAGGTGGTGGCATCTGCATATCTGAGGTTATTGACATTTCTCCCACTAGTGTTGATTCTAGCTTGTGCTTCATCCATCCCAGCATTTTGCATGATATACTCAGCATATTAGTTAAGTAAGTGGTGACAATATGCAGCCTTGACGTACTCCTTTCCCAATTTGGAACCAGTCCATTGTTCATGTCTGGTTCTAACTGTTGCTTCTTGACCTGCATACAGGTTTCTCAGGAGGCAGGCAGGGTGCTCTGGTATCCCCATCTGTTGAAGAATTTTCCACAATTTGTGTGATTCACTCAAAGGCTTTAAGCATTGTCAATGAAACAGAAGTAGATGTTTTTCTGAAATTCTCTTTTTCTTTGATCCAAAGGATGTTGGCAATTTGATCTCTGGCTCCTCTGCCTTTTCTAAATCTAGCTTGTACATCTGGAAGTTCTCAGTTCACATGCTGTTGAAGCCTAGCTTGAAGTATTTTGAACATTACCTTGCTGCTGCTGCTGCTAAGTCACTTTAGTCGTGTCCGACTCTGTGCGACCCCATGGACGGCAGCCCACCAGGCTCCTCTGTCCCTGGGATTCTCCAGGCAAGAACACTGGAGTGGGTTGCCATTTCCTTCTCCAATGCATGAAAGTGAAAAGTGAAAGTGAAGTCGCTCAGTCGTGTCGGACTCCCAGCGACCCCATGGACTGCAGTCCACCAGGCTCCTCCATCCACGGGATTTTCCAGGCAAGAGTACTGGAGTGGGGTGCCATTGCCTTCTCCAATTACCTTGCTAGCATGTGAAATGAATGCAACTGTGCAGTAGTTTGAACATTTTTTGGCATTGCCTTTCTTTGGGGTAGGAATAAAAACTGACCTTTTCCAGTCCTGTGGCCACTGCTGAGTTATCCAAATTTGCTGGCATATTGAATGCAGCAGTTTAAGAAATGCATTTTAAAAAGGAAAAGAAAATGAAAAACCTTATAAAAAATTTAGGAAAATGTGGTCAAGATTGAATTTAAAAAGAATGTTTCAGAAAGAAAGACAGATGCATAAAGAAATAAAAATTCAAGTAGACTACTTCACACAGAACATTAGACTGAATGTTTTGTGATACAACAGGAACTAGGCAAAGCACAGGGATACAAAAGGGCATCTTTTAATGAATGAAACCAGTCTTTCTGCAGTGACTGTGAAAGCAAGAAATATTACAGTAAGTAACCATTAATGCCCATTCTACTCATTGTACCCTTTCACCCAAAACTTTTTATTTTCATTTACATCTCTTAACACTAGCACAGAACTCTTTTTATTTTTATTTATTTATTTTCTGGCTGTGCTGGGTCTTCATTGCTATGTGCAGGCTTTCTCTAGTAGTGGTAAGCAGGGGCTACTTGTTGTGATACATGGGCTTCTCGTGGCTTCTCTTGGTGCAGAGCGTGGTCTTTAGGTGCATGGGCGTCAGTAATTGTAGCACTTGGCTTAGCTGTCTTGCTGTATGTGGAATCTTCCTGGACCAGAGTTCAAACCTGGGTCTCCTGCATTGGCTGGTAGATTCTTAACCATTGGACCACCAGAGAATTCCTAGCATAGCATTCTGAAATTGCCAAGCATAAGTTGTATGCAGCTGAGTGAAAAGATCAAAATGTATTCAGTTTTCCAGAAGAGCTGATGAACATGGAAAATGACAAAATCCTTTTACATACCCATTTATATAATCATTGACAAAAATATAAGCATATATTGTTAAAGAGAGCATGATTAAAAATAATTCCATAAAGAAGGAAACTGAAGTAATGGATAATAAATGGTTCAGAGGCCAAGCGTTTGGTTACCATTCTTAAATGCCTTTCAAAATAGTTGATCCTCGTGAAATGCAATGTACCAACAGTCTTGGGGTTTGTGTTGTTTCAGGGACGTTGATAAGAGTAATGATATTTCCTCTTTGAGGAAGACAAGTGTTCAAGATCCAGGATTTGTTTAGGTTGTCCAGTCCTCTGCCATATTTACCACCAGGGAACCAATTAGTAAATCAATATCCAATAAAAATACTTGTATCATGAATAAGTGAGATCTGTAGAAACTTAATTCAAGTTGTTGTGTGTACGTTAAATTTTAAAAGGTACCTATTTTTGTTCCAAGTGTGGATGGCATCTTAGTAATTCTTTAGAAATGTGCTTATGCTCAGTGCAAAACAAAAACAAAAAAATGCCACTAGTTCTTCAACTCTAAGATAAGGTGTGCTTGCAAAGATAAAGCACATCAAATCTTCATTTTGTAGGTCGATATTAAGAATGGTCCTGACGTAGCCGATGCATGAATGTGAAGACTCATTTGCTCCCTGGAAAGCAGAAAGTAAGTACTTAGTGCTTATCAGAAAGTTGTGGAAAAAATAGGTAATTCTGACATTCTTTAGATTGAAGATGTCATATTTTCTAGTAATTAGCCCAGCTTCTCAAGCTGGAGAGAAAGATTCTCTGATGCACTTCATGGATGAGACAATGATTTTCCCATTCCAGGGAGCATGAAGCCTCCTTCCCAGCTCTCAAGAGCTGCACGCAGTCAGATGAGGAGGGTCACTCATTAAATCTGCTCTGAATGAGCATTTCCACTCCTTGCTGTCCCTTCAGACCATCCTCCATTTAGTGGTGTATGTACTGCTACTTTCAGAAAGACTACTGGTTTATTCTCTCTGTGAATAAAACCACACCTTAGCTCTACCATCTTTGCTTTATTCCCTCCTGTACATCCATCTTCTTATTTTTCAATTGTTTATAAATCTGCCCACAGGCATAATTATTAAATATTCAACATGAGGCCTGTTTAAGGAAATCTATATCTGTGATTCTTCTAAATCTAGTAAATCAAGTAATCTATAGAGAACAGTGTTCTCTGTTTGTAAAGGAAAAAAAAAGAACATTGTGTAAAGAGCAGTAGCTTTCCACTGCAACAATCAGATGTTTAAGAAAAATCAATATACTTGTTGACAGTGACACGTTAGAGAATTCTCCATCTTTTACCTTAATTTAGCCACATAGAGCCCCAAGATACTGGGTATTCAGGGTTCATTTAGCATTGATGAAATATATCACATAACAGTTACAAGGAAGAATACAGAAAAATTTACAATTATTACACTTCATTTTGAAAAGCATATTTTCCCACCAGAACAAGTTTTTGTTGTAATATGGCTTTTAAGTGGATAATCTTTTCTGTTGTATAAATGGTCATGTGCATTACTTTGTTTAATCATAACTTATTTGTTACTTGACTAATGATAGGTCTTAAAGGTGATACAATATTTCCTTCATTACAATGTGAATATATTAGATTAGCATTTTGAATATTCTGTTCAGATGGATTGTAGGCAGAAGTATTCAGTCTTTTTAGTGAATAAATATAGGCAGAAAGCATCAGAACAAAAGATTGAGTGGTCTTCCTAAGCCCAAGTTCTCATTCTTACATACAGAAAATACTGTTGTATGTCCTGTTTTACTTTTTTTTAATAATTCAGTTTGACTGATGTCACACTTAGAAAATGAACAGATTTGCACTGTTAAAATTTTCTGTAATGTCTCAAAAAGATAGATAGAATGAATGCTGGTGAATCCCTGGCTACTGGAAGTATACAATTTTCATAGAGATTAGTTGTGATAATTCATGTAAAATGGTTATCATAATTTTGGTGCACAATAGAAGGTCAGTCATTATCAGTGGCAGCTCCAGAATTTCTGTATAAGACATCATACAGTCAACAATCTGATTGAAAGTAGAGTAAGAAGACTTGTTTTGAAGTTGTAATTTTTCATAGCAAGTATATTTGCTTTTATTTTGATTGTATATATTTTTTGATTTTCCTGGGAAGAAGGGTGGATGGAACCTAAAGTAAGTGGAAAATCCTCCCCACACCCTACCAGGCCACACCAATGCCACATATGATTATTAAAGGCTTCATTTAGGGAAGATTGAGTCAGATGGTCCTCTATTTACAAGGGGGCATAGGCACTAATAACTAAAACACAGAGACCTGAGCCACGCCTTCAATTTTGCTTAAACTCCTACTGTCCACATTTACCTGATTTTTCCTGTAAACTCTGAGTAATTTGGTTTTACTGTATTGACTTGTTTTTCTTCTATTCTTTATACTATTGTATTCAATTTTAGTTCATGAATTGTAATAATTCATCAAGACTTCAACATTAAACAGGTAGGGTACACACTGATTTTGTACTGTGATTGTAGCATATCTTTATGCTACAATCCTTTATATTAATATGTTATCTTCATCTTAAAATAGCATATTTATCTTGTTTTCTTACCATCATTTATTGAGTTTCTATTTCTCCTTAATTTCTAGCTTATTTAATAAACCTTTCTATTTTCTTTTCTCTTGTAAATTTCAGTCTCCCCAAATATCTACCGTTTTCATTTATACATAAACTTTCCTAGTCTGTGATTTTATTAATTTGTGATTTTAAAATAATTAGCTAGAAATAATCAAGAAATGAAAAGTTAGAACACATTTAGCTTTTGTGCAACATTTTAACTTTTCAAAAGTGATGACTTCATATTTTAGTGCATTCCTCTCAGAAGAAAGATGTAATGTAGTGATCTGCTTGGTATTACTAGGGCTTATTATTCATTCAGCCTTCATTTATGTTTTAATTTACATTCAGTTCAGTTCAGTTCTCAGTCATGTCCGACTCTTTTCGACCCCATGAATCGCAGCCAGCACGCCAGGCCTCCCTATCCATCACCAACTCCCAGAGTTCACCCAAACTCACGTGCATTGAGTCGGTGATGCCATCCAGCCATCTCATCCTCTGTCGTCCCCTTCTCCTCCTGCCCCCAATCCCTCCCAGCATCAGAGTCTTTTCCAATGAGTCAACTCTTTGCATGAGGTGGCCAAAGTATTGGAGTTTCAGCTTCAGCATCAGTCCTTCCAATGAACACCCAGAACTGGTCTGCTTTAGGATGGACTGGTTGTATCTCCTTGCAGTCCAAGGGACTCTCAAGAGTCTTCTCCAACACCACAGTTCAAAAGCATCAATTCTTTGGCACTCAGCTTTCTTCACAGTCCAACTCTCACATCCATACATGAGCACTGGAAAAACATCTCAAAACTTCAAAGATACATTAAAAACAATTGTTGACTAGACAGATCCAGAAATATTTGTAGCCTAATTTATAACCTCTTTTTGATAAAATGAAAACAAGCAATATATAATGTTATAGCAGCTATATATAATTTTTATTATATACTTACTTATTTAACACTCCACTCGGCATGCACAGTATGAAATCATAAAAGCAACAAACATCACTGTACCAATACTCCATAAGATTATTTGTACCAGGTGAAGGAGGTTTATTTTTCCAGTTACTTGATCTATGAACATTGCTGCCTTCTCATCACCAATGGTGGCAGTCTGTAATAAAGTTAATAGTGTTTTTGGGGTAGTTTAGTGAAGCAAAATACTCAAAACCTTCAATTTATGTATCAGTTTTTTTTTTTTCAAAACACTGCATAAATTTTAGTTATTTTTTTCTGTAAAACAAGCTAATGGAAGTCTCTTTGCATGTCAGAGAAGGTAATAAATGCCAAGGTGGAATATTTAGAGAAATACAATCATTTCCCTTTAAACATGTTATATAGCATTCTTCAGTACACTGACTTCTTTGTTCAATACACTGGTCTTACAGAAATATTTTCCAGTTTCCCAAAGAATGTTTCTTAGTGACAGAGGGAAATATCAAGGGTCAGCAGTTTTCTTCCTCTAAAGGCTTATACAATGCATTTCCTAATTCTGTGGCTAATCCACTCCATGATTTTTACACTAAAAATGTCTCATCAGGAGATAAACTGCCTACATTTACTATAAACTCATCTTTATAAACTTGGTTGGCTTTTATTAACACTACAATATTCACACTGAGTTATTTGGAATGTCATGTTTGCATGACTCTTCCCCATGCCAAGCACTATGACAAGAGATAGTGTTTAATATACGCATTATGGAAATAATCTTAAATGATAGGAAGTACTTTGTCTTTCTAAAATAAAAACACTGAAATCTAACATAATCCTGATATTTCTGCATGGCTTGGTTCTCTCAAAATAATTAATTCTATAATTAATAATGTATAAAGTTGCCCACATGAGTAATGGAAACTCATACAACTTCAAATACTATGCACACTTACTCAATTTTCAATCATCCAAGATTTATTCTATATACAAAGATGTTCGCTATTTCAGTGACTAATAGATAAAAATACTAACCTCATTAAGCCAAAGAATAGGCACCAAATAGTTCTGCTCCAAATGCTTTAATGCTCTGTAATATACATTGAAAATAATTATAAAATATTAAATAATTATGGAAATAAATATATATTATACACACATAAGAGAAGTGTTAGTAATTATCTCTATACATGAATGTTCAGAAACTAGTTGCTGTTGTGTCTTGGTTAAATTCCTTGATTTTTGTTCCACGTGATGAATCATTTAAATTTTAAGGTCTGTTTCTGAGTTTTATAATCACTCTATGAATCTTTCTAATATATATTTCTAATTAGATTCACTTTTTCTAATCATTTATTTTCCCTTTCAACAAGTGATGCCCAGGAAACTGAGAGAGTAAATTCCTAGGCAGGTTGATAAGAAGTCTGGGATCCCCAAGGACAGAGGGGTCTGGAACTCTTGAGGAGGAGAGGACAAACTTTTTTATCCTCTATATTCCTTAGGATTATACAGCAAAAATGTAACCTGCTTGAGGACAGTTTCTGGAAAAAAAAACCTTCTGGCTAATCCTGTTATCATAAAATGTAAATTATGGGAGTGGGTCTAGTAAGGTCTTTACAACCTCCAGACATTGTTTTGATTCGCTTATTATTAATTTGACTAATAATAAAATTCAATAAAAATTTGATAATTATTATAAAATAATAATTATCAAATTATAATAATATTTTGATAATTATAATTTGATTATTATAATATTTGGTAATTATAATTATCAAATATTATTATCATCATCATCAAATAGCTAACACTAGCAATGGGGTACTCTTTCTGCCCCCTTCTGATGTCTATGTCAGAAGCTTTCTCTACCTCTTTTATACTTTAATAAAACTTTATTACACAAAAGCTCTGAGCGATTAAGCTGCGTCTCTGGCCATGGATTGAATTCTTCTCCTCCGGCGGCCAAGAATCCCAGTCTTTTTTGGTTTGGCAACAACCTTTCAAAACTAAACTTTGAATTCTGGAAACTACTGTCATAGAAATATTTGGACAGCTAGTGTGGAATGAGCAATACCACTATACACTCATTCCAAAATGTGTGTAAATACCATTTCAATACAAACTAGATATAATTCTAAATTGCAAATGAAAGTTATTAGCATTTTATGATTTAATGAATTAAGCCAAAGAAGTTGAAATTTTATTTTATATATGTTTTTTCATCATATTGGATTATTACTGCATGAGTTTATTCAAGAAAACTAAGAAGAAGTGGCAAGAATACACAGAAGAACTATACAAAAAAGATCTTCACAACCCAGATAATCACGATGGTTTGATCACTCACCTAGAGCCAGACATCCTGGAATGTGAAATCAAGTGGGCCTTAGGAAGCATCACTATGAACAAAGCTGGTGGAGGTGACGGAATTCCAGTTGAGCTATTTCAAATCCTAAAAGATATGCTGTGAAAGTGCTGCACTCAATATACCAGCAAACTGGAAAACTCAGCAGTGGCCATAGGACTGGAAAAGGTCAGTTTTCATTCCAATCCCAAAGAAAGGCAATGCCAAAGAATGCTCACACTACCACACAATTGTACTCATCTCACATGCTAGTAAAGTAATGTCCAAAATTCTCCAAGCCAGGCTTCAGCAATACGTGAACCGTGAACTTCCAGATGTTCAAGCTGGTTTTAAAGATCAAATTGCCAACATCCTTTGGATCATCAAAAAAGCAAGAAAATTCCAGAAAAATTTCTGCATTATTAACTAAACCAAAGCCTTTGACTGTGTTGATTACAACAAACTGTGGAATATTCCTCAAGAGATGGGAATACCAGACCACCTGACCTGCCTCCTGAGAAACCTGTATGCAGGTCAAGAAGCAACAGTTAGAACTGGACATGGACCAACAAACTGGCTCCAAACTGGAAAAGGAGTATGTCAAAGCTGTATATTGTCACCCTGCTTATTTAACTTCTATGCAGAGTACATCATGAGAAACGCTGGGCTAGAGGAAGCACAAGCTAGAATCAAGAGTGCTAGGAGAAATATTAATAACCTCAGATATCCAGATGACTCTCTTATGGCAGAAAGCAAAGAACTAAAGAGACTCTTGATGAAAGTGAAGGAGGAAAGTGAAAAAGTTGGCTTAAAGCTCAACATTCAGAAAACTAAGATTATGGCATCTGGTCCTATCACTTCATGGCAAATTGATGGGTGAACTGTGGAAATAGTGACAGACTTTATTTTTTTAGGTTTCAAAATCACTGCAGATGGTGATTGCAGCCATGAGATTAAAAGACACTTGCTCCTTGGAAGAAAAGTTATGACCAACCTAGATAGCATATTAAAAAGCAGAGACATTATTTTGCCAACAAAAGTCCATCTAATCAAAGCTATGGTTTTTCCAATAGTCATGTATAGATGTGAGAGTAGGACTATAAAGAAAGCTGAGCGCCAAAGAATTTATACTTTTGAACTGTGGTGTTGGAGAAGACTGTGGTGTTGAGAGTCCCTTGGACTGTAAGGAGATCCAACCAGTCCATCCTCAAGGAAACCAGTCTTGAATATTCATTGGAAGGACTGATTCTGAAGCTGAAACTCCAATACTTTGGCAACCTGATGTGAAGAACTGACTCATTTGAAAAAACCCTGATGCTGAGAAAGATTGAAGGTGGGAGAAGGGGAAGACAGAGGATGAGTAGGCTGGATGGCATCACCAACTCGATGGACATGAGTTTGAGTGAACGAACTCTGGGAGTTGGTGATGGACAGGGAGGCCTGGCGTGCTGCAGTTCATGGGGTTGCAAAGAGTCGGACACAACTGAGCAACTGAACTGAACTGAACTGATGGTGACAAAGAATACTTTAATCCACAGCTTACAGTTTCTTTAGTCAGAAATTCTTGGACATAGGTTTTCAAATCATTTAATGGTCATGCTTTTCTTTAGTAGCCTGTTTTGACATTCCTAAAGGGGCAGATATTCTAAATTTATGTAGAAATTAGAAAAAAATCTTATCTCTAAATCTTTTAAGAGTATCAGTAATAAAGCTGGTAGAAAGAATTGAGCTGCAAACCTCTTACAGTGCTAACATGGAAGGATATAACCATGCTTATACAATTTTTCATATCTCCTTTTGCATTTTTTTCTGTGCATATATATTTTCCTCATACAAATTTGTTTATGCAGTCCATTCACTGTCTGTCTTCCTAGTCCAGCTACCTAAATTTCCGTAGACTTTCTTTTATTTCTATTTACCAACATTTTGTTTTATAGAGGTACAGGTAGATTTTTACTTTCATGACTCATTATTATTTGTGGTCAGTGCCTTGGGCTAAATAACTCTGATCATCTACATTACTTTAAAAAACAGATTTTTTTTTTACATTGGAGTATAATTGCTTTGCAGTGTTGTGTTTCTTCTGTACAACAGCGTGAATCAGTTAAAAGTATACATAAATCCCCTTCATCTTCAGCCTCCCTGCCACCCCTCTACATCATCACAAAGCTCTGAGCTGAGCTCCCTGTGCTATACAGCAGCTCCCCACTACCTGTTTTACACATGGTCGTGTGTTTATGTCAGGGCTGCTCTCTCAATTCATTCTACCCTCTCCCTCCCTCGCTGTGTCTACACATCCGTTCTTACATCCTCATCTCTATTCCAGCCCTGCCAATAGGTTCATCAGTGTCCCTTTTCTAGATTGCATATATATGTGTTAATATATGATATTTTTCTGACTTAGAGAAGTTGAATTTTATATTCTTTCCCCTTCTTTTCATAGATATACTCTCATTCTTACAAGAAAATACTAAAAATCATAATGAAACTTGTTCAAGAGACTCACTCAATTTTTCTTGCTGGTTTAACCAGTATATTGATCTGCAGTTGTTTTGCAAACTGTAGAGTGAATCCAGTTATCTAAAGACAGAACAAACTAAATCAATTATCAACTTCCTTAAAAAAAAAGATTTTATAAATCCAAAATTTATTTTTACTGTTACATAAAACCTAAAGTGAAACTCTACTACTTGAAATTTATTAAATAACTAATTGGGCATATTGCTTCATGCACACATAATTCGCCATAATTAAATTTTGTGTGTGCATGGATAGGTGTATACAGATGTATATACCCATGCATATATATACACACAAAATTCCTTTGCCCATCCTAATGCCTAGGCTTTATTTAAATTTAAGATATTTATTTGAACTGGTTTTGAGGGATCCACAACAATAGTACTGAAACCCAATACTATTTATACTGTCTATAAATCCTGAACTTTGCATGATTAAGTATCTATCAGTCAGAACCCATGTATCATCCATATAATTATAATACTACTTATTATTCCTTAAACTGACATGTGACTCCTAAAATGCTGGCATATCATTTAAACTTTGAATAGGAGAATATTAAAATAAATGAAAAGTTGAAAACTGTTACTCTATAGGAAATTTAATAGATGTTTCCCTACACTGAGTATAATGAATCTTACCTCAAATGCATATATATCTGTAAAATCTTTTAATTGCTTGTAATCTACAGTGTCCCTTCATGTGAGCAGTACTTGCAGTTAAGTTATAAAATGAGCATAAAATTGTACTTTACACCAAATTGTTTTAAGTAGAATCATTTCTATCATTGCTTTCCCTGACCTATGAACAATTAAAAAGATCTATAAAATTTCACATGCTATAAACTAAAACAGAATTATTTCATCTCATAAGCAACAATAGGAAAAAAATAAATTTAATTTTCATTGATATAAAAGTAATTTATCAAGATTGTGATGCAATAAATATAATCAATAAATGTGATTGAGAAAATGGAGAGAATTTAATTTTTCTTTCATTAAAAAATAAGGTTAAACCAAACAGGTCAATAATGTAGTTGCTTACAGGTTCAACGTCTAAGTACGTGCTATGTTCGTCTTCATTTGGACTTAAGCCTTCAATAGGTTCTGCAATTTCTGGACTTGCATGTAGAAAATGAGGCAGTGAAATGTACACAGGTTTTCTTGCAAGCAAGTTTTAAAAGACAAATGATATAAATACTTTTTCTTATTATACATCCCTCTCAGAAAAGATTTCCTTGAAGATAAAGCTTTTTAAGTTAAAAATGAAATGCAAAGTTTGCTTTGACTTCTAACTGGATGGTGAGGGTTAGAGACAATTGTAGCATCTAATCACTTTTGAACAATAACAAAAAAGAAATGTAACCAGTTATCCCTTAGGTGTTTATTTCCTATAAGTAAGGCTTAGCTGGCCTTCCCTGGTAGCTCAGTGGTAAAGACTCCGCCTGCCAATACAGGAGATACAGGTTTGATCGCTGGGTCAGGAAGATCCCCTGGAGGAGGAAATGGCAACCACTCCATTTTCTTGACTGGGAAATTCCATGAAAAGGGGAGTCTGGTGGGCTATATAGTCTATGAGGTCGAAAAGAGTCAGATACGACTTAGCAACTAAGCAACAACAGCAAAGCTTAGCTGCTGAACACAAAGTTACAACCATATACCTTCATGTTTCAGGTAGTAATGTGCCTGTGGACTGATAATTTTTTAAAGAGATTCTTTCTTTCTTCACACCTACACCAATATGAAATAGGTGAGCAAAATATGATAAACTCCATATTTTGAGTCAATTCTTGTTTTGGAGACTTCCTGAAATACACTTATTTTTATTTACCATTTTCTAGGGTAGAAAAGTTAGAAAAATGCTAGATAAGTTGGGATGTTTAAAGTATTCTGATAACTATTTTAATTTTATCCTAAATCTAAAAAGAGCACAGAGATTCTGCACAGCAGAGGACACCATCAAAAATGAAAAGGCTACCTATGGGATGGGAAAAAGTATTTTCAGAACTTATATCCCATAAGTAAGTAATATCCAAAATATACAAGGTATTCACACAACTCAAAAAAATAATCCGTTAAAAAATGAGCAAAGAACCTTAAGATTTATTTTCCAAAGTAGCACAGAAAAATATCAGGGTGGTTTTACCTAATAACAACTAACTTTTGAAACAGTGAAAATCAGAACAAAAACAGCCTACCACTTTCTGCCATTGTTGCCTTCTCACTTTAAATTTCTTGTGGAAAGAAACCCTGGGTGAAGTTTATATTTTAAAGAATAATGCAAATTATGCCATGGATTGTAACATTGAGAACCTGTAAACTTACCTTCTTGGCATTTGCCAATGTCTAGCACACCATATAAGGTACCGGTTTTTGAGAAAAGTTTTTCTGTGCAGAAACAGTGGTTGTCTGGATTTTGAAGTGGAGATGCAAAAGCCAAGGATGGAAGAATGAATCTGTACACAGGGATTCCTTTCAGATTCGTTTCAGCTGTGAACACAACATAGCTAGACCTGAACACAGATACGAAAAAGCTTCATCCTGGGAAACTGAACTTCCTTCTGGAGATCCATTTTCTCCTATTTTAAAATTTATATTATTGCTTTAACTTAGGAAAATTATGTAATCTTGCTAGAATTCCTGCTTAATTCTTAGGAAAAAAATCTTGAGAGATTTTAAGCTATAACAGAACTCAGTACTTGGATATTCTTACCTTTGTTTTCAAAAGCTTCTGAGATTAATTTTTGTTTGTGAACTGCAATAGAGTATTTATCCCTTGAGATGGGAATGGCAGCCACTCTAGTTTTGTCGCCTGGAGAATCGCACAGATAATGGAGCCTGGTGGGCTACAGGGCTACAGTCCACAGAGTTGGACATGACTGAGCGACTAACCACATAGAGTATTTATACAGCAGACATTTCTCATAGTTCATTTCTTCTGTGTATTAATTATTGATGACTCTCTCAAATCCTTAATTTGTGCCCAATTTAAGTGAGATAAAAATAAAGTTTCAATCTTCCAAAACTTAATCATGGAGAGAAATTCTGCTTGAGTGTGTGCATGCTTGTGTTTAATATTTGCCTTCTACATGCCCATCATTTACAGCTCTTCACCATAACCAGGCTTCCCTGGTGGCTCAGAGGATAAAGCGTCTGCTTACAATGCAGGAGACCTGGGTTCGATCCTTGGATCGGGAAGATCCTCTGGAGAAGGAAATGGCAAACCAGTCCAGTACTCTTGCCTGGAAAATCCCATAGACTGAGAAGCCTGGTAGGCTACAGCCATGGGGTCGCAAAGAGTCAGACAACGACTGAGTGACTTCACTTCACTTCACTTCACTTTACCATAGCCTCGACAATGTACTGGATCCCACTATATACTTTTTTTTTTTTTTTTAATACCCAGATGACCTTATTTGAAGAAATTCTGCTCTCTTCAATTTTACAGATAAGAAAAGTTTAGAGATCTTCAAAGCTTTCTCACACCACAAAGAATTTAGAAACTAAAGGATTCAAGCATACCCAATGCCCAGTGTGGGTGCTGATGCTTGTGTGATAGTTACTGCACCCTGCCAATTTGAATGGATGTCGTAATGCCAGTAGAGCACATTAACATAGATCTGTGCCTGGAATCTCATCATTTTAGACAATTTAAGGAAGATCGGGCATGTCTTTCTTGACTGTTATTAAGCATACTACCACTTCAGTAAAAGAGAGGAACAAATAGCTCTTGCTTAGAAATGACAAAGAAGAAAATGATTTGTGTTATGCAGAGTGCCCTTCTACATCTTTTAGTTTACAGAAATAAACACATTATGAATTCTATATTGTATTTATTAATATATCAAAAAACTTCCTTAAATTTGTTTTATTTTTCTAATGTACTATTATTGAGTGTGGTCTTCTTGATTTATCTCTTGTCACTTGGGGAAATAATTCTGACTTAGAGAAATACATCAATGTCTTTGTCTTACCTGAAAATGTCCAAGGAGAAGAATTGTAATACCTGGATCTTCTCAATAAAAGGTGGAAATGAAGCTGCATCTGTTTAAAAGTTGAGCCAGTGGCAAGGGATTAGATGCAGTTTGTGTCTTAAATCAAGAAATCTTGATTCCAACATGCTTGATAGAAATATAATATGAACTGTAGCAATTCTACATGTAATTTTTTAAACAGAAATTTATTTTTCTCATTCCTTTCTCTTTTATTAAATTTTCTGTTGGATCAGTTGATTAACCATGTTTTGTTAGTTTCAGGAGTATAGCAAAATGATTCAGTTATACATACACATGTATCTATTCTTTTTCTTTTCCCATCTAGGTGAAAAAAGAATATTGAGTAACGCTCTTTGTGCTATACAGTAAGCCCTTGTGGGTTATCTGTTTTAAACATTAATAGTGTATGTGTGTCAATCCCAAACTCCAAATCCATCTCCTCCTCCAACTTCTTCCCTCAGTCACTGTACTTCATTGTCTGAAGTCTGTGAGTCTGTGTGGTAAGTTCATTTGTATCACTTTTTTAAGAGTCTGCAAAAAAGCAATATCACATGATCCATGTCTTTCTCTGATTTACTTCACTTAGTATGATAATCTCCAGGTCCATTCATATTGCTGCAAATGGCATTATTTCATCCTTTTTAATAGCTGAGTAATATTCTGTTTCACATATGCACCACATTTTCTTTATCTGTTGATGGACATTTAGGTTGCTTCCATCTCTTGGCTATGGTAAGCAGCACCGCAATGAATCCTGGTCTGCATATAACCTTTTGAACTACATTTTTATCCAGATACATGCCCAGGAGTGGGATTGCTATATCATATGGTAGCTTTATTTTTAGTTTCTTAAGAAACCTCCATACTGTTATCCATTGTGACTGTTACCAGTGTAAATTCCTACCAACAGTATAGGAAAATTTCCTTTTCTGCACATCCTCTCCAGCCTTTATTGTTAGTGAGTTTTGGGGTGATGGAGTCTGACCATTGCGAAGTGATACCTCATTGTAGTTTTGATTTTCATTTTTCTAGTAAATAGTGATTTTGAGCACATTTTAATGTACTTCTTGGCCATCTGTATGTCTTCTTTGGAGAAATGTCAACTTAGGTCTTTTGCCCATTTTTTGATTTTTTTTTATATGTAATATAGAGAATATGAGCTGTTGAAAACTTTGGAAATTAATCCCTCATTGGTTGCATTGTTTGAAAATATTTTCTCCCATTGTGAGTTGTCTTTTAATTTTGTTTATGGTTTACTTTGCTGTACAAAAGGCTTTGAGTTCAATTATGTGCTATTTGTTTATATTTCTTCTTATTTCTATTTCTCTAAGAGGTGGCTCAGAAAAGATACTGCAGTGATTTATGTCAGAGAGTGTTCTGCCTATGTATTCCTCTAAGAGTTTCATAGCATTCAGTCTTTAGTTACTTAATCCATGTTGAGTTTATTTGTGTATGGTGTTAATGTTCAATTTCATTTTTTTACATGTACTTGTCCCATTTTCTCAGCACCATTTATTATACAGTCTTACCTACTTTGCTGTACATTAATTGGCCATATATGTGTGCGCTGTTTCTGGGCTTTCTACCCTGTCCCAGGGATCTACATTTCTGTTTTGGTGACACTGCCATACTGTTTTGGTGACTGTAACTTTGTAGTACAGTCTGAAGTCAGGGAGCCGTGATTCCTCCAACTTTGTTTTCCTTCTCGAGATTGCTTTGGCTATTCAAGGTCTTTTATGTCTCCATACACATTTAAAAATTTTTGTTCTAATTCTGTGAAAAATGCCATTGGTAATTTGATAGGGATTTCATTGAGTCTTTAGATTGCACTGGGTAATATAGTCATTTTAACAGTGTTGATCTTTGAATACCAGAATGTGATACATCTTTCCATCTGTTTGTGTCATCTTTGATTTCTTTCATCATCATATAGTTTCAGAGTATAGGTTTTTTGTTTCCTTAGGCAATTTTATTTCTAGGTGTTTTATTCTTTTTGATACAATGGCAAATGGGATTGTTTCTTTAATTTATCTTTCTGATCTTCATTGTTAGTGTACATAAATGGATTACATTTCTGTGTAATAATTTTGTAATAATAATAATTACACACTTAGTTATCCTGCAACTTTACTGTGCTCAGACACTCAGTTGTGTCTGATTCTTTGTGACCCCATGGACTGTAGACCACCAGGCTTCTCTGTCCATGGGATTCTCCTGGCAAGAATACTGGAGTGGGTTGCCATTTCCTTCTCCAGAAACTATATTACAGCTCTTCAAAAATGAATTCAGGGGTTTTCTGATAGCATCTTTAGGATTCTTTGTGTAGAGTATCATGCCATCCACAAGCAATGACAGTTTTACTTCTTTTCCAATGTGGATTCCTTTTATTTCTTTTTCTTCTCTGATTTCCATGACTAGTACTTCCAAAACTATGTTAAATGATAGTGATGAGAGTCAATATCCTTTCTTGTTCCTGGTCTTAGAGGAAATGCTTTTATCTTTTAAATGTTTAATATGATGCTAACTATATTTTTGTCATATATGGCCTTTATTATGTTCAGATAGGTCTCCTCTGTACCCACTTTCTAGAGATTTTTTTTAAATCTCAATGGATATTGAGTTTTGTTAAAAGCTCTTTCTACCATCTATTGAGATGGTCATATAATTTTATTCTTTAATATTCTTTGATATCATATATCACACAGATTGATGTCCAGATATTGCAAAATGCTTGTATCCATGGTATAAATCCCACCTTATCATGTTGTGTGATCCTTTAATGTATTATTTGATTTGGTTTGCTAGTAGTTTGTTGAAATTTTTCACATCTGTATTCATCAGTGATACTGACCCATGGTTTCCTTCTTTGCAGTATCTATGTCTGGTTTTGGTATCAGGGTGATGGTATCCTCATAGGATGAGTTTGAGAATATTCCTTCTTATGCAAATTTTTCAGTAGTCTCAGAAGGATAGGTTTAACCCTTCTGTAAGGTTTTAGTAGAATACACCTGTGAAGCCATCTGGTCCTGGACATTTTTTGTTAGACGTTTTTAAAGCGCAGTTTCAATTCCATTACTTGTGATTGGTATGTTCATATTTTCTATTTCTTCTTATTTCATTCATGGGAGCGTATACCTTTCTAAGAATTTGTACATTTCTTCCAGGTTTTCCATTGCATTGACATACAGTTGCTTGCAGTTGTCTCTTATGATCCTTTGTATTTCTGTGGTGTTTGTTTTAAATTATGTTCTTTTTCATTCTAATTTTATTGATTTGAACTCTCTCCCTTTTTCTTTCCTTGATGAGTTTGGCTAAAGGTTTATCCATTTTGATTATTTTTAAAGAACAAGCTTTTAGTTTTATTGATCTTTTCTATTTTTTTTTCCTTTTTGATTATGATTTGTTTTCTTCTACTAACTTTGGTGTTGTTTGTTCTTCTTTTTCTATTGCTTTAGGTGTAAGGTTAGGTTGTTTATTTGAAAATTCTCTTGCTTCCTGAGATAAGATTGTATTGCTATAAACTTCGTTCTTACAACTGCTTTTGCTTCTTCCCATAAGTTTTGGATCATCATGCTTTTATTTTCATTTATCTCTACGTGTTTTCTTTTATTATTATGCTTTGATTTATTCAGTGATCTATTGGTTTCTTGACAACATGTTGTTTACCTTCAACCCATTTGTGTTTTTTTCAGTGTTTTTCTTGAAGTTGAATTCTAATCTCATAGCATTGTGGTCAGAAAAGATGCTTGATATGATTTCAGTTTTCCTAAACTTATCACGGCTCACTTTGTGGCCCAGCCTGTGATCAGTCCTGGAGAATGTTCCATGTGAACTTGAAAGGAATGTATATTCTGCTTCTTTTGGATGGGGTGCACTATAAATTAAGTCCATCTGGTCTTTCTTTTAAGGCTTGTGTTTCCTTTGGTCTTCTGTCTGGATGATCTGTCCATTGCTGAAAGTGGGATGTTAAAGTCCCCCAGTATTATTGTGTTACTGTTGATTTCTCTTTTTATGGCTGTTAGTATTTGATTTATATATTAGGATGCTCCTATTTTAGGTGCAAGTACATTTGTAGCTATTACATCTTCCTTTTGGATTGATCCCTTGATCATTATGTAGTGTCCTTCTCTGTCTATTGTGAAAGTCTTTATTTAAAGTCTATTTTGTCTGATGAATGTTGCTACTGCGGCTTTCTTCTGACTTCCGTTTGCATGGAATACCTTTTTCCATCCTCTGACTTTCATTGTGTATGTGTACTTAGATATGATGTGGATCTCCTGTAGACAGTATACATACAAGTCTGGCTTTTGTATCTATTTAGCTAGTCTATGTCTTTGGTTGGAGCATTTAATCCATTTACATTTAAGCTAGTTAGCAATGTCTCTTCCTAGTTCTATATTCTTTATTGTTTTGGATTTGTTTCTGTAGGTCTTTTTTCTTCCCTTTCTCTTTTGTTCTGTTTTCTTGTGATTTGATGACTAGCTTCAGTGTTGAATTTGTTTTTCTTTTTTGTGTGTGTATCTACTGTAGATTTTCAGTTTGCTGTCACCATGAGGATTTGATATAGCAGTCCATACATAAACAAGGTTAAGTTGCTGATGTTTTAATTTCAAGTGCATTTCCAATATCTTGTATTTGTGCTCCCTTATTCTCACAGTTACTGGTTTTGATAGCATATTTTGCATATTTTTGTGCAGATGATTTCCTTTCTTACTTTTTTTGCCTTTACTGGTAGGCTTTTCCATTCTTAATTTCTTTGTTTCTAGTAGTGAATTTCAGTTAGGATTTGTTGCAGATCTGGTCTGGTGGTAATGAGTTCTCTGTAAAGCTTTTGATTTATCTGTTGCAACTGAATGATAGTCTTCTTGGACAGGGTATTCTTGGTTGTAGGTCCTTCCCTTTCATCACTTTGGATACATCATGCCACTCCCTTCTGGCCTGCTGAATTTCTGCTGAGAAATCAGGTGATAATCTTATGGGAGTTATGTATGTTATCTGTTGTTTTCCCCTAGTTGCTTTTAATGTTTTTCTTTGTCTTAAATATTTGTCCATTTAATCCTGTGTGTCTTGGTATATTCCTCCTTGGGTTTATCTTGCCTGAGACTCTTTGCACTTCCTGTACTGTACTCACTGTCTTGTTTCCCATGTTAGGGAAATTTGGGGCAATTTATATTCATTTTTCTCTCTCTTTTCCTTCAGAAACTCATATAAATGTCAATATTGGTGCATTTAACTTTGTCCCAGACTTTTAGACTCTCTTCATTTCTTTTTATTATTTTTTTTCTTTATTCTGTTCTGCAGCAGTGGTTTCCACTGTTCTTCTAGTTCACTTAGCCATTCTTCTGCCTCAGTTACTCTGCTGTTGCTTGCTTCTAGTGGATTTTTCATTTCAGTTACTGAATTGTTCCTCTCTTTTTGTTCTTTTGTTTTTCTAGGTCTCTTAAACATTTCTTACATCATCTTGATCTTTTTATGACATCTTGTATCATCTTCACTTTCATTACTCTGAATTCCTTTTTGGGTAGATCACCTATCTCATTTCAATAAGATGTTCTTCTAAGTTTTATCTTGTTCCATCATCTGGGACATATTCTTCTGCAACCTCATTTTGTCTAATTTTCTGTGATTGTAATTTCTTTTCTGTAGGCTTTAGGATTGTAGTTCTTTTTGCTTCTGCTGTCTGTCCCCTGGGATAAGACTATCTGAGTCTGAGAGGCTTGCACAGGCTTCCTGGTGGGAGGATTTTTTTCCTGCCCACTGGCAGGTAGAGCTGGGTCTAGTCCTTTTGGTGGGCAGAGCTGTACTCAGAAAGTCTGTGTGCTGATGGATGGGGCTGTGTTCCTGCCTTGGTGGTTGTTTTGGATGAGGTATCCCAGCACTGGAGCCTACAGGATGTTGGGTGGGGCTAGATCTTGGGGAGGAAATGGTATTCACCAGAACTTCCACTACGAGTTGTTTTTTTTTTTTTTTTTCCAGTTTGTGGAAAATAATTATACCACCTGGCAAGTACAGAATTTGGTTTCATTGCGATCGTGACTTTGCCCCTCCTTCTGTCTTGTTGTGGTTTTTTCTTTGTCTTTGGATGTGGAATATTTTTTTTTTAGATGATCCTAGCATTTTGCTGATGTTGTGGATGGTTGTTGAGCAATTAGTTGTGATTTGGATGTTTTTGAAAGAAGGGGTGAACTCACACTTTTCTGCCTTGCCATCTTACTGCCAGTTGATTCAGAAATTTGAATACACGTAATTTTTAAATCCTCCAATAGCCACCTTTTAAAATGATAAAAGTATCAGTTATATTTAACCCAGTATATCCAAAATCACATAATTTTACACATAATCAATATAAAATTAACAAAATACCATGTGTACTTAGGCACATTTTGGTTTGTACTAACCCTATTTCAAGTACTTAATATGGACAGGTGACTAGCTGCTACCTTATTCAACAAGTCTGTATACTGTCCACATTCATTGGTATTCAATTTTGTATCAGATTTTCCCACTGTTTAAACATAAATGAGTTTTTTTTTTTTTTAATGGCCAAATCACCTGTTGTTAAAACTATGATTGTTTTCCTACCCTATCAGTAGAGTGGCAGTTTCCTTACTTTGAGGTTCCTTTACATGTCCTTTTGGTGAATGTTGTTCTTACTTTTGATTGTGATTCATTCACCTACACTTATGGCTGATTAACATTTTTAAAATCATTTTTTGAAGTTCTTTCTCTAAGCAGGATTTCATGCAAATAGTTTGAAATTGTATACATCAAAACAAAAAAAGCATTTGTTGAGTTTATTGAATCCCTACAATGGTTATTATCCATGGCACACATTGAATATAAGAAGGAATAACTAGATAATTTCCTCCATTTACTCCACAAATGAGTATCAGCAAAATGAGCCACTGCTGAATGTGTTTGTTCAAACAGTAAGACCTAGCCTTCAATTATGAATACCACATTCTTTTTCTAGTAACAGCACCAACTTTGGAATCTTCTTACATTTCACTTATAACAGAAAATCAGTAAACTTGATCCTGCCTTTAAGATAATGGGCTATTGAAGATTAGCTTAAATGCCCAGATGGATCTCTGAATGGGCATTGCCTACAACTGCCTTCCCAACACCTTAAACATTAAAGGAAAAGAATACATTGAAAAGCTTTAAATATCATCAAAGATTCTGTCATAATGATACCAGCAATTACCATGTGTCATAACCCTAGGATTGTGCATACTAGCAGGACCCTTTTTTTTAAAATACATTCAAGTGTAAATCAGTATTTTAATTTTATACCTCTTTAAGCTTATTGGTGAAGGTATAGTAAGTACTTCTTTCATGCTAACAACATTGGAATCCTTTCCGTTTCTTTACACTCTTTTCCTAGTGTGTAACCAACAATCTGTCTCAAAGAGATTCCATCAGAATCCTTGGTCTGCCCAATATACCTCTACTCCTAGTATTTTTACTTCTGTTTTTCTCTTAGATACTTTTAACTTCATGATTTCTTCCCAACTTTAGTTTAGAATGTTCATTTTTGCATGTTTTTTCATGGTTGGTAACAATATCCAGTACAGGTATGTATTGGTTAACACATATATAACCTTATTTTTGTTGCTACTGGTGTTCTTTTCTCCATAATTATGATCATCTTATTCAAAATAGATGGCTCCCCTTGCAAGGTTACTGATTCTTCTTCATATTGAAACCTCCACTTGGAAAAATGTTTTACCTTTTATAATTATGTTGATTGTTAAATTCTTTCAGTTTTAAGTTATTATCTACACAGTATGTACAATAGATGTGAACAGTAACTACTAACCTCTTTACTTCTGTGACCAGTAAGTCAGTTAATTAGTCTTTACAAAGCAGTAGTAAAGATGCTTTGTAAAGCATTATTACAAAGCATTAGTCTTTACAAAACATTTCCCTAGGAATGCAGTAATGGTTTATCCTTAGTGATTAATCTTGAGACATTTCATCAAATTAGATAGTTACTATTACTTTGCCAACAAAGGTCCATCTAGTCAAGGCTATGGTGTTTCCAGTGGTCATGTATGGATCTGAGAGTTGGACTGTGAAGAAGGCTGAGTGCCGAAGAATTGATGCTTTTGAACTGTGGTGTTGGAGAAGACTCTTGAGAGTCCCTTGGACTGCAAGGAGATCCAACCACTCCATTCTGAAGGAGATCAGCCCTGGGTGTTCTTTGGAAGGAATGATGCTAAAGATGAAACTCCAGTACTTT
>NW_011494832.1:4468418-4474785 GCF_000754665.1 Bison bison bison | reverse complement strand
ATGCGAAGAGTTGACTCATTGGAAAAGACTCTGATGCTGGGAGGGATTGGGGGCAGGAGGAGAAGGGGACAACAGAGGATGAGATGGCTGGATGGCATCACCGACTTGATGGACATGAGTTTGAGTGAACTCCAGGAGTTGGTGGTGGACAGGGAGGCCTGGCGTGCTGCGATTCATGGGGTTGCAAAGAGTTGGACACGACTGAGCAACAGAACTGAACTGAACTGAAGCCTGTTTTGGAATTGAGACTCTGAATTATGTTGTAGGGATACAAAGATAGGTAAAAGCATCCCTATCAAGAACGTCGTCGGCATGATGGTAGATTTGTGGGAAAAAGGAGGGGGTTTCATTGTGGTATTATTACAAAACAAATACCCTTACCTGTACCATTAATCATGTCACAATAACTTGCCTGATAGGAGAGATGCCTTAGGGGGAAAAAAAAAAAGGAAAGGAAATGAACATTTGCATTCCAAGAGCACATCTCACATTAATTTTTCTTTTATGGTTCAAGTGGTGGGGGTGGTGGTTTAGTTGCTAAGTTGTGTCTGACTCTTACAGGAGTCTGTAGCTCACCAGGCTCTTTTGTCCATGGGATTTTCCAGGCAGGAATACTTGAGTGAGTTGCCATTTCCTTCTCCTGGCAATCTTCCTGACCCAGGGCTTGAACTTGGGTCTCCTGCATTGCAGAGAGTTTCCTACATTACAGGTGGATTCTTTACCGACTGAGCCACCAGGAAAGCCCTACTTCTGCTAACGTAATAAACATTGATTAGACTAGTTGTGACAAATGCTAAATTTAAGAAATACTCTAAATCATTTGGTCTATGTTTTGTTAGAAGTTTTCATCTTGCTGAGGTGAATGAAGTGCCTGATACCATTAAGTGGCCAGATTATAAAATAAAAACTGATAAATTTTGTTAGGAACAACTTGGAACAGACCGAGTTTTTAAACATTTTTTGAGAAATATTTATCAGAAATTTAGATCTCTGTTTAGGATTAAATTTCTGTGTTCCGGTGGGAGAAGTGGATTATTACATAGTATATTGAGTGTTCAACTGAATAGGAGAAAAATACTAAGTAGGTAACTGATGTAAACTCAGTATGAGGGAAAAGAGGGGAGTGTGGAGGAGCAAAGAAGCAGATGTTTGATCAGAAGTGACTGGAAATGTAGATAATCAATTTATACTTTTCCCCTCTTTTAACTTTGCATGAACTGACATTAAAATAGAATGGAGTTTATTAATTTATACTCTGGTATTTTCATGAAAAATACATATACATATAACTGGAAACAGTACAAACAATGATGGTGATTGTTTCTCTGCAGTCTCAGCCACTTTTTGGTGATAGAAAATGGGTTTTTCACCCTCCAAATATATCATACCGTAAGATGTCAAGGCAAGCTGTTGCTTCTATTTGAAACACAATAAGCCGTCAATAATGCTCAGTCTTGCCGTGGTCAGTTAAATTAACCTTATCTTAACCTTAACGGAGAAGGCAATGGCACCCCACTCCAGTACTCTTGCTTGGAAAATCCCATGGATGGAGGAACCTGGTAGGCCGCAGTCCATGGGGTCGCTAAGAGTCAGACACGACTGAGCGACTTCACTTTCACTTTTCACTTTCCTGCATTGGAGAAGGAAATGGCAACCCACTCCAGTGTTCTTGCCTGGAGAATCCCAGGGACGGCGGAGCCTGGCAGGCTGCTGTCTATGGGGTCGCGTAGAGTTGGACACGACTGAAGCGACTTAGCAGCAGCAGCAGTAGTAACCTTAAACTCATGTGAAATTCTTATTCCAATTAGGAGCACTCAGTAACTCTTCAGAACCTCTCTGTAATACTGAAATTAAAGAAATGCTCACTGTACTCAATATATGAACACTGATATGATATCCCATAAAATGAGCATTTAGATGTGTTTTATCCCTCCATTAGATTTTCCTGTAAAAAAAAAATGTGAGTATGAACTCTGTAGATGAAAAAGGAATATGAGTAACTATTTAACTGTTTTATGCAAATTTTAGATAGGAACTCAGTGTGAGGTAATGCTTGCTTAATTAATAAAAATGTTCCATCTCTTGATTTTGATTATTCTTTGTCATAAAATCACTGATCTAAAACTCATTTTAACTTTGAGGAGAAAAGTCTTTTTCTCCTTGGTATTTATTGGGGTTCTTCCTATTTTAGACATATGACAGATTAGATGTACTCCAGATAAGCAGGCAGAAGTTAGAGAAAAGTAGGAAATTGTGGCTAGTGAACATATCTCATTCTACTACTGCTTCACAGAATATGTGCTTTTTATTTTCAAGTTCAGTATGTCAGTTTTAAACAGGAAATAATAATTCCATTTTTATAATGATAGGCTTTTTAAAAAAGCTGAGTTATTTTAAGAACATTTGGAAGGGGAAAGTCATAAAAGTTGTAGCATGGATTCATTAAGCTTCCATCGTTATAGACATGTTTAGTCATGTCACTGGAATGAACAATAATTTTATTTCATGCTCATTAAAAAAAAAAAAAACAGTATATTTTCCTAGCTCCTGGATGATGAGTTGACATATTGATATTCTTCCTTTTAATTTGCTATTATGTAATTGAAGTGTGCATGAAAACTCTGGTTATGCAACACAGATTAAAGTGGCCCCTTTAGATTTCTGTATATAAGAGACCTGTTCATAAAGGTGAACCCTCCAGTGGGGCTGATACTCAGCAGCTATGTACCAGTGTGACCAGTCATCACAACTAAAAGGTTAATGCCTGATAGACCAGGAGTTTCTAAGGGCCGAGATACAGGCAACTCTGTGCCATAGGTTGGTGCCTGTGCCTTACCAGTTGGTAAATAAGTTTCTTGCCTGCCTTAAAGCATCCTAGTGACACACACACACATACAACTTTGCCTGTATACTTACTTTTTGCCTTTATATGTGTCTATTCTGGCAACTTTGCTTATGTCATCTTTCCCATTGAAAACTTTATAAACTCCATCTGCAGTGTTGTTGTACTGAAGAAATACATGCAAGAAAAAATTACTTCTAAAACAAGCCATGCTTTCCAAATTATAAAGTATGTAATTAACTCACTTTTGCATTTCTCAGACACTGGCTGTTCACAATTATTTTATATGATTTGAAATGTATAAGTGATGAATTTTTAAAATTACTTATTTTTAATATTTTATAAAAACAAGATATAAAAAGTGCCTAGAAATAAGTGCTAGATGCTGAGATAAAGGAAGAAAACAACTATCAGAAGCTGACATGATCCAACTCCAGTACTCTTGTAATTAAGCCAGAAAGGCCATTTTGATCACTAGTCCTGTTATATTGAGGTGAAGGAATAGTTAACAAAACCTATGAGAAATATGACAGCTTTCCTGAAGTTTTCTCAATATTATGATCTCTAATATGTGGTTACTAAAATTTAGGTACACAAAATTAAAAACAGAATTAGCGAAGGAAAGAATTGAGTATTTTAGGTAAATAATAATAACTGAATTTATTATCCTTTAAGGCTTCTATACTTAAATTTAATTGATATATAACCTTGCAATCCTAAAAATCATCTCAGGATAATTAAAGAATATAACAGATATATAATAAAGCGCCAAATGAATTCATATTCAATTTTTAAATGCAGTAATCAACTGGTTCTTTTCATGGTTCAAAACATTAAACTATAACTAAGTACATCACCAAGTTCACATCTTCTTAAATTTCCTATATGTCACTTCATGACATTTGTAGATGTTTTTATCAACTAACTATGAAAATATGACATTGCTGATTTATCCTTCTTGTTGTGTAGAATTTCAGGTAACTTTTAAATTTACATTAAAACAAACTTGTAGGTCTAGAGAAGGAAGAATGGTATGATGAATACATTTCGTATAAAAACTGGGCATTCAATTTGATTGTGCATAGATAGAAAACCAAAGTCGAAAGTGTTCAAAGTTTTTCCACCCTACAACTTAATTTTAGACAACTTATATGTTTGTCAAAGAATGGAAACTTGATTAAATGTTAGTTTAATTTTGATTAGTAAATTCAGACAAGTAAATTTTCCCAGCTAGGAAAGATAAAACTATGTGACATAGACTTTGAAATAGTGAGAATATTTATTAGGGTTAATACACTAATAGGGTTAAGAAATAGGGTTGCTGCTGCTGCTGCTGCTAAGTCACTTCAGTTGTGTCCGACTCTATGCGACCCCAGAGACAGCAGCCCACGAGGCTCCCCCATCCCTGGGATTCTCCAGGCAAGAACGCTGGAGTGGGTTGCCATTTCCTTCTCCAATGCATGAAAGTGAAAAGTGAAAGGGAAGTCGCTCAGTCGTGTCTGACTCCTAGCGACCCCATGGACTACAGTCTACCAGGCTCCTCCGTCCATGGGATTTCCCAGGCAAGAATACTGGGGTGGGGTGCCATTGCCTTCTCCGAAGAAATAGGGTTAACACACTAAATAATAAAACTGTGAATTGCCAATGCCATTATATTTATCTGGTGAAAGTCCAATAATATTGACATTTGTATTGTTACTCACAGGATAAAATGAACCAACTGTAGTAGTAGGGTATGGAACCAAATGCAAGAATGGATCCTTACAGGCCCACTAGTATATATAGTTTTTTTAAAGTTCTCTTTTGAAACATGAGAATTTGACTTTTTGATAAGTGAGTTGAGTATTCAATTCACTTTTTAAACTTTTAAAAGTGACTTTTAAGAACTTAGAGTATGTACTCTGAGATCAGAAATACGGTTGACACACTAAATGATAAACTTATGAATTGTCAATGTGATTATATTTATCCAGTTAAAAGTCTAACAGTATCAAGATTTATAATTGTTACTTACAGGATAAAACACATCAACTTCGGTAGGAATAGAGTATGGAATCAAGTTCAAGAATGGATCTGTATATCCCCACAATAGTTCTTTCAAAGTTCTCTTTTGAAACAGAAGAATTTGACTTTTTGGTAAGTGAACTAAGTATTCCTTAAATGTATCTGGATAGAGATGTGATACAGCCTGAAAAAAAAAAATCATGGTTTAAGACACCAACTGCAGTATCACTTTCTTAACAAATAAATATAAATACAAGAATTAAACTGAATAAAACAATTTCCAGCTATCTTTAAAATGACTGCCAAATCTACCCAGGACTAAAAGTATATTATTTCTTCATCTCTTAATGATTACATTTCTCTGTGGTTGTGTGGGCCACAGGAAGAAGAGTTTCAAAGTTAAGTCCTACTTTTTGACAAATTTTACTTATTTATTTCATTAGTGATTTATTTTGGCTGTGCTGAGTCTTCATTGCTGTGCACGCTTCTCTCTAGTTGCCTTGAGCAGGGCCAGTCTCTAGTTGTGGTGCACGGGCTTCTCATTGTGGTGGCTTCTCTTGGTGCAGAGCATGGACTCTCGGGTGTGCAGACTTCAGTAGCTGAGGCATGTGTGCTCAGTGGTTGCGGCTCCCCAGCTCTAGAACACATGCTCAACAGTTGCGGTGCACAGGCTTAGCAGCTTTGAGGCATGTGGGATCTTCCTGGACCAGGGATTGAACTCATGTCTCCTGCATTATCAGGTGGATTCTTTATCACTGAGCCACCAGGGAAGCCCCATAAATCCTTTTTAAAATGATACACTCTAAGTGGTCTTCTAATCAGTCTTCAGTTGTTTATTCTATCATCTTGTCATCTTTCCAAATGATCATAATTCAAAATAATAGCACAAGAAAGCATTTTTATAAAAATGAAAACAAAAGATATCTAATTGTAGTTTTAATCATGGGTTCTAGAGGATTTCAAAATCAGTAATTTTGCTGTTGTCTACTAACTGCTACTTCACTGGAATGTGAAGTCAAGTGGGCCTTAGAAAGCATCACTACGAACAAAGCTAGTGGAGGTGATGGAATGAATTCCAGTTGAGCTATTTCAAATCCTGAAAGATGATGTTGTGAAAGTGCTGCACTCAATATGCCAGAAAATTTGGAAAACTCAGCAGTGGCCACAGGACTGGAAAAGGTCAGTTTTCATTCCAATCCCAAAGAAAGGCAATGCCAAAGAATGCTCAAACTCCCACGCAATTGCACTCATCTCACATGCTAGTAAGGTAATGCTCAAAATTCTCCAAGCCAGGCTTCAGCAATACGTGAACTGTGAACTTCCTGATGTGCAAGCTGGTTTTAGAAAAGGCAGAGGAACCAGAGATCAAATTTCTAACAGCCGCTGGATCATGGAAAAGCAAGAGAGTTTCAGAAAAACATCTATTTCTGTTTTATTGACTACACCAAAGCCTTTGACTGTGTGGATCACAATAAACTGTGGAAAATTCTGAAAGAGATGGGAATACCAGACCACCTGCTG
>NW_011494832.1:4465844-4467831 GCF_000754665.1 Bison bison bison | reverse complement strand
CTCTTGAGAGTCCCTTGGACTGCAAGGAGATCCAACCAGTCCATTCTGAAGGAGATCAGCCCTGGGATTTCTTTGGAAGGAATGATGCTGAAGCTGAAATTCCAGTACTTTGGCCACCTCATGCGAAGAGTTGACTCATTGGAAAAGACTCTGATGCTGGGAGGGATTGGGAGCAGGAGGAGAAGGGGATGACAGAGGATGAGATGGCTGGATGGCATCACTGACTCGATGGACGTGAGTCTCAGTGAACTCCGGGAGTTGGTGATGGGACAGGGAAGCCTGGCGTGCTGCGATTCATGGGGTTGCAAAGAGTCAGACACAACTGAGTGACTGAACTGAGCTCACTGCTACAGCCAGGTTGAGAATGGTGAACGTGTCATCCTCAGTTCCAACTGATAGCGAGGGTTCAAAGATGGCGCCATTGGGCTGCAGGAAAGAGACCATGTGGCTCTCAGAGTCCTGGTTTATATTTTCCTTGGTGAGATAATGAACTCTGAAAAACAGGAGGAACTAAAACTCAAAACTGTTGTTTCAAATGAATGTCATTCATTTTAACAGAAGTTAAAATTCACAATAGTTATTCAAATGAAAATTAATTCTCAAATGCCATTCATTGAAGCAGCGATTATTGAGTACATAAATTATGTCAGAAATTAGGGTAAACAAGCAGATTAAAATGATAAATAAGCCAATGCTGAGCCTCCAGCAAATTAGAGAAGAGGAATCTTAGGTGTGCATAGCAGAGGAGACGGAATATGTGTCTTTTTAGGAGTTTACACAGGTTCTGTGAGAAAACATGGAACAGGTACAAACTTGGGCTATGGATTATGGTGGGGATAATGGACAGGATACAATTCCATATTAAGTGTTCTGAGTGAGAAAAATAAGCTTAGGTAAGATGAGATAGAAAATATCATGTGTTAGGTAAATGTGTTATTTTAGTAATTCAGATGTTTCAATATGGTTGGTTTAAGGAGTAAAGAGAGTGGTGGAAATAAAGTGATTAAAATAGGTAAGATCTGGACCATAAAAGGGTTGCATCCCATAATGAAATGTTTAGCTTTTATCCTGAGGGTGAGGAGAAGAAAGAGAGTTTTAAACAAGGGAATAGTAAGAGCATGTTTTCATATAAGAGAAAGACTGTTCAAAGTGCACAGACTTTCCTGTATTGGCTTTTCCATATTTTCCAATGTTTTAATGAGAATTAAAGATGCTAAGTGAAATATACTTTCTACTTTACAGATCGTTTCCCCTCAATCCCTACCCCATATGTTGTTAAACTTATTACATCTAAGCTTCTCGCTCTAACACCTCTAGGCAAAGTACCATCTACCCTTAGGAAAGAGATCAAGGGTGGTTTTAGGGGGAAAACTCTTTTGCAAGTACAAGATATTTAGAGAGATGAAATAAGGTATACATTATTCATTGCTCTATCATAGAATATCTATTATGTGAGGTTATAGTAGATCTCTGTTGTTATCTGACTAAGGTAAACACTGAAAAAACAGGAAACTGAAGTGTGGAAACAAAAATAAACCAGAGAAAACCTGACGTGATTTCAATCAGGTATATTATGTGTGTTTTATATGCCCAAGCAGTATCTGGTAAATGGTAATTTCTTGGTAAATATTTAAGAATGAATAAATAACGGTTCATATTCTTTAAAAAGTGAATTAACAAAAATATAGAAATATATCTTATTTCTAATATAATTTAATTAAAGCTTTATTGTTCACTATTCTTGGAGTACTGCAGACACAGAATACAAAAATCTAAAACAGCAGCCAGGATAGTCTATTACTACTCAATTATTATTTCCTCTTAGAAAATTATATTTTAAACTTAGATTACGTATTATTAACATTTTACTGTTAAAATACTTTAATTTTCAGGAAGATTTATATATGTATAATATTTGAAATAATAGCAAAATAGTTTTGACCCAAATTGTTTTCTTAGTTGTAGTTATAACACTATACCAGTAGAT
>NW_011494832.1:4462349-4465744 GCF_000754665.1 Bison bison bison | reverse complement strand
TTTTATACATGTTTCAATGCCATTCTCCCAAATCATCCCACTCTCTCCCTCTCCCACAGAGTCCAAAAGGCTGTTCTATACATCTGTGTCTCTTTTGCTGTCTCACATACAGGGTTATCGTTACCATTTTTCTAAATTCCATATATATGCATTAGTATACTGTATTGGTGTTTTTCTTTCTGGCTTACTTCACTCTGTATAAGAGGCTCCAGTTTCATCCACCTCATTAGAACTGATTCAAATGTATTCTTTTTAATGGCTGAGTAATACTCCATTGTGTAAGAGAACATGATCACTCAATTTTGGTGTAAAAATTAGACTACATACAGGTTCTAGAAAGTGTTGGTTAATGAGATCAAAGGGAGGAGTTCCTCTCTACTTTAGCCCAAGATTGGTTTCTGTGTACTCCTACCAAAGCAGAGGAACTTAAAAAAAAAAAAATTATATTGGGTCTGAGAATATTCTGAAGGAATTAACCAGGTCTTCAAAGAATTGGTGTAGATCAGAATAGACATAAGTAAGATCTCAAAGTAGATAATTTTATTCTTTGACCCATGTCACATCCTGCCAGAGTTTCATCAACTTCACATTAGCAGCCAAAGCTAAATAAGCCTGTGCTTCTGTTTGAGGAGGGAGATCCTTCTCCACTGGAAAAGGTTGGTTTCCATTCCAATCCCAAAGAAGGGCAATGCCAGAGAATGTTCAAACTACTGCACAATTGCACTCATTTCACATGCTAGCAAGATAATTCTCAAAATCCTTTAATCTAGGCTTCAACAGTGCATAAACCAAGAACTTCCAGGTGTACAAACTGGATTTAGGAAAGGCAGAGGAATGAGAGATCAAATTGCCAACATCCGTTGGATCATACAAAAAGCAAGGGAATTCCAGGAAAACATCTACTTTTGCTTCGTTGACTACACTAAAGCCTTTGGCTGTGGATCACAACTAATTGTGGAAAATTCTTAAAAAGATGGGAATACCAAACCACCTTACTTGCCTCCTGAGAAATCTGTAAGCAGGTCAAGAAGCAACATAAAAACTCAGCATGGAAAAACTGACTGGTTTAAAATTGGGAAAGGAGTACATCAAGGCTGTATATCATCACCCTGCTTATTTAACTTACATCACAGCACATCATGCAAAATTCTAGGCTGGATGAATCACAAGCTAGAATCAAGATTGCTGGGAGAAATATCAATAACCTCAGATATACAGATGACACCACCCTAATGGCAGAAAGCAAAGCGAAACTAAAGAGCCTCTTTATGAAGGTGAAAGAGGAGAGTGAAAAAAAGCTGGCTTAAAATTCAACATTCAGAAAAACTAAGATCATGGCATCTGGTCCCATCACTTCATGGTGAAATAGATAGGGAAAAAATGGAAACAGTGACAGACTATTTTCTTGGGCTCCAAAATCACTGCAGAAGGTGACTGCCACCATGACAGTGACACTTGCTCCTTGGAAGAAAAGCTATGATAACCTAGACAGCATATTAAAAAGCAGACATATTACTTTGCCACCAAAGGTCCTCCTATGGTTTTACCAGTAGTCATGTTCAGATGTGAGAGCTGGACCCATAAAGAAGGCCAAGTGCTAAAGAATTGATGCTTTTGAACAGTGGTGCTGGAAGACTCCTGAGAGTCCCTTGGACAACAAGGAGATCAAACCAGTCAATCCTAAAGTAAATCAACCCAGAATACCCATTGAAAGGCCTGATGCTAAAGCTCCAATACTTTGGCCACCTGATGTGAACAGCTGACTCATTGGAAAAGACCCTGATGCTGGGAAAGATTGAGGGCAGGAGGAGAAGGGGGCGACAGAGAATGTGATGGTGGGATGGCATCATTGACTCATTGGACTTGAGTTTGAGCAAACTCTGGGAGATAGTGAAGGACAGGGAAGCCTGGCTTGCTGCAGTTCATGGGGTCGCAAAGAGTTGGACATAACTGAGTGACTAAACAACACTTTTCCTCCACTTCCAGTTTCAACTGTATTCAGGATTTAATTGATGGAAAAAGCTATTAGCTTTTCCTGAAATGTAACCAGTCATTTTCCTATTATTTAAGGCATATAAACAGACACTATGGAGAAGGCAGTGGCACCCCAATCCAATACTCTTGCCTGGAAAATCCCATGGATGGAGGGGCCTGGTAGGCTGCGGTCCATGGGGTCGATAAGAGTCAGACACGATAAAGTGACTTCACTTTCATTTTTCACTTTCATGCATTGGAGAAAGAAATGACAACCCGCTCCAGTGTTCTTGCCTGGAGAATCCCAGGGATGGGGGAGCCTGGTGGGCTGACGTCTATGGGGTCACACAGAGTCGGACACAACTGAAGCGACGTAGCAGCAAACAGACACTGAGAACTGTTTTATTGACCTATTGAGACAAAATGACTCATAGTTAATCATAAATTCCTTTAATATTGTTCAGTTTAGTCACTCAGTCATGTCCGACTCTTTGCGACCCCATGAGTCACAGCACACCAGGCCTCCCTGTCCATCACCAACTCCCAGAGTTGACTCAACTCACGTCCATCGAGTCGGTGATGCCATCCAGCCATCTCATCCTCTGTCGTCCCCTTCTTCTCCTGCCCCCAATCCCTCCCAGCATCAGAGTCTTTTCCAATGAGTCAACTCTTCACATGAGGTGGCCAAAGTACTGGAGTTTCAGCTTTAGCATCATTCCTTCCAAAGGAACACCCAGGACTGATTTCCTTTAGAATGGACTGGTTGGATCTGCTGGCAGTCCAAGGGACTCTCAAGAGTCTTCCCCAACACCACAATTCAAAAACATCAATTCTTTGGCACTTAGCTTTCTTCACAGTCCAACTCTCACATCTATACATGACCACAGGAAAAACCATAGCCTTGACTAGATGGACCTTTGTTGGCAAAGTAACGTCTCTGCTTTTGAATATGCTATCTAGGTTGGTCATAACTTTCCTTCAAAGGAGTAAGCATCTTAATTTCATGGCTGCAGTCACCATCTGCAATGATTTTGGAGCCCAAAAAAATAAAGTCTGACACTGTTTCCCCATCTATTTCCCATGAAGTGATGGGACCAGATGCCATGATCTTAGTTTTTTGAATGTTGAGCTTTAAGCCAACTTTTTTACTCTCCTCTTTCACTTTCATCAAGAGGCCTTTTAGTTCCTCTTCACTTTCTGCCATAAGGGTGGCGTCATCTGCATATCTGAGGTTATTGATATTTCTCTCGGCAATCTTGATTCCAGCCTGTGTTTCTTCCAGTCCAGCATTTCTCATGATGTACTCTGCATATAAGTTAAATAAGCAAGGTAACAATATATAGCCTTGACGAACTCCTTTTCCTATTTGGAACCAGTTTGTTTTTCCATGTCCAGTTCTAACTGTTGCTTCCTGACCTGCA
>NW_011494832.1:4457497-4462085 GCF_000754665.1 Bison bison bison | reverse complement strand
TGTCCCCTTGGTATCTCTAATTTTCTTGAAGAGATCTCTAGTCTTTCCCATTCTGTTGTTTTCCTCTTTCTTTGCATTGATTGCTGAGGAAGGCATTCTCATGTCTTCTTGCTATTCTTTGGAACTCTGCATTCAGATGCTTATATCTTTCCTTTTCTCCTTTGCTTTTCACTTCTCTTCTTTTCACAGCTATTTGTAAGGCCTCCCCAGACAGCCATTTTGCTTTTTTGCATTTCTTTTCCATGTTATATATATACAAATTTATTTGTGTACTTTAGTTGCAAACTAACACAAAACACAAAAATTGTTTGTGTACTTTAGTTGCAAACTAACTTCTCTTTCCAACCCTCACCTCTTTGCTTCTCCAAGTAAATCAATTACATCTTACTCATTTCACTTTTATCCCTTAAAGGGAGAAGTTCACACCTCTAAGAATAAAATATATATTAACTGTCACCTATCAGAGCAGGACTAGGAGAGGGGTCAGTATTGTGTTTGTTTTTCTATACCACAATTAGTATCCTTTAAAGTCAAAGCATAACCTCTCCAGACAAACAAAAAATTAAACAAAAATCATGGTAAGTTCTCAAATTCTAACAACTATTATCTTTTATTACATGCCATCAGTTCACTCAGTTCTGATTTTTCAAGTTATGCTTAGATGCTTATTAAGTTATATGTGAATTCTAGATTTTCAAATGCACATATCGTAGCTACATCATTTTTTTTTGAAACAAGATATTTACATAGGCTTTTGATAATGACATAAGAACTGTAAGACTCTGAAAAAAAATTTTTTTTTGAAGGTAATATTTTTTTCTGTAACAAAGAAAACCAGGTAATCTGTGAGAGAGTTGTGAATAGTCATGGGCATATGCCTGGAGCTAGGACACATGGGGATAATTGCTGGACAGAGTGACACTCCGGCACTCCACAGCTTACATTATGTGTTGTAGCAGCAGGCATCCCCTCCCAGCTGCTCTTACTTCATTATATTTGAGTGTGAGTTTTTGATATAGTTGTTGATATAGAAATATATTAATGCACAGAAAGGAAAGAAATTATGTAATTACAGACTACCTAAAACAAGTAAGTAAAACTATAAATTAGAGGAAACTATTGAAAATATGATATTTTGTACCTAACCATGGCATATAACTAGTTGAAATTATTCTTGAGGAACAATAAAAATTTTTATAACAAATGATACAGCAGGACTTAACTCTGTCCCCATATGGGCACCATAAATAGATTCCTAATATCACAATAAAATTAGTGGTTTTGGCACCTCTGGCCCCCCTTTTCTTTGATAGTTAGAGAAAACAGTCTATAATTTAGATAGGAGAAATTTACTCAATAGTATAAGAGTTACTAATTCTCAAGTTTATATAAATCGCAACATATCCCCTGGTTTCAGTTTATTTAATTTAAAATTGAAATGTTCTGGCTAATTATTTTCCCCTAGTTCTAATAGTCTAATGTTTGGTTCAGAAGTATGTTGAATTATTAAGGCATATAAAATATTTAGTCTCAATAGTGGGTAAATTATAAGAATGAAACTATTAAATAAGTAAAAACACCCTTAAGAGCTGGAAAATAGTTTGAATAGAAATCCTTAGCAGGTTTTGTGGTTATATAAAAACTGTGGTGTTGGAGAAGACTCTTGAGAGTCCCTTGGTCTGCAAGGAGATTCAACCAGTCCATCCTAAAGGAGATCAGTCCTGGGTGTTCATTGGAAGGACTGATGTTGAAGCTGAAACTCCAATACTTTGGCCACCTGATGTGAAGTGTTGACTCATTGGAAAAGACCCTGATGCTGGGAGAGATTGGGGGCGGGAGGAGAAGGGGATGACAGAGGATGAGATGGCTGGATGGGATCACCCACTCGATGGACGTGTGAGTGAACTCCGGGAGTTGGTGATGGACAGGGAGGCCTGACGTGCTGTGATTCATGGGGTCACAAAGAGTCGGAAACGATTGAGCGACTGTACTGAACTGAAAATCAGTTTAATGTTGAGGTTCTCAAAATTGAGTATGTGTTGAAATCCTCCAGGATATTTTTTGAATTCATTACTGGTGCCAAAACTTGGAGTATCTGATATGTTTGGTAAGGTGGGACCTGAGAATTTGCATTTCTCCATAGTTCCCAGGAGATGCTGATGTTACTGGTCCAGCAGTCACACTTTGAGAACACTCTTATAACCCACACTTTCAATTTTAGGATTTAAAAATACTCTGGTTTTACATTTTTTGGATAGATTTTTTTTCCTATTTAACATGCAGATTTTAGAATTATTTAGAATATACGTCACAAGTAAAACTCCTATAGCTTTTTAAATGTATGGCAGTTAATTGATGCTGGTAAACTCATAATAAAATATGTATTTCTTATCATCATTGTATCTTTAGGGTTTTAAATAGGCAGAAACAAATATTTCAATGTATATTAATGGCAAGAAAATGACGAGTATGTTTCAATAAAACAGCATTTGTCAAATGAAAGCTTTTTCAGAAATACATATGATCAAGTGCCACTTTTTGTGGGGACTCACTCACCTGTATGTGTAAGGACTCCTTTGCTTGACTTTAATTTTGCTGCTATGAACTGCCACTTCCTTTGGATTCTATACATCGAATATCCAGAATTGTCTATAAACATCTGTGTCTGTTTTAAACCAATTTTTAAAAGCAATTGTACCTTCTTCAAGGACAGCTTCCTGTGAAACAGAAAACAACTTTGGGTTATTTCTTTGTGGTCAGTATGGGCATTTGTGGGCATTGCAAACCTTTAATTATCCAGTGAAAAGACTAAACTCAAGTATCTTTTCATGAGAACCTTGGCAACCTGCCACATGCTTGCAACAGAAATGTTTTCAGCACTTGAGATAGCAGTCTCTTTTAGTCAACATTTTAAAAAGAGAATCATGTGATATTGTAGACATGTCTGGTGATTGTAAGGCCAACCATTGGCAAGCTTTAAAGTGACCTTATGACAGTATTGTGAAAGCTTATAATACAATTATTAAGAAAATTTCATCAAAACTTTTCCAGAAAGTTCTTATCAGGTCAAACATTAACTTTTTTGCCCTCTGTGAGTTGCACTGAGGAAGGAAAGGAAAAAAATCTGATGGTATTGAAGCTTTTTCACTTTTCTTCAGAAGCTTCAGAATCCTGCTCAGTGTGGCTTCCCTAATTCTCAATATGTTTATAGAAACATGTTAGTACATATTTCCAGAAACTTCAGCAGTCTAATTCATTACATTTAGGCTACTACATTTTAGATAAAAGGGGGAATGAAGGTTTCTTATTATTCTTTGTGAAATCCATTAAGAATGTTAAGAATCATGGATGTTCCTTGTAGTAACGATACACAAATAGAGAAAATATCAGTGACAGAATCAGAAAACCCTGCTTTAGAAATCTCTCCTGTGCTACAGGAGTTGAAACTACAAAGAGTCACCAAACTCTCATGGGTCAATTTCATTATGTGTCAATGGAGGGAATTATCATAGATGCTCTCCCAGGTTCCTTTCAAGGCTTTGACTCTCTTTGAAGGAAGCCCAGGAAGCTCTAGAAGCTAATGCATACGAAGGTGACTTTGTAGCA
Organism: Bison bison bison; assembly: GCF_000754665.1. Classification (NCBI taxonomy): domain Eukaryota; kingdom Metazoa; phylum Chordata; class Mammalia; order Artiodactyla; family Bovidae; genus Bison; species Bison bison. The sequence continues at coordinate 4,458,479 of NW_011494832.1, read as the reverse complement.
GACAGTGTTTCCAATTAAGTACCTTAGGAGGAATATGTACCCAGATGTAATGCTTCAGTTTATCTTAGTGCTGGAGGAAGAGGGAGAACAATGTTTCACAGAAAATTGAGCCTAAAATCCTCATGAACACAAGGACAATCTGACCTTTCATTCACCAGGAAGCATCAGTTCATAGAAGGAGGGATCAGGAAAGGACACTGAACATTGGCCCGTTTTCTGGGAGAGCATGCCGAGGCTCTGAGAAGCCTGGTGTCTGGCCAAGGGTCGCCAGGTCCAATACGTAGAGGTAGAATCATGACAAGGCTCCTAGGCTCTGGCCCTTTGTTTACTCCACTTTTCCTCTGTGCTTTTACTAGTTTTTTTTGTTTCTGTCATCTCTGCACTTGGTTGATAGTAGTCAAATTAAGTTTCATATCTTCAGGATACTTTACTTATTGCTTAATGGAGAGAATAAGGGAATTTCTTAGAGATGAACAGAGTATCAGCTAAAATGCCAGTACAAACGCCTGTGCTGTCATAATCCTTTTACACAGGGTGCATTGCAGCTGCTAAATCTTTGTGAGACTGTCTTACTTTTTACAAGCAATTATCCTTGAAGAACTTTTTCTTTGCTCCTAAAAAGTCTTTATTTCCATAGCAAACCCAAAATTGAGACAAAATTACTGCTATTCTAAATGTAAAGATGTTTACCCTAAATGATCAGGATGTTATAGCTGGAACCTATATGGAAACTGAAAGCTATGTTAGTTTACCCATTTTGAGAGACTTTATAAAGAAAAAAACATACACCAACATACACACATACATATGATTTCTTTCACATTATAGAATCTTCAGATCAGATCAGATCAGTTGCTCAGTCGTGTCCGACTCTTTGCGACTCCATGAATCGCAGCACGCCAGGCCTCCCTGTCCATCACCAACTCCCGGAGTTCACTGAGACTCACGTCCATCGAGTCAGTGATGCCATCCAGCCATCTCA
>NW_011494832.1:4455759-4457397 GCF_000754665.1 Bison bison bison | reverse complement strand
ACTCTCACATCCATACATGATCACAGGAAAAACCATAGCCTTGACTAGACGAACCTTTGTTGGCAAAGTTCTCTGCTTTTGAATATGCTATCGAGGTTGGTCATAACTTTCCTTCCAAGGAGTAAGCGTCTTTTAATTTCATGGCTGCAGTCACCATCTGTAGTGATTTTGGAGCCCAAAAAGATAAAGTCTGACACTGTTTCCACTGTGTCCCCATCTATTTCCCATGAAGTGATGGGACCGGATGCCATGATCTTAGTTTTTTGAATGTTGAGCTTTAAGCCAACTTTTTCACTCTCCACTTTCACTTTCATCAAGAGGCTTTTGAGCTCCTCTTCACTTACTGCCATAAGGGTGGTGTCATCTGCATATCTGAGGTGATGGATATTTCTCCCAGCAATCTTGATTCCAGTTTGTGTTTCTTCCAGTCCAGCATTTCTCATGATGTACTCTGCATAGAAGTTAAATAAACAGGGTGACAATATACAGCCTTGATGAACTCCTTTTCCTATTTGGAACCAGTCTGTTGTTCCATGCCCAGTTCTAACTGTTGCTTCCTGACCTGCATACAAATTTCTCAAGAGGTAGATCAGGTGGTCTGGTATTCCCATCTCTAGAAGAATTTTCCACAGTTTATTGTAATCCACACAGTCAAAGGCTTTGGCATGGTTAATAAAGCAGAAATAGATGTTTTTCTGGAACTCTCTTGCTTTTTCGATGATCCAGCGGATGTTGGCAATTTGATCTCTGGTTCCTCTGCCTTTTCTAAGACCAGTTTGAACATCAGGAAGTTCATGGTTCACATATTGCTGAAGCCTGGCTTGGAGAATTTTGAGCATTACTTTACTAGCGTGTGAGATGAGTGCAATTGTGTGGTAGTTTAAGCATTCTTTGGCATTGCCTTTCTTTGGGATTGGAATGAAAACTGACCTTTTCCAGTCCTGTGGCCACTGCTGAGTTTTCCAAATTTTCTGGCATATTGAGTGCAGCACTTTCACAGCATCATCTTTCAGGATTTGGAATAGTTCAACTGGAATTCTGTCACCTCCACCAGCTTTGTTCGTAGTGATGCTTTCTAAGGCCCACTTGACTTCACAATCCAGGATGTCTGGCTCTAGGTGAGTGATCACACCATTGTGATTATCTGGGTCGTGAAGATCTTTTTTGTACAGTTCTTCTGTGTATTCTTGCCATCTCTTCTTAATATCTTATGCTTCTTTTAGGTCCATACCATTTCTGTCCTTTATCGAGCTCATCTTTGCATGAAATGTTCCTTTGGTATTCTGATTTTCTTGAAGAGATCCCTAGTCTTTCCCATTCTGTTGTTTTCCTCTATTTCTTTGCATTGATCGCTGAAGAAGGCTTTCTTATCTCTTCTTGCTATTCTTTGGAACTCTGCATTCAGATGCTTATATCTTTCCTTTTCTCCTTTGCTTTTCACTTCTCTTCTTTTCACAGCTATTTGTAAGGCCTCCCCAGACAGCCATTTTGCTTTTTTGCATTTCTTTTCTATGGGAATGGTCTTGATCCGTCTCCTGTACAATGTCACGAACCTCATTCCATAGTTCATCAGGTACTCTATCTATCAGATCTAGGCCCTTAAATCTATTTCTCACTTCCACTGTATAATCATAAGGG
>NW_011494832.1:4438093-4455659 GCF_000754665.1 Bison bison bison | reverse complement strand
TGAATGGTCTAGTGGTTTTCCCTACTTTCTTCAATTTCAGTCTGAATTTGGCAATAAGGAGTTCATGGTCTGAGCCACAGTCAGCTCCTGGTCTTGTTTTTGCTGACTGTATAGAATCTTAATGACTAATAAATTTAGTATTTATCATGTAGCTCTCAAGACATATATTTATTTCAGTTCTTAATGAGAGGAAACCAGTATATATTTATGGAACTCAATATATATTCATGGAACTGAAAAGGCACTGTGATAGAATGTACTTGGCAGGACAGAAATCCCTCACTATCATGTTTGTGCTTTTCATATCGAAACACATTGTAAGTGTATCATGCTTTTATTCTAAACTCCATGAATCATCTTGTCTTATTTGTTCATCTGGAGATACTTAATTTTTCTTTAATGAGAAAGTTGAAACACAAAGAGTTGAAATGAATGCATTGAATTATCAGCTGTGAGAGTTAGGGTTATCTAACCCCATCCATGTTTTTTAGAGGTAGAAGTGAGTCCTAGAGAAACAGATGTCTTCTTCAATATTGTATGACAATTTATTGGTGGATAATGGAATCAGGTATTTTAGTCCAGTCTTATGTAATTTCTAAACCACCACAGTTTCTTCAGAGAGCAAAAGAAAAAATTTTGAAGCAGTCAGAATAGGAATGCCTTCTGATCCTAACACTACCACATGTACTAGAAAATTGTATTGGCTTACTTGAGTACTAAGACTGATTTTATCATAAGTTCCTTTAATTTTAAATCAGCAAAAGTTTGTACATCTTTTGTGAATTTAAGAGATTTTGTTTTTATTTTATTTTTTAAATTGTTAATTGGAGAGTAATTGATAGACCTGGATTATCTGGTCTATTTTGCAAATGTTTCATTAAATTTAAAGTACAAAGGTGGTAATTATATGTACAGCAAAAGTAATATAAGATCCTCTCCTTTGGCCAATACGTACATCAGTATCTTTCCCTTAATTTAAGTATTGAGATTATCCCAGCCTGGTAAGGAGATCAAACCTGTCAGTCCTTAAGAAAATCAATCCTGAATATTCACTGGAAGGACTGATGCTGAAGCTGAACTTCCAGTACTTTGGCCAACCTGATTTGAAGAGCCAGCTCATTGGCAAAGACTCTGATACTGGGAAAGATTGAACACAGGAGAAGGGGACAACAGAGGATAAGATGGTTGGATGGTATCACCAACTCAATAGTCATGAGTTTGATCAAACTCCAGGAGCTACTGAAGGACAGGGAAGCCTGGTGTGCTGCAGTCCATGGTGTTTCAAAGAGTTGGACATGACTGAGCCACTGAACAGCACCAACAAAACCCTAGTAATGGGTAGATTCCAGCCAGATGACTCTTACATGGCATGGTCTCCAGCTAAGTTGAAAGCCATTTACCTTGAAACTTCTTTTTGCTCCATTAGATTGAAAGCTGATTTTTGAGAGAATAGTATCTTCTATCTAGTCACATGGTCACTTGATTATTGCTTTTATGGGAAAATGGTACTCATCCACATGATAGGCAACTTTAGTTTAACTGTTAAAATGTCTTTGATATCTTCCTATGCGTTAAGTATATAGAATACTTATATAAAATATGTATAGTCCCTTTTTTCAAGGATATTACACAGTAATGAGGGATAGAATCATATATAGCAGATTTTAATCCATGAGTAGATATCCTTAGCCTACTCTCAGCCTGACCAAGTACATTGACTTTATTACTCGAGCCTTGATTAAAGTGGTTAATAAAGAAATAGATGCTATGAGTTTGATCCCTGATTTGGTCACATTCTAAGCATTTAACTTAGGCAGGTTACTTAATTTCTTTGTACCTCAGTTTCCTTATCTGTAAAATGGCTGTAATAATATTAATATAATAAATTAATAATAATTATCAATTAATATAAATTAATAATATAATATTAATATTAGGTTGAACTAATACAACTAGCATTTTCAAAAGTCAAAATCAGTGCAATACGGTGAAATTAAATATTTATCCTCATATGTTGTTATAAGAATTAATAAATGTTAGCACTTAGTATAGTCTTAGCATATAGCAAACATTCAATAAACCTTGGCTGCTATTATTATAGAAATCCTATCCACCTTTAGAGGGAGCACTCTCACCTCATTTACTTCCCAGATTGCTCCAACTACTTTGTTCTTAGCATTACTGTATAAACCACTCATGCGGCAATAACTCATATAAAATCCTATGACATTTCTTTCTTTTCTTAAAAAAATTATTTTTGGCTGCACTGAGTCTATGTTGCTGCATGTGGGCTTTCTCTAGTTGCAGTGTATGGGCTACTCATTGTGGTGGCTTTTCTTGTTGCAGAGGGCTCAAGGGCTCTCAGGCTTAGTCGTGGCTCATGGATTTAGTTGCCCCAGGGCATGTAGGTCTTTCCAGACAAGGTACTGAACACCTGTCCTCTGCACTGGCAGGCAGATTCTTAACTACTGGACCACCAGGAAAGCCCCTGTGAAACTTCTTTTTCTGCTATTTAATCTGCTGCTTTTTTCTGCTGTCATTTTATTTTATTTTATTTTTAAACTTTACATAATTGTATTAGTTTTGCCAAATATCAAAATGAATCTGCCACAGGTATACATGTGTTCCCCATCCTGAACCCTCCTCCCTCCCCATACCATCCCTCTGGGTCATCCCAGTGCTCTAGCCCCAAGCATCCAGTATTGTGCATTGAATCTGGACTGGCATCTCGTTTCATACATGATATTTACATGTTTCAATGCCATTCTCCCAAATCTTCCCACCCTCTCCCTCTCCCACAGAGTCCATAAGATTGTTCTATACATCAGTGTCTCTTTTGCTGTCTGCTGTCATTTTAATATTGACTCGCCATCCAGTGAAATCAAAGCTTCCTTGAAAAGTAGAATCATACAGAAAACAATTTTCATTATCTCTGCTCACTACTAAAATTTGTTTTGTTAGGACTAGTTACAAGCAGTTTTTACATGTTCAAAAATGTTTCTCATATGTGTGGGCATTATGTACATGTGTGACTGTGCATTGCTGAAAAAGAGAAGTATTTAATTCCCTTCTTGGTGTTCAACAGTATCAAATTTATTTTAAATTGCCTATTTTATACAGTGTTCACTAAATATTAATCAAGTGACATTAACAAAATCAAGGTGATGAATTATTCTTTGAAAATATTGATGAAACTTTGTCCTCTTTCTTAAGTCTTTTGGTGGTTTTTACTTTCCACACTCATGGCAGCTCATGTCCTTGACTTTATCTAGCAAAATTGCATAAACCTGCTGGACCTACACAAACATAATAGGAAACATAGTCTAAAATACTGGTAAATAAATTTTCAGATACAATGCATAAAAAGCATGAAGTCCCTAAAAATTTACATTGGAAATAAAAAGTAAATAAATACATATATATGAAATAAAATGTATTGATTATTTTAGGCTATTTCAAATGCTCATGTCAGGGTGATTTCTTATGGTGAACGATGTTGGATTTGTGATTTCTGAAAAAGATTTAGCTTAGGAACAAGGGACCAGGCTTCAGACACTCAGAATTTTGTGTGGCAGAAGTTTATTACAATGAAAAAGGACAGAGGAAGCTTCTGACATAGACATCAGAAGGGGGCCCGAGACTGCCCCTCTTGCTAGTCTTGTCAAGGCCTTATATACTTTTTCAGTTGGTTACTAACAATAGAATGATCTTACCAGACCCACTCCCACCATATCCATCTTAAGATAATAGGACTAACAATAGTACTGGAGTGGGGTGCCATTGCCTTCTCCGAGAAAGGTCTTACCAGACCCCAAAGAAGATGTCCTTTTCATCATAGGGGACTAGAATGCAAAAGTAGGAAGTCAAGAGATAACTGGACTAACAGGCAAGTTTGGCCTTGGAATACAACATGAAGCAGGGCAAAGACTAATAGAGTTTTCCCAAGAGAACACACTGGTCATAGCAAACACCCTCTTGGAACGACACAAGAGAAGACTACACATGGACATCACCAGATGGTCATACCAAAATCAGATTGATTATATTCTTTGCAACGGAGATGGAGAAGCTCTATACAATCAGCAAAAACAAGATTGGGAGCTGACTGTGGCTCATATCATGAACTCCTTATTGCCAAATTCAGACTTAAATTGAAGAAAGTAGCAAAACCACTAGGCCATTCACGAATGACCTAAATCAAATCCATTACAATTATACAGTGGAAGTAACAAATAGATTCAAGGGATAAGATCTGATAGAGTACCTGAAGAACTATGGACAGAGGTTCGTGCCATTGTACAGGAGGCAGTGATCAAGACCATCTCCAAGAAAAAGAAATGCAAAAAAGCAAAATAGTTGTCTGAGGAGGCCTTACAAATAGCTGAGAAAAGAGGAGAAGCTAAAGGCAAAGGTGAAAAGAAATACCCATTTAAATGCAGAGTTCCAAATAATAGCAAGGAGAGATAAGAAACCTTTCCTCATTGATCAATGCAAAGAAATAGAGGAAAACAATAGAATTGGAAAGACTAGAGATCTCTTCAAGAAAATTAGAGATACCAAGAGAACATTTAATGCAAAGATGGGCCTGATAAAGGACAGAAGAGTACGAACCTAACAGAAGCAGAAGATATTAAGAAGAGGTGGCAAGAATACATAGATGAACTATACAACAAATATTTTCATGATCCAGATAACCATGATGCTGTGATCACTCACCTATAGCCAGACATCCTGGAATGCGAAGTCAAGTGGGCCTTAGGAAGCATTACTATGAACAAAGGTAGTGGAGGTGATGGAATTCAATTGAATTGTTTCAAAGCATAAAGGATGATGCTGTTAAAGTACTGCATTCAGTATGCCAGCAATTTTGGAAAACTCAACAGTGGCCACAGCACTGGACAAGATCAGTTTTCATTCCATTCCCAAAGAAAGGTAATGCCAAAGACTACCACACAATTTCACTCATCTCACACACTAGCAAAGTAATGCTCAAAATTCTCCAAGCCAGGCTTCAACAGTACGTGAACTGTGAGTTTCCAGATATTCAAGCTGGATTTGGAAAAGGCAGAAGAACCAGAGATCAAATTGCCAACATCCTCTGGATCATTGAAAAATCAAGAGAGTTCCAGAAAAACATCTACTTCTGCTTTATTGACTACACAAAGGCCTTTGACTGTGTGCATCACATCAGTGTGGAAAATTCTTCAAGGGATTGGAATACCAGACCACCTTACCTGCCTCCTGAGAAATCTGTATGCAGGTCAAGAAGCAACAGTTAGAACTGGTCATGGAACAACAGACTGGTTCCAAATTGGAAAAGGAATATGTCAAGGTTGTATATTGACACTGTGCTTATTTAACTTGTATACAGAGTACATTATGAGAAATGCTGAGCTGGATGAAGCACAAGCTGGAATCAAGATTGCTGGGAGAAATATCAATAACATCAGATACACAGATGATACCACCCTTATGGCAGAAAGTAAGGAGGAACTAAAGAGCCTCTTGATTAAAGTGAAAGAGGAGAGCAAAAATGCTGGCTTAAAACTAAAACCAATACAATATTGTAAATTAAAAAAAAAAAAAAAGACTTTGAACTTAAAAAAAAAAACCTCAACACCCAAAAAACAATGATCACGGCATCCAGTCCCATCACTTCATGGTAAATAGATGGGGAAACAATGGAAACAGTGACAGACTTTATTTTTTTGGACTCCAAAATCACTGCAGATGGTGACTGCAGCCATGAAATTAAAAGATGCTTGTTCCTTGGAAAAAAAGCTATGATCAACCTAGACAGCATATTAAAAAGCAGAGACATTAATTTGCTGACAAAAGTCCATATAATCAAAGCTATGATTTTTCCAGTAATAAATATGGATGTGAGAATTGGACTGTAAAGAAAGCTGAGCACAGAAGAATTGATGCTTTTGAACTGTGGTGTTGGAGAAGACTCTTGAGAGTCCCTTGGAGAGCAAGATCAAATCAGTCAATCCTAAAGGAAATCTGTCCTGAATATTCACTGGAAGGACTAATGCTGAAGGTGAAGCTCCAGTACTTTGGCCACCTGATGCAAAGAACTGACTCATTGGAAAAGACCCTAATGGGAAAGATTAAAGGCAGGAGGAGAAGGGGAAGACACAGGATGAGATGGTTGGATGGCATCATCAACTTGATGGACATGAGCTTGAACAAGCTCCAGGAGTGGACAGGGAAGGTACAGGGAAGCCTGGCTTGCTGCAGTCCATCGGTTGCAAAGAGTCCACAGGACTATGCTCCTGAACTGAACTGAACCAGACCCACTCCTACATAAGATAACAGGATTAGTTCTTGTTAAGAAGGAGAAACACATCCTTGAGCAAGATACATTGTTGTTATATAATCATTTGTACAGAGCTTAAGGAAAAATATACCCTTGAGCAAGGTGAGTTGTTTTGTTGTATAATCATTGTCTCTGGGCTTAAAGAAAATAAAGTCTTATGTGACTAAGAAAAAGAAATATAGAAAAAAGTCTGTCTTTTTCTCCTCCTTGAGAGCTCTGGACCCCTTTCTCCTCCTTGAGGGCCCCAGACTCATTATCAACCTATGTAAGAATTAACTCCTCAAGGGTACCATCTTTCAGAATCAAAAGATAACATAGAATCTCAACTCTGTACTTTAAAAATTAGATAACATGAGATTATTTTCTGATCTTTTAGAATTAAGCACTTTAATTCTTTTTTAAAAATGGCTGTTGTATACAGGTAATAACTTTCAATTTGGTATTTCTTAAATGAAGCAAGTAATCTGCAGTGGCTTCAATAGTAAATAAAAGTTGACAAGTTCTAAACTGTATGTATTTTTAAAATAACAGAATTAATCTAAGTGCTCCTAAGGCAGGGGTAAGGCACTTTGTGCTCTGGGATTATACAGAATTCACAGGTGCAATACCTACTGTTGACCAATTTGCCTGTTCTTTTGTCTCTCTCTGCATTCAGATTCTCTATAAAGCAAATTTACTGTTTAATCTGTAATCTCTATTGTAAAGATTAAATCTCTCTGAGCTCTGACCTTTGGAAGTATTTGTCCTGTGCTTGTCACCCAGTCGTATCTGACTCTTTGCGACCCCATGGACTGTAGTCTGCCAGGCTCCTTTGTCCATGGGATTCTCCAGGCAAGAATACTGGAGTGCCTAATTCAAATCGCTTATAAAACCTTGGAACTTTTTTCTCCTAAGGTATACATTTCTATCAGTAACACAATTGGCCATCTTGCAGTCTGCTATTTTTACTCTTCTCTCTCTCTCCCCTTTTAGTCCCTTTATCCTATTGCATCTCATCAAACATTAGTTCTAAAATATCCACCACTCTAGACAGAGTGCATTTTGTTATGTACACACTGTGCAAAGATCTTTATAAAAGGAAATCTTAAATTCTCCTTGAAAGTGATCATGTCCTACCTAACTTTTGTTGGTTTTCTTGTTTTTAGTCTCCTCAATTTCCAACACTTTATATTTCAGAATTATACAGTTCGAGACTATGGAAAGTATCTAGTCTCTCCAGATTGCCTACGTTTGGAAATTGGCTCATCCTCTTTTTGGCTAGGTGAGAGTGCAAGTCAGTTTAAGCTCTTGTGACTGTAAAATGGGAAAAATAATAATATGTTCTCATAGGTATTTGTGAAGACTAGATGAATATTTATGCATATTGCTTGCTTGCTAAATCTCTTCAGTCATGTCCGACTCTTTGTGACCCCATGGCCAGTAGCCCACCAGTCTCCGCTGTCAATGGAATTCTCCAGGCAAGAATACTGGAGTGAGTAGCCATTCTGTTCTCTGGATGAAGCTGTTAGTAGTAGAAATAGCATGTCTGTGAGGGACGTGGCATGCTGCAGTCCATGAAGTCACAAAGAGTTGAACATGACTTAGCGACTGAAAAACAAAATATACTAAATGCAAAGTAATTTAGGGTTATTTAATGAAGCTCTTTTGTTGTTGTTCAACTCTTTGCTACCCCATGGACTGCAGCATGCCAGGCTTCCCTATCCTTCAAGGTCTCCTAGAATTTTCTTAAACTCATGTCCATTGAGTTGTTAATGTTATCCAACCATCTCATCCTGTGTCACTCCCTTCTCCTTCTGCCTTTCTGCCATTAGTTCCTCTTTGCTTTCTGCCATTAGAGTGGTATCATCTGCTTGTCTCAGGTTGTTGATATTTCTCCCGGCAATCTTGAGTCCAACTTCTGATTCATCCAGCCCAGCATTTTGCAGGATATACACTGCATAGAAGTTAAATGAGCAGGGTGATGATATACAGCCTTGTCGTACTCCTTTCCCAATTTTGAACCAGTCTGTTGTTTCATGTCCTGTTCTAACTATTGCTTCTTGACCTGTGTATGAGTTTCTCAGGAGGAAGGTAAGGTGGTCTGGTATTTCCATCTCTTGAAAAAATTTCCAGTTTGTTGTAAACCACAGTCAAAAGGTTTAACATAGTCAGAGAAGGCAGAGGTAGAAGGTTTTTTTCCTGAAATTCTCTTGCTTTTTCTGTGATTCAGTGGATGCTGGCAATTTGATCTCTGGTTCCTCTGCCTTTTCTAAACTCAGCTTGTACATTAGGAAGTTCTTAGTTCATGTAGTGTTGAGGCTTGGCTTGAGGGATTTTGAGCATTATCTTGCTAGCATGTGAAAGGAGCATAATTGTATGGTAGTTTGAAGTTTTTTGGCATTGCCCTTCTTTGGGATTGGAATGAAAACTGACCTTTCCCAATCCTGTGGCCACTGTTGAGTTTTCCAAATTTGCTGGCATATTAAGTGCAGCACATTAACAGCATCATCTTTTAGCATTTGAAATAGCTTAACGAATTCCATCACCTCCACTAGCTTTGTTTGTAGTGATGCTTCCTAAGGCCCACTTGACTTCACACTCTAAGATGTCTGGTTTTAGATGAGTGATCACACTTCTGTGGTTATCTGGGTCATAAGGTATTTTTTGTATAGTTCTGTGTATTCTTGCCACCTGTTCTTAATCTCTTCTACTTCTGTTGAGTCCTAGCCATTTCTGTCCTTTATTGTGCCCATTTTTGCATGAAATGTTCCCTTGGTATCTCTGATTTTCTTGAAGAGATCTCTAGTCTTTCCAGTTCTATTGTTTTCCTCTACTTTGCATTGTTCACTTTAGGATGGCTTTCCTATTCTCCTTTCTGTTCTCTGTAGCTCTGCATTCAGACGGATATATCTTTCTCTTTCCCCTTTGCCTTTTGCTTCTCTTTTTTTCTCAGCTATTTTAAGGCTTCCTCTTGCAATCATTTGCCTTGTTACATTTCTTTTTCTTGGGGATGGTTTTGGTAATCACCTCCGGTATAATGTTATGGGCCTCCATCCATAGTTCCTCAGACACTCTTGTCTACCAAATCTAATCTCTTGAATCTATTTGTCACACTCCACTGTGTAATCATAAGGCATGTGATTTAGGTCATACATGAATGGCCTAGTGGTTTTCCCTAGTTTCTCCCATTTAAGCCTGAATTTTGCAATAAGGAGCTAATTATCTGAGCCATAGTCAGATCCAGGTCTTGTTTTTGCTGACTACATAGAGCTTCTCTCTTTTTGGCTGCAAAGAATATAATCATTCTAATTTTGGTATTGATCATTTTGAGATGTCCATGTGTAGCGTCATCTCTTGTATTGTTGGTAAAGTGTGTTTGCTATGGCCAGTGTGTTCTCTCGAGGCAACTATGCCTGCTGCTAAGTTGCTTCAGTCGTGTCCGACTCTGTGCGACCCCATAGACGGCAGCCCACCAGGCTCCCCCGTCCCTTGATATCAATCTCTAAATGCAGATTTTTATATCCAATATATAATGGAAAATAAACACCAACTACTATTGTCTGTCCCATCATTAATTAAATATTCTGATACTCAGTTCAGTTCAGTCTCTCAGTCATGTCCAACTTTTTGCAAACCCATGGACTGCAGGACACCAGGCTTCCCTGTCCATCACCAACTCCAGGAGCCTACCCACACTCATGTCCGTCGCATCAGTGATGCCTTCCAATCATCTCATCCTCTGTCATCCCCTTCTCCTGCCTTCAATCTTTCTCAGCATCAGGGAGTTTTCCAGTGAGTCGATTCTTTGCGTCAGGTTGCCAAAATATTGGGGTTTCAGTTTCACCTATTCTGATATTCAAAGCATCCTAAATCTTACCCTCATTGTTCTCTTTTTAATCTTCTCTCTTCTTAAGCCTATATTTTTGGCACATTTTCTACACTTGTCCTTCCCTTCTCACAACGTTTAGTTACATTTGCACTACTTTATCCATTATATTAGCCTGTTCTTTGACCCCTTTATTTGCAGCCCTCTTTGGATGTTCAAAGTTTTATACTTCAAAATTAAACTCAAGTCTCACATTTTTACTGAAGTTATTTATTGCTCTGAGAAAGTTCTCTTTCTAAATTACATTTATATAGCCTCCAATTAAAATAAATTTATATTAAGCAAATAAATTACATTTATGTTTCCATATTATATACTTTAGAATTCAGTGGTAAAATTTCACAGGTCTCCTTTTTTTTTTTAACTAATACACTTTTTCCCCAATTGAAAGATATTTCTTGAAGTAAATATTTATTTTATTCTGTCTTAGTCTCTATGCAAAAGCAAATTTCTAATGTCTGAAAAGTCCTATTTCCTCAGGATTAGCATTGTGAATTTAGAGGGAAAATATTAAATAAACACTAAGGAAATCAGAGGGCTTCCCTGGTGACTCAGCAGGTAAAGAATCTGCCTGCAGTGTGGAGGACCTGGGTTTGATCCCTGGGTTGAGAAGATCCCCTGAAGGAGGAAAAGGCAACCCACTGTAGTATTCTGGCCTGGAGAATTCCATGGACTTTATAGTCCATGGGGTTGCAAAGAGTCAGACATGACTGAGCGGCTAACTTAGAACTAGAAAATTGATAGTACACCTTTCTTGTCATCTAATGAGAGTCTATGTCTATACTATCTTGAATAATAAAAGAATAGATTACCACTGTTGAAATATTGATCATCAATTATATATTGGAAAAGTAATCTTAATATAAAATATGATGCACTGGAAGATTATTGTGACTTTTCTACTCTGAAGACTTTCCATAATATGAGTTATAGACTCTGTGTTAGAACTGACTCTGTTTTCTCTAAAGAAAATGTTGTTGTACAAAGTCTGTATATCAAGTCACTGTATTTTTAGTTAAAACTATAGCCTTTTTGTTAAGTATATGATGGGATATGTCCTACATTTCATTTCTGAAAGTATTTTCTGGGAGTCAAGTTTAAAGCTTCATCAAAAGGAAATAAGACAGTCATATATTACACGTATTTTAAAAAGCAGTGTGGTAAGTACAAGATTTTTACCAGTTTTTCCAGATATTCATGTGTTAATATTAACTATAATTATGCTTAAGTTATATATAAGAAATGTGATTTTACTTTTTTCAGTATTAACCAGAGTACAGCTACTTTTCTAAATGTACTGTCACAAAATACAGTTACTTGTTTCTTATTCAAAAACATACCAGTATATTCTGTGGACATAATTAAAAGCAATTAATAATCAGTTAAGAGATACAGAAAATAAGTAGATCTAAAATATATCAAAAAGTCATTGTGAGAGGAGGAGAATACAAATGCAGGATTTTGAAAATGCATTTGAAAATGAGATCAACAACCTAAGACAATAGTGCATATGTAAATAGACTACTATACAATTACCACATGGTAATCACAAACCAAAGATCTAAAACACATATACATATGAAAAAGAAAAAGGAGGAAATCATAACAATAAAAAGTCAGAAAGTCAGAAAGTGAAGTCACTCAGTCGTGTCCGACTCCTTGTGACCCCATGGACTGTAGCCCACCAGGCTCCTCCGTCCATGGGATTTTCCAGGAAGAATACTGGAGTGGGTTGTCATGCCCTTCGCCAGGGGGTCTTCCCAACCCACGGAACGAACCCAGTTCTTCTGCACTGTAGGCATACGCTTTACCATCTGAGCCACCAGGGAAGTCCCATAACAGTAAAGATAGGCATCAAATCATAAGAGAAGAGAGCAAAAGAAGAAAGAGAAAAATAAAGTCCTACAAAAACATATCCATAATATTAACAAATGGCAACAAGAACTTAGATATCAATAATTACATTAAATATATATGGACTTCATGTTTCAAACAAAAAATAGAATGTCTAAATGGATACTAAAACAGACCCATATACATGTTGTGATATGAGATTCACTTCAGATCTAAAGATACACAGACTAAAACGAAGGATGGAAAAGGGTATTCCATGCAAATGAAATGCAAAAGAAAGCCAGAATATCAATACTTACATCAGACAAAATGGATTTAAAAATATAGACTGTTATAAGACACAGAGAAAGATACTCCATAATGATCTAGGGATCAATCGAAGAAGATATAATATTTGTAAATATATATTTGCCCAACATCAGTTTCAGTTCAGTCGCTCAGTTGTGTCCGACTCTTTGCGACCCCATGAATCGCAGCACGCCAGGCCTCCCTGTCCATCACCAACTCCCGGAGTTCACTCAGACTCACGTCCATCAAGTCTGTGATGCCATCCAGCCATCTCATCCTCTGTCGTCCCCTTCTCCTCCTGCCCCCAATCCCTCATAGGAGCACACAAACATATAAGGCACATATAAATGGACAGAAAAGGAGAAATCAACAATAACACAACAATAATAGAGGACTTTAACGACCCTCTTACATCATACACATCATCCATATAGAAAATCAATCTGAAAACATTGGCCTTAAATGATACATTAGACCAAATGGGCTTACTTGATATATTATGTGTGTATCAGATCAGATCAGATCAGATCAAATCAGTCGCTTAGCCGTGTCTGACTCTTTGTGACCCCATGAATCTCAGCAGGCAAGGCCTCCCTGTCCATCACCAACTCCCGGAGTTCACTCAGACTCACGTCCATCAAGTCAGTGATGCCATCCAGCCATCTCATCCTCTGTCGTCCCCTTCTCCTCTTGCCCCCAATCCCTCCCAGCATCAGAGTCTTTTCCAACGAGTCAACTCTTCACATGAGGTGGCCAAAGTACTGGAGTTTCAGCTTTAGCATCATTCCTTCCAAAGAAATCCCAGGGCTGATCTCCTTCAGAATGGACTGGTTGGATCTCCTTGCAGTCCAAGGGACTCTCAAGAGTCTTTTCCAACACCACAGTTCAAAAGCATCAATTCTTCAGCGCTCAGCCTTCTTCACAGTCCAACTCTCACATCCATACATGACCACAGGAAAAACCATAGCGTTGACTAGACGTACATATATGTATATACATATATGAACATTCCACTCAAAAACAGAATATACTTTCATTTCAGTTGCATGTGGAACACTGTCCAGGAAAAATTCCATACTAGGTTACAAAAGAAACCTTGATAAATGTAAGAAAATTTAAATACTTTTAAGCACCTTTCCCGACAATGTGATGAGACTTGAAATAAACTGAAAGAAGAAAAAAAAACTGCAGAAATTTTCTTAAAAAGTCACAGAGAAGCTAAACAGTATGATACTAAACAACCAATGGATTACTGAAGAAATCAAAGAGGAAATAAAAAATTACCTAGAGACAAATGAAAATGAAAACATGATCCAAAATCAGTGGTTTGCAGCAAAGGCAGTTTTAAGAGGAAAGTTTACAAATTTACCTCAGGAAACAAGAAAAAAATCTCAAACAACCTAAACTTACACCTAAAGAAACTAAAGAAATAAGAACAAAAAGTAGAAGGGAAGGAATCATAAACATCAGAAATAGAAACTTAAAAAATACAGAAGATCAATGGAACTAAAAGCTGACTCTTTGAAAAGATAAAGTTGATAATCCTTTAGCCAGACTCATCAAGAAAAAAACAGAAATGATCTAAATCAGTAAAATTAGAAATGTAAAAGTGGAAGTTATCACTGACACCATAGAAGTACAAAAGATCATAAGAGGCTACTGTGAACAACTGTGCCAATAAAATGGACAGCCTAATCTAAGAAAAGACAAGTTCTAGATACAGTATCTCAAGACTAAACCAAGAAGAAATAAAAAGTATGAAAATACCAATTACCAGTAATGAATTGAATCAGCAAATTAAAAACTCCCAACAAATAAAAGTATAGGATCTGATGGCCTTGCAGTTGAACTCCGCTGAACACTTACAGCCATGGTAACTACCTCTCCTTCTGAGACTAGTCCCAAAAATTTCAGAGGAAGGAATACTTCTGAACTCATTCTATGAGGCCAGCATCACCCTGATACCAAAACCAGAGAAACCAAGTAAAAGAAAAAAAAGGGAACCAAAAGTCAATATCACTGATGAACATAAATGTAAACACCCTTAATAATATAGTAATGGAATGTAACAATACATTAAAAGGATCATCCATATGATCAGGTGGCATTTATTCTGGTGATGGAAGGATTTTTCACTATCTTCAAATCAACCAATGTGATATACTAACTAATGAAGAATGACAACTGTATGATAATCTCAATAGTTGCAGGAAACTTTTTAGATAAAATTTGACATCCATTTATGATAAAAATTTTCCAGGAGGTAGGCATAGAGGTAACCTCCTCAACATAATAAAGGCGTGATCCATCATAGCTAACATCATACTCAATGAAGAGAAGCTGAAAGTATTTCCTCTAAGATAAGGAACAAGACAAAGATGAACACTATTTCCACTTCTGTTCAATGTAGTTTTGGAAGTCCTAGCTGTACCAATCAGAGAAGAAAGGAAAGAAAAGGAAATTGGAAAGGAAGAAGTAAAACTGTTACTTTTACAGATGACATATATTATGCATAGAAAATCTTAAACATGCCATCTAGAAAACTACTAGAGTTCATCAGTGAATTCAGTAAACATTCAGGATAGAAAATTAATATACAGAAATCTGTTGCATTTCTATACACTTAACAGTGAACTATCAGAAAGGGAAATTAAGGAAACAGTCCTATTTACCATTGCATCAAAAAAGATACAATACCTAGAAATAAATCTACCTCAGGAGATAACAGACCTATACTTGGAAAGCTGAGAGACAGATAAAGAACATACAAGCAGATACAAAGATACTGTGTTCTTGTATTGGATGAAATAACATTATTAAAATGACCATACTACCCAAGGCAGACTAGAGATTCAGTGTAATCCCTACTAAGTAGCAATGGCATTTTTCAGAGTAGTACAACAAATAATTTGAAAATCTGTATAGAAACAAGAAGTTCCCAAATAGCCAAAACAATATTGAGAAAAAAAAAATGGAGCTGGAATTATCAAGCTTCCTGAGTTCAGAGAATTATACAAAGCTGCAATAATGAAAATAGTATTGTACTGTCACAAAAAACAGACATATAGATGAAAGGAGCAGAATAGAGAACCCAGAAATAAATCCACACATCTATGATCAATCAGTCTTCAACAGAGGAGGCAAGAACTTACAATGAAAGTGAAAGTGTTAGTCACTCAGTCATGTCCAACTCTTTGTGATCCCATGGACTGTAATCCTCTAAGATCCTCTGTCCATGGGACTTCCCAGACAAGAATACTGGAGTGGGTAGCCATTCCTTTCTCCAGGGGATCTTCCTAACCCAGGGACCAATGCGGGGTTGCTTGTTTTGCGGGCAATTTCTTTAGCATCTGATCACCAGGAAAAGAAGACCGTTTCTTCACCAATTGGTGCTGCGAAAGCTGAATAGTCTCATTATAAATTAATGAAATTAGAATACTCCTTCATACCATATACAAAAATAAGCTCAAAATGGATTAAAGACCTAAACTTAAAGCTGTATACCCATGAAACTTTTAGAAGGAAAGGTAGATAGGACACTGTGACATAAATCCCTTTCTTTCTGTCTCCAAAAGCAAAGGGAATAAAAATGAATATTAAAAAAAATGAGACCCAGTTTTCTTAAAAGCTTTGGTACAGCAGAGGAAAGATTGCTGAAGTGAAGACAGCTTACTGAAGGGGAGAAACTGTTTAAAAATGATAAGACCATGGGTAAGAGGTTAATGTCAAAAATATATAGATATCTCATGCAACTCAATATAAAAAAAGAAAAAACAGAACAATCCATTTTAAAAATAGGCAAAAGAACTTAGTATATTTTTAAATTTTTATTTATTTTTACTGAAGTATAATTGATTTATAATGTTCTTAATTTCTATATAGAGCATGTGTGTGTTAGTCACTCATTTGTGTCTGATTCTCCGCAATATCATGGACTACAGCCCTCCAGGTTCCTCTGTCCATGGGATTCTCCAGGCAAGAATACGGAGTGGATTGCCATTTCCTTCTCCATATAGAGCATAGTGATTCAGTTATACCTAAATATACATTCTTTTTAAATAGTCTTTTCCATTATTATCTATCATGGGATATATTTTAAAATTGGAGGACACTCGCCTTAGAATGTTGCATTAGTTTCTGCTGTACAGTGTTAATCAGCTATATACATCTGTCCTCTCCCTCCCGCTGCCTCCCGCATCCCACCCCTCTAGATCATCACTGAGCACCATACTGAGTTCCCTGTGTTACACAGCAGCTTCCTACTAGCTATCTGTTTTATACATGATTTTATATATATATAAAAATATATATCTTTATACATATATATATAAACGCTACTCTCTCAGTTTGTCCTGCCTTCTTCCTCCACTATATCCACAAGTCTCCCCTACATCTGCATCTTTATTCCTGCCGTGAAAATAGATTCATCAGTACCATTTGTCTAGATTCCATATATACATGTGTGTGTGTGTGTTCATATTAGTTTTCTCTTTCTGACTTACTTCACTCTGAATGACAGACTCTAGATTCATCTACATCACTGCAAATGACCCAGTTTCACTTCTTTATGCTAATGCTATGCTATGCTAAGTCACTTCAGTCGTGTCCAACTCTGTGCGACCCCATAGACGGCAGCCCACCAGGCTCCCCCATCCCTGGGATTCTCTAGGCAAGAACAATGGAGTGGGTTGCCATTTCCTTCTCCAATGCATGAAAGTGAAAAGTCAAAGTGAAGTCGCTCAGTCATGCCTGACTCTGAGCAACCTCATGGACTGCTGCTTACCAGGCTCCTCCATCCATGGGATTTTCCAGGCAAGAGTACTGGAGTGGAGTGCCATTGCCTTCTCTGCACTTCTTTATATGGCTATATAATATTCCATAGTATATGTGTACCTTAATTTCTTTATCCATTAATCTCTCAATGGATATCTAGGTTGTTTCCATGTCCTGGCTATTGTAAATAGTGCTGCAGTGAACATTGGTGCCAGACATCCTAGAATGTGAAGTCAAGTGGGTCTTAGGAAACATCACTACAAACAAAGCTAGTGGAGGTGATGGAATTCCAGTTGAGCTATTTCAAATCCTGAAAGTTGATGCTGTGAAAGTGCTGCACTCAATATGCCAGCAAATTTGGAAAACTCAGCAATGGCCACAGGACTGGAAAAGGTCAGTTTTCATTCCAATCCCAAAGAAAGGCAATGCCAAAGAATGTTAAAACTACTGCACAATTGCACTCA
>NW_011494832.1:4431330-4437313 GCF_000754665.1 Bison bison bison | reverse complement strand
GCTTCAGCAATACGTGAACCATGAACTTCCAGGTGTTCAAGCTGGTTTTAGAAAAGGCAGAGGAATCAGAGATCAAATTGCCAACATCTGCTGGATCATCAAAAAAGCAAGAGAGTTCCAGAAAAACATCTATTTCTGCCTTATTAACTATGCCAAAGCCTTTGACTGTGTGATTCACAATAAATGGTGGAATATTCTGAAAGAGATGGGAATACCAGAGTACCTGATCTGCCTCTTGAGAAATTTGTATGCAGGTCAGGAAGCAACAGTTAGAACTGGACATGGTAAAACCGACTGGTTCCAAATAGGAAAAGGAGTATGTCAGGCTGTATATTGTCAACCTGCTTATTTAACTTATATGCAGAATACATCATGAGAAGTGCTGGGCTGGAAGAAGCACAGGCTGGAATTAAGATTCCCAGGAGAAATATCAATAACCTCAGATATGCAGATGACACCACCCTTATGGCAGAAAGTGAAGAAGAGCTAAAGAGCCTCTTGATGAAAGTGAAAGAGGAGAGTGAAAAAGTTGACTTAAAGCTCAACATTCAGAAAACTTAGATCATGGCATCTGGTCCCATCACTTCATGGCAAATAAATGGGGAAACAGTGGAAACAGTGGCTGACTTTTTATTTTTCTGGGCTCCAAAATCACTGCAGATGGTGATTGCAGCCATGAAATTAAAAGATGCTTACTCCTTGGAAGGAAGATTATGACCAACCTAGATAGCATATTCAAAAGCAGAGACATTACTTTGCCAACAAAGGTCCGTCTAGTCAAGGCTATGGTTTTTCCAGTAGTCATGTATGGATGTGAGAGTTGGACTATAGAGAAAGCTGAGTGCTGAAGAATTGATGCTTTTGAACTGTGGTGTTGGAGAAGACTCTTGAGAGTCCCTTGGACTGCAAGGAGATCCAACCAGTCAATGCTAAAGGAAATCAATCCTGAATATTCATTGGAAGGATTGATGCTGAAGCTGAAGTTGCAATATCTTGGCCACCTCATGTGAAGAGCTGACTCATTTGAAAAGAGCCTGATTCTGGGAAAGATTGAGGGCAGGAGGAGAAGGGGACAACAAAGGATGACATGGTTGGATGGCATCACGACTCAATGGACATGAGTTTGGGTAAACTCCTGGAGTTGGTGATGGATAGGGAGGCGTGGCATGCTGCGGTTCATGGGGTTGCAAAGAATCGAACACGACTGAGTGACTGAACTGAATGTTGGTGTACTTGTGTCTTTTTTTTTAATTTATTTTTAATTGGAGAATAACTGCTTTACAGTGTTGGGTTGGTTTCTGCCATATATCAACATGAATCAGCTACAGGTATACATGTTTCCTCCCTCTTCAACCTCCCTCCCACCTTTTACCCATCTATTTATCACAGAGCAGCAGGTGGAGCTCCCTGCATTATACCACGACTTCACATTAACTATCTGTTTTGCATATGGTAATATATATATTTCAGTACTCTTCTCTGTTTGTCCCATATTCTCCTTCCACCTCTGTGTCCATAAGTCTAGTCTCTATGTCTGAGTTTCTGTTCCTGCCTTGCAAATAGGTTGATCAGTACCATTTTTCTAGATTCTATATATATGCATTAATATACAATATTTGGTTTTCTCTTTCTGACTTACTTCACTCTGTGTAGCAGGCTCTAGATTCATCCACCTCACTAGAACTGACTCAAATCTGTTGCTTTTTATGGCTGAGTAATATTTCATTGTATATATGTATCACAACTTCTTTATCTATTCATCTTGTCAACGAGCATCTAGGTTGTTTCCATGTCCTGGCTATTGTAAATAGTGCTTCAGTGAACACTGGGGTACATGTGTCTATTTCATTTATGGTTTTCTCAGGACATATGCCCAGTAGTGGGATTGCTGGATCGTGTGGTAGTTTTATTCCTAGTTTTTTAAAGAAATGTCTGTACTGTTTGCCATAGTAGCTGAATCAATTTACATTCTCACCAGCAGTGCTAGAGGGTTCCCTTTTCTCCACATTCTCTCCAGCGTTTATTGTTTGGAGAGGAAATACAGATGGCCAACATCATGTAACATGCTCAACCTTATTAATAGTCAGATCAGATCAGATCACATCAGTCACTCAATCGTGTCTGACTCTTTGAGACCCCATGAATCGCAGCACGCCAGGCCTCCCTGTCTATCACTCCCGGAGTTCACTCAGACTCACATCCATCGAGTCAGTGATGCCATCCAGCCATCTCATCCTCTGTCGTCCCCTTCTCCTCCTGCCCCTAATCCCTCCCAGCATCAGAGTCTTTTCCAATGAGTCAACTCTTCGCATGAGGTGGCCAAAGTACTGGAGTTTCAGCTTTAGCATCATTCCTTCCAAAGAAATCCCAGGGCTGATCTCCTTCAGAATGGACTGGTTGGATCTCCTTGCAGTCCAAGGGACTCTCAAGAGTCTTCTCCAACACCACAGTTCAAAAGCATCTATTCTTCGGCGCTCAGCCTTCTTCATAGTCCAACTCTCACATCCATACATGACCACAGGAAAAAACATAGCCTTGACTAGACAAACCTTTGTTGGCAAAGTAATGTCTCTGCTTTTGAATATGCTATCTAGGTTGGTCATAACTTTCCCTCCAAGGAGTAAGCATCTTTTAATTTCATGGCTGCAGTCACCATCTGTAGTGATTTTGGAGCCCAGAAAAATAAAGTCTGACACTGTTTCCACTGTTTCGCCATCTATTTCCCATGAAGTGGTGGGACTGGATGCCATGATCTTCATTTTCTGAATGTTGAGCTTTAAGCCAACTTTTTCACTCTCCACTTTCACTTTCGTCAAGAGGCTTTTTAGTTCCTCTTAATAGTCAGGAAAATATAAATCAAAACCACAGTGATATATCACCTCACACCTGTCAAAATGGCTATCAGTAAAAAAGCACAAATAACATAATGTTGGTGACAAAAGGTAACCCTAATTCATTATCACTGATAATGTAAATTTGTTCAGCCACTGTAGAAAACAGTGTGGAGATTTCTTACAAAACTGAAAATAGAACTGTCATATGACTCAGAAATTACACTTCTGGATACATAGATGAAAAACCCGCTAATCTGAGAGCATACATGTACCCTAATATTCAAAATTGCATTATTTTCAGCTGCCAAGACGTGGAAGCATCTTCAGTTCCATCAACAGATAAATGGATGAAGAAAATGTGGTATATATGCACAAAGGAATAGTTCTCAATTATAAAAAAAGCAATTTAACCATGTTCAATGTAGATGGACTTGGAGGGCCTTAACCTAAGTGAAATAAGACAGAAAAAGACAAATATTGTATGATGTCACTTATATGTGGAGTGTAAAAAAATACAGCAAACTGGTGGGGGGGTGGGGAACAGGAAAAAAAAAAAAAAAGGGCGAAGACTCACAGACACAGAAAACAAACTAGTGGTTACCAGTGAGGAGAGGGATAATACAGAAATAGGGGGAAAATGGTTATTATGAGATTATATGAAATCATGTATGTGAAACTTGAAAATTTCAAAGCACAATAGAGTTTAAGAATCTTTCAATAAAAATGGTATATGTGTATACAAAAAAAGCATATAACATATTCTTTGGACATACTTAAAAGCAATGACACGTTCTAGATACTACTTGTACCTTTTTAACTGTCTTCTGAATAAGCATGTCTCCAACTGGTACTAGAATACCACCAAACACAGCCAGGACTGCACCGATGGCAGCACCAGTGATGAGCCCACAGTTTCGATCACAGCCCATTTCTTGTTTAGGGGAAAAGCTAAGATTCAGCACCTGTTTCTTTCAAACTCTCGGGTCTGATGAAGGTGGCTTCCAAGTGGTCTGGTTCTATCATTGGAAGGAGATCATAAAACAGAAGCATAAATATCAGTACAATTATCAAAGTACAAGAAAAACATACAACTGAAACAGATCATTTTGCCAGTTATAAATAAATAATTTTTTTAAAGAAAACTTTCTAGGTCTTACCCTTTTCTTGATTTGAGCTACCTACCAGTGATAGAAATAATAAATATTGTCACATAGAGCATTTCTTTAAATTCTACTTTTTAAAATGTTCTTCTTTGAATGATTCACATACTGAAATCTTACCTAAGGAAATCGTGCTTACTGTACTCTCACCTTTTGCCTTCTTTTGTCAGCCTGAGACACTTATAGGTAACCTCACCCTTTATCCGGAGAAGGCACTGGCACCCCACTCCAGTACTCTTGCCTGGAAAATCCCATGGGTGGAGGAGCCTGGTAGGCGGCAGTCCATGGGGTCGCTAAGAGTCAGACATGACTGAGTGACTTCACTTTCACTTTTCCCTCTCATGCATTGGAGAAGGAAATGGCGACCCACTCCAGTGATCTTGCCTGGAGAATCCCAGGGACGGGGGAGCCTGGTGGGCTGCCGTCTCTGGGGTCGCACAGAGTCGGACACGACTGAAGCGCCTTAGCAGCAGCAGCCTTTGTCTTGCTTCCACACCCTACCTGGAGTTCTCCTGCAAACTGAATGCGAGTGTACGGATGTGTTTTCCTTCTAAATGCTAAGCGAGTGTGGTGACAGGTGTTTTCTTTTACTATACATTCTTCACAGGTAGAAAGATACAGATTTTACAGGCAATGATATGATGAGTCTCAGAAGGAATCAATTCTTCTAATAATTGTAAGCTATCAGTTAAAACAAAAATGCATCTGTGAACTGGGAAAATACATTGTCCATAAAATTAATACTAGATTGCTCTCTACTGTCCTCAAAATTGTAAACATTATTTAAAGAAAATTTCATTTTCACGAGTACTTAGTTCATGCTTAAATTCTTTCTTACATTTGAAAATATTGCAGTTTTAAGAAGACTATTTTCAATTTCATTTTTAATAATGCCTTTTAGATAGTCTAACGGTGAAAAGAATTTCAAGAAATATTTAAGGTAGTTGTTGACTAGCTTCTGTGACAGGCCTTGTTTTCTTACAAATCTCGTGTGTAGTGTGTGTGTATACACATATATATAAAAAACACATTTGAGTGGAATACAGTTCTTTTTGCCATGGGCAACTGATTTGTGCCAATTCTGTTAAAATCAACTACGTGGTGTGAGTACGTGTTTTATCTAGTCAGTCTCATCTTTGGTATATTTATATGAGATATGCATATTTCATAAAAATTGCGAGAAAATACTTAGTGGAATGAATAGGTCCTATTGTAACACATAATTTATTATTCTAACATTTGAAAACATACTCATTTGAGCTATTTTGGTTACAGAAGAATTTTTTTTAAATCGAGTTGACCTGACATTGATAAACAAGGTGTGCTTTGTAACTTTTAATCAAATATTCCCTACTTCAGAATGCCCCAGCCAAGAAAAACAAAAATGCCAACAGAATGAAGGCTATAGACAAAAAAGACATACATATAGTATTTTTGTCAAGCTTATAAGTATAATATTAAATATATTTTTGTTGTGGTCTTACATTTTCCCTTCCACAGCTTTGTTGTGGTAGTATCATTCTTATGAATTTATTAGTATTTTTTCCACTTTAGTAATCATTTTTTTTCATAATTATTACATATGTGGCTAAGAAAATAAGGGAAATTAGACTTTCCACAAAATTTGGACAGAAAAAATGTTAGAAAATTTTTCATGGTAATGTGTTAATTTTTTGCTTTTATCTATTAAGATCTTCCTGTACCTGTCTTAGGATCAGTTCAGTTCAGTCACTCAGTCGTGTCCAACTCTGCGACCCCATGAATCACAGCACACCAGGCCTCCCTGCCCATCACCAACTCCCAGAGTTCACTCAAACTCATGTCCATTAAGTTGGTGATGCCATCCAGCCATCTCATGCTCTGTCGTCCCCTTCTCCTCCTGCCCCCAATCCCTCCCAGCATCAGGGTCTTTTCCAATGAGTCAGCTCTTCGCATAAGGTGGCCAAAGTCTTGGAGTTTCAGCTTCAGCATCAGTCCTTCCAGTGAACA
>NW_011494832.1:4428716-4431230 GCF_000754665.1 Bison bison bison | reverse complement strand
AGCCCAATATTCCTGAATACATGTGCTGGTATTTTTGACAGAAATTGAGTTTATGTACTTTTTCAGATTTTGAGTTGCCTGACTCCCTCTTGTCACCTTGATGTAAGTTTTCCATTTTTTTTCTCCCTCTAAGAAAATGCAGGGTATTTCACATAAGTGTATTCCTCCTTTATCACATCAGGAGCTTTGCTTTCTGTGGTTTCAGGTACCCACACTTAAATAAGGTCAACTGAGGGTAACTGAAACTGTGCAAAGCAAAATCTTGAATAACGGGGGACTACTTAGGGTTTGGTGCTATCCGTGGTTTCAGGCACAAGCTGAAGGTGATGGAATGTATCCCCCACACCCGTCGGTAAAGGAGGGATTACTGTACTTGGGTTCATTTATTGTGCTTCAGTGCCTTGTCACCATGAGTAAATATTCCTATCATTGTCATACTTGTGTTCATACTATAAATTCCAAATAGAGTTGATTGACCCTTGAATATCACAGAGGGGTTACAGGCACGGATCCTGTGCACAGTAGAAAATCTAGGTTGTAACTATACAATCAGTCCTACTTATCTGTGTCCTGTATGCATGGATTCAACCAATCAGCCATTGTGGTTTGGGCAGTAATTTAGCTTTTATTGAAAAAAATCTGCATAAAATTGGAACCATGAAGTTTAAATCTTCCCCCCCTCCCAAAGGTCAATTGTAGTTTTACTCATTCAAGCAGTGCAGGAACGAGGCATTATGTCAGACATGCACTGGATACATAAAAGTTCAGGTTACTCAGCACATTCTATCCAACAGCTCTTTCACTTATGTTCATCTTCAAAAAAATGTGGTTTGACCCCACTCTTCTCTCAAATGTAGCTATTTGTAGCAGGTAAAAAGTTTTTCTTGCTTACCTGATTTTCTTAATAATGCAGTTTCTTTTTAGAAACCATATGTATCATTTCACATACAAATTTTACTATAATTCCTCTGTGGAAAGTTTATAATCATTTTATAGATACATGTCTTAGAGTATTTACAAGATAGTTACCAGTAATGAGGTTACAATAGATGAAAATATCTGGTGTTTTGTGAAGATGGCTTATTAAAAGAAGAAAGAATAATAGTTGCTAAATAGAATGATATTCAACATAGGAGCCAAAATGTATATTCTATTCTGTTAATGTTTTATTTTGTGTGTTAGTCGCTTAGTCCTGTCCAACTCTTTGTGACCCTATGGACTGTAGCCCGCCAGGCTGTTCTGCCCATGGAATTCTCCAGGGAAATTACTGGAGTGGGTAGCCATTCTCTTCTCCAGAGAATCTTCCCAACCCAGGGATCAAACCCAGGTCTCCCAAATTGCAGGCAGATTCTTTACCATCTGAGTTTCCAGGGAAGCCCTATTATTTTATTTTACATATTATTAAAATGAAAAAGAAGAGAGAAATACATATATACTTGAAGATGGTTTGGAGATAAACAAATGAGGAAAATGAGGTCCTGAGAGGGATAATAGTTGTGCAGTGTATTACACAACTATTCTAGAACAACAAAAAAAATTTTTTTGTTTTTTTTCTATCTTGTTTATGAGATAGAAATTATTTATACATATAAACATATCAACAGTGTTAATAACAGAATATTGCAGCTTCTTACATGTTAAAATTTTATTTGCTAATTTTAGATTAAACTTCATTCTTTATTGTTTCATCTTAAGAAATAGACAAAACATCAATGTCTCTAGTAATTTATTGCTTGCTTAAAGTACTGACGTTTAGAGAACAAAAGGGCAGGAAAGAAGACTAATTATTGGGACTTGACATCAAGAACAGAAAATAAAAAATGTGTTTTAAGATATCACTAATCACATACTTCTCTTGAATCTGTAGGGAGATCAGCTGTATCCTGTCAGTTCATAGATCATAAATTCTATTCCTTTTGTAGAAATCAGAATGTATCTATACGTGGGCTTTCTTTGAAAAAAAGAAGAATATAATTTTTCTGTTTCTTCCTTGCTGTCATATCTACAGAGTGTTTCTAGAATGAACGTATAAGCACTATGCCTTTGCACAGTGTTGGCAACATGGTGGTAGGAACTAAGGCTGAGCTACATGAAGTGTCTCCAATAAGTAGTTCAGAAAATCAGAGAAAGTTCCCAAAGAATCTGTAATTATTCCTATGTGTGAATAGAGCTACAGTCCCTGGGAGACTCCACCTAGAAAAGGCATCGCCCAGAGGTAAAATCTCCTGGGATGTGAGCTATGAAACTTTAAAACAGTTTCAGATTGCAGGAGTGCATGCTTGTCCCACAATGAATTTATCTTATAGTTTATCCCATGTGTCACTGGATCTCTACACAAAAGATTTTTATTTATTTATTTTTTTTTTTTTTAATTTATTTTTTTTTTACTTTTATTTATTTATTTTTCTCTAATTTTACTTTATTTTTAAACTTTACATAATTGTATTAGTTTTGCCAAATATCAAAATGAATCCGCCACAGGTATACATGTGCTCCCCATCCCGAACCCTCCTC
>NW_011494832.1:4426968-4428616 GCF_000754665.1 Bison bison bison | reverse complement strand
GGCTTTTTAGTTCCTCTTTACTTTCTGCCATAAGGGTGGTGTCATCTGCATATCTGAGGTTATTGATCTTTCTCCCGGCAATCTTGATTCCAGCTTGTGCTTCTTGTCTTAGGATACTTCCACTGTAAATCAGGATGAACAGACTGATTCACACTGATATCCTGGTGGCTAAGAAGCTTAAATGGTCATTAGTGTCTTTTTTTTTTTTCCAAGTGTAAATGAAAAACTCACAAGCCTAAACAAGTGACTTATTTTATCCTGCGGAAATTATGTGTCACTGAGCAAGTAGGGTGGGCTTTTTACTAACTTTAGGGGTGAAAGATGAAGAGCAACATGCTACCTCCTGTGACTTTGGCCAGGGTTATCATAATGCAATGGAATGAGTTAGGTAAACCTGATAATAATGACTATATATTCTCAGGTAGAATCTTCTTTGTGAAGTCTAATTTTACAGCCACTTAAAGTGTTCATGGAACATAATCTCGTAAACAGTCATTGTCATTGCTAAGTAGAGAAAGTCATCCAGATATTCTGTGCAGATACAAATGGGATCATATTCAGGGGGGTTATTAAATAATATTTTATTGAATACCCATTTCATAGACTATTCCCCATTTCTCAAATACATGTTATACCTTAAGTAGTCATCAATATACAAGGATTTTATATTTTGTGTGATTGAGACTGGTGGCCTGACAATGAAACCAGAGGCTGATTTGCCACCACTTAATCTCTCTATGCCTCTTAATTCCTTATGTGTAACATAAGATGCTAACATAATATCTGGAGTTTTTAATATAAGCAGCTTAACTGGTTCTTCACTCAAATTCTTACACGGAAGACCAGGCAAAGTGACTTTGATTACAGCAGTGGTGGGAACCCAAGACCTCCATGTTCTTTGCAGGTCTGACAGATGGAATACAAGTGATTTAAAAATTTTAATTATGTCACTGCTAAAAATGGATGTATGTGTGTATATTTGCCCCTTTTCAGATTTTATGCCATCACCTAGTTGAGAATCTATTTTTCCTAGAATCATTCTCCTTTATTCACGCAGCCCATGGACTACAGGGAAGGGTCCCAAGGGGAAAAAAGATCCCAAGAAAGTCCACTGGATGACACAGGGGGCACATGTTCTTCATTGCCCCCCTCTCTAAACCTAAAAACTCATTACTAGATATCCAAGGACCCTGAGTCCAGAGATGTCAAGTCATGGGCAGACCTGGGTACTGCTTAGCCTCTGTCTGCTTTGAACTTAAAATTGAAGTGAGATAGTGCACACAGCCCACTACTGTTGAGTCAAGTTCATCAGAAAAGAGAAGTGTCAATAATTTATTATTTCGAATTGCATAGTTAGTTACTAGTCTAATACTGGTCTGGATGATATATAAGCTAAGATATAATATTAATATAATTAGATATAATCTAATATTCCTGCATAGTCTTCATCACTCAGTCGTGTCCAACTCGAGACCCCATGGACTGTAGTCCACCAGGCTCCTGTGTCCATGGGATTTTCCAGGCAAGAATGCTGGAGTGGGTTGCCACTCCCTTCTGCAGGGGATCTTCCCGACCCAGAAGTTGAACCCGGGTCTCCTGCATTGCAGGCAGATTCTTTACTGTGTGAGCCACCAGGGAAGCCCAATAT